>NW_006441953.1:602869-673294 GCF_000325575.1 Pteropus alecto | reverse complement strand
AGGAGCGTCAGTCATATGTGTGTGTGTGTGTGTGTGTGTGTGTAGGGTGTCATTATAATAGTTACATTTAAATTTTATTAGTATCGGGGGGATGGGGGGCTCTATAGTGTAGTTCTAGGTTCACACCCCAGTTGGAGCCACAGACCATACTCTGGGTGCTCCGGGAGACTCGGCGCGCCGGCCTGGTACACGCCATGAGCATGTGGGAGGAGACGTTCGGCCTTCAGAGATCCAGTTCTTAATGGGAAATGGCAACATCCACAAGTTAGGGTTGGAAGTGAGTGTGGGAGGGAAATTAAAGAGGGGAAAAAAAAATTATTAGTACCTGGACTAAGGCAATTACCTTAAAGGAAGAAGAATGAGAAAATCGACAGAATTGCGTAATGTGAGAAATGAAAGGTGAGAAAAGGGCATACGTCTTAGATGATTCCTTGATTGGTTGGCCTCCTTGAATGACTGGTTGAATAGTGGTATTAATTTAACAAACAGTAGTCAGAGTGAATCTAATAAGTTTGATTTTGAAGAAGTAGAGTTAGCAAAAACTATTTATACGTACATATATTCTTCCAAATGAAAATATGGTAGGAATTAGAAGCCTGGCTCTCACAGGAGATATCCCAACTGGAAATATAGATTGAGACAACATATGCATGGTGGCTGAAGAAAGTGAATACGCTGTCACAGAAAGAGTTTACACAGCAAGAATAAAACAGCAAAAAGTACCAACACTTAAAGGATGGAGAGAAGGAAAATCAATATTGAATATTAACAAGGTGGTGACAAACCAACAGAGAGAGAGAGATGGCACAGAAGCAGATGGAGGTGAGCATCAATAAAATGCTCAGCTCCTGAGAGGTGAGCCCCAATAAATCAGATTTATTCGACAATAGCTCCACTCCAAGTTCTTATCGGATAAATACCAAAAGTCAACTCTGAGCCTTTGTGAATGAATCACTTTAAGCACCTGGTATGTCGGAGAAATAACATAATGGGCTTTTAAACTAAGCATTCTCCGAGATTCTCGAAACTTAATCCCTGCATAAAGAAAGACCATTAGGAAGTAATATTCTTGAATCAAACTCACTTTTTCTGCCAAAATGCAGTGTGATGCTTTAATGTTATTTCCTCAACTTTTATAGATAATAGAGAAATAAAACTTCATTTTGAACAACATAGATGTGTACTTTGCAAAATCCTGATTGAAAGCAATTCCTGATATGTTACCCCATAGTCCTTATATAAAAACTCATGCAATGGACGCCTCTATGAATTTGTGAAAGTTTGTTTTAACAAATGAGATGCTATTATTTTTCCTATCAGACAATATTAAATTAACTTGTCTTCAACTTTGCCAGTTATCAGGAAACTCAGAATTAAATCAGTATATTAATTCATTAATTTAATATGCCTAGTAAAAGATGGCATTTGCCTCATTGTTATTTTTACTTGTTGCTTTTTAAGTTGTCTTTAATTTTTAAAGCAAACTTAAACACTTCCTAAATAAAAAAAGAAAAAAAGCAGCTCAAACTCCTCCCACCCCCCATCCTCTTTTACACTTCTCCCCCGACAAGACTAGGGCACCTTTCAGCAGTGATCCTTAGTGGTTGTTATAATGTTGTACATGCCTTTCTAAAAAGAAGTCTAGAGATGAAATTACATTAAGAAAAAAATCTGAGTACTATCATAACCTTGGTCCCAAATATCTGCTAACTGGGGTAATGATGAATTCTTATCATCCTTGAGAGCGCTGTCTCAGCACTATAAATACTCACTTTGGGCTGGGTGGTATTTAGGTCACTAAAAAATATGGGAAAATAGTGAAATTTTTTATATCTCCACCCATAGGATGCTTGGACAGCTATATAAATAAAATCTCAACAACATTCTTAGGTATACTATAGTTTCTAGATTTATTATAACTTATTTTAAAATTACCTGTATATGTGTGTGTTTATTCTCATTTAGAAGTAGTAATGATTGTCATGACCTCTACAACAATTTAAATGGAGAATATTATGTATAAATAATTGTTGAGGTCATAACAATGGATGCCACTTATAAATGAGAGTATGAAGAAATAAACGTTTAGAAAACCATGATTATACCAAACGGCACACGTAGGGGATGCAGAAAGCGGATGCAGTCAACATTGGTAGTAGAATTTGGTTTTGAATAAAATAGTAGAGGTTTAGAACTGTCATGATGGGGTTTATATAAGCTTTTCTAGAGATAAGGTCTGCATTGTGAATTAGAGTGTTTATTCTTGTGAGTGAGCATCATCTCTATGTATGGTGCCAGATGGGTACTAGACTTATCAGAGTCATCACGTCACAAGGTATACAAATGTCTAATCACTATGTTGTACACTTGAAACGAACATAATATTGTATGTCAACTATAATTGAAAAAAAGTCCATTCTTAATTATTTTAATATCATAATTCCCATATCTTGATTGCCTGGACCCACTCTTGCTCTAAACCCCTTACTTAACAGTAGCTTTCCATCTTTGTATTTACTATTTAAGGTTATATGGTCTCTCAGTACATCACTCCTCTGATATCAGCTCAGAGTCCTTAAAGATCTGTGACGATGTTTCCCCAAGAACTTCACTGGCAGTTCATTTTGTTCTATTCTCCAAGTATTCTTAGCTTATACTTTAATTTTATCTGTACTTTTCCTGTCTTGGATTTGAGCCAGTGTTTTAAGACATGACTCCAAGGGATACCAAACAAATGCTGGCAGACTGAAGCAGCAACGCAGCTCAAATTCTATCTAGCTCAAATGTGCTTATGATCACACACACACACACACACACATCTCTGTCTATAAGTACATAATTGCCTCCTCACTTTCTCTTCTAACCTATGCAATGCTATTTTAAATTCACTTCCTCATAAAAAGATTTATCCAATTATATAAGCCTTATTCATATACACTTCTCACAGCCTCACACTCACATATCTTCCCCAGCCATTATCATTTTGGCTCATAGTCCACCACCCTTCTGAATCTAATACCATCTATGCATTCTAGGTAAAAGTTATCCTCAGTGATCCATAGCTAACTGCATTTTCAAAACCCTTTTCCAGTTATCATCCACCCTCTTTTTTTCAATCACAATTAACTACATGTAATTTCCTAACTATTCCAGATTCTGGGTATTACTTCCTTCCCTAGAAATGCTCCTTTCCTTAGATCTCCATTGTCAACTGAAAAATAATATTGACTAGGAGTTTCCTCACCAAAAAACGGATTTATTCAGAAGAAAGAAAAGGTTGGAGCTCATGCATGCAGACATGGCAAGCCACGTACACATTCTAGTCTGCATGCCAAGATGGAGGGGTATTTATATAAAGGAAAAGAAGTTAAAGGAAGTTAAATAAATAAAGTTAAATAAAGTTAGAGCTTTATTATAAGCAGAGTTCTTCCTGTAGGGTTCTCATGTGTAAGGTTCTTGTGATTATGCAGAGTGTGAGAACTTTCAGAAGCCCTAGCTCCTCCCATAGATCTTTTCGACTGATTATATTTGCTTAAACTTCCAGTTCCTCTTTATCACCATCCTTTATAACTCTTAACTTTCATGGTTTTCTCTAAAGACCAATAACATAACTTAAATGTCACTCCTTCAGTATCTCATTGCACATTTTAACTGTTTATTATATCTTACAATATGTTGTAATTATGCTTAATATGAAATATATTTATATATTTAACTTATGTTCTTTATATTTATATAGCCACCCACAAACTCCTATCCCCCATGGGGCTGGAAAGAATTCTACCATGGCATAATGTTAGTGTAAGTAGACACTCAATACATGTTTGTGAAATGAGTGATTGATCTTAATTCGATTCCTTGCATATCAAAGTTTCCAAATCAAGTCATTAGCCTTTGTTATAGTTATATCCATATGAATAGGTAGGAAAAAAACAAATAGTACTAAAATTTAATAAAACTAACTTCAATAGGAAAACCTAGTTTAAAATTTCTTCTAGCTAATTGTCCTAATTATCCAGAAATATAACAATGGTGACATTTATGCATTTACTAAATGAATTATTCATCAAGCATCTAGGGTATTTCAGACACTGAATATGTCAGATGTAAAATAGCAAGACAGACTGCCACTTAGTGGTCAGAGAAAAAGATGAAAACACAAGTGTTTCAAACTGGAATTTAAATAATAAAATGAGACTGCAAAACGCAACTATTGTTCCGCACATATTTTGCTTCTAAGAAGAGAGCAAATCTGTTCTGCGAAAGCAAGATAATAGAAAGGAAAAATTTTTTTATTTCCTCACTGTTTGTCCAACTCAGAACGAGGATATGAACCAATTAAAATGTTGAGCATGAGTCCTGCTGCTGCATGTATTCCATTTTTTTAAGGCAAGCAAGATTATATTCTCATGCTTCTCCTTCCCCTGAGACAGCATACCTCTCTTTCCATACCCATATAGAGACCGCAACACTCAGAAAAGAACGGGTCAGACTGTAGAAACATGTCTTTAAGCACATACATAAAAAGAGCCTGAGGAGTAGAATATTCTGAGTATTATGCTTTTTCATCTAGTGATCTGATTCTAATTGTTACAAAAGGAAGCTGGGGTGGGGGAACTTGAGAAGGGGTGTCACGTGATTGAATCTCACTAGGGTTGCATTAGGAAAAGGCTGTCAAACTCCAGCAAGGGAAACGGAAACTGTGTGCAACAATTTGCTCTCTTGTCATGCTTATGAGACTGAACAAACAGAACAAACATTCAAGTGGCTGGTGAGTAAGATCAAAGGCAATCCATATACCGTATTTGTTTGTAAACACCAGGCACAGATCTATTTCTTTCAAGGAAGAGTAAACAACAAGCTAGTTAAATACAGTGAAGGATAGAAGAATAAAGCATGATAAGGAAGACTCAGAAGAAGGGCATAACTAGATCTGAAACTAACCAGGAGAATCAGGGGGTGAGCCTGGAAAAAAGCACAATTTCATGAAACAGAGAGAGCCATATGAAGAGCACAGATTAAAGGCAATGGCAGCACGTGAGGGCAAGTGTTTTGAAGATTCCAAGCGAACCAAAAATGACAGAGGAATTTAAATTTTCTTTGAGGCAGTAAAATGTAGGAAGAAAAAACAGGAAGAAGACAAAACAAGGAATGAGAAAAGATCTAAAATAATCACAAAAGATGTATTTTTTTAATCAGAAAAAATCTGTACAATTAGGTACCAATAATTTCAAAATCTTGGTGAAATAAATGACTTTATAGGGAAATATAAGTAGCTCAGGTTTACTCAAGAAGAAATAAAAGACCTGAAACTGCCAAGAATGGCATTTTCTTCTCTTCTGTGCATAGTCCTCTTGCATAACAAACTGGG
Source organism: Pteropus alecto (assembly GCF_000325575.1). Classification (NCBI taxonomy): domain Eukaryota; kingdom Metazoa; phylum Chordata; class Mammalia; order Chiroptera; family Pteropodidae; genus Pteropus; species Pteropus alecto. The sequence goes on along the minus strand of NW_006441953.1, from coordinate 667,923 downwards.
GGCTAAAGTGGGTGTGAATTCAGGGCAAGGAAAGAAGCCTTTGTCCTGTTCTTCAGCCACCAAACCAGAGTCTCTAAAGCAATTCTGCACCAAGCCACTAACAACAGCACTGAAGTCTTGCCTTTGGCGCATATCTTCCTTGAGTGGCTTGGGAAGGAGAGGGCTGTGGTTTGAGAAGGGATTCAGTCTCCTCGGGGACTCTTTGAACAACGCCATCAAATAGACTGATCTTGCTGTAAGTCATTAAGAACATTCCAGTGGGCTCCTCCTCCCTCATATGTAATTATCTCTCTAAATCCCCTGTTCTCTTCCCTCATTAAGATGTTGTATTATTTTGGACAGTCATAAAAAAAAAAAAAATACCTCCAGCAGGGTGGCTGAAACAACAGAAACTTCTTTTCTCACAGTTATGGAGGCCGGAAGTCCCCAGATCAAGGCGCTGGCCAGGATGACTTTTTTTGAGGGCTCTACTTGGCTTGCAGATGGTCACGTTCTTACTGTGTCCCTTTTGTCTCTTTCTGTATGTCCTAATTTCTTTTTATAAAGATGCCAGTCAGATTGGATTAGGGTCTACCTAGCAGCCTCATTTTAACCATAACTACCTATTTAAAGACCCCCAATCTCCAAATATAGTTACCTTCTGAGGTACTAGGGCTTCAACATATAAATTTTGAGGGGACACAATTCAGTTCGCAATAAATGCTTTCAAACAATGTGTATTACAGATCATGAATTTAAGCTTCCTGGGTGGTTGGTGTATGGCCTTTCACTGAAGTATCTACTCATTTACTCTGTTTTATATTTGTCCACATGTGACTATGAACATGTTGCCTGTTGCCTCTATAGATATCAAATCTCCACTTTTATCAAACAAAGAAATTTGACTAGATAAAACTTATGATGTCCTCAAGGTTTAACAGAATCAGGATCTTATGTCATTGTGTATAAATTCAGACAGATGCTATAACGAGAAGGCAAGAGACTGAAGATAAAAGGCGCCAAAGCTCCAAAGAAAGAGATGGCCAAGATTCTTCCACGCATATGAAAGGCTCCATCCTTCTTGCTCCAGCCCCACAGAGGTGGGAAGCAGGAGAAAGAAGAGGGTGTGGCACCCCTAAAGCTCTCAGGGAGGCCTATCTATAACCAATCAGCTGTGAATTTCTCATTTTTCACAGATATATTGAGCACAAGTTATTGCTACTTACCTACCTACCTACATCTATACTTGTATAGAACCAGTTACGTGTATTATACAATTTATGGTATTTACTTGGCAAATGCCATGTTTGTTGTTTCACTTTTTTCACTTTTAACATTTTTAGAAATGGAATACATCTCAAAATCACTTGGGCCCAGCAGCAGTCATAATGCAGTTATCATTGCCTGGGCACGCATATACAAATACTTAACGAATGGGTATAAAATTTCTAAGAAATTCTTGGAGACGATAGTCAATCATCTTTTTAAGATGTGTTATCTCCAAGCTCTTGATGGCAAAGAGGATAATATTGGGAGGGGGGTGAGAGAGAAAACAAAATACATAAACTAAGTGTTAAAAAAATAAATCTCACAACAATGTGAACACACTTAATGCTACTGAACTCTACACTAGTTAAAATACTAAATTTTGTTATGTAGAGTTTACCATAATAAAAAATAAAATAAAATAAATCAGGAGAGTCAGATTCTGTATATGAATTGTTCGGGAAATATACTAACCAATTTATTGTACTTCTTCCTTTTCATATATGCACAAGAGTGATATATGACAAAAACCTACATCTAAATAAGACTAAATAAAATCTTCTAATAAGTATGGATTAAAAATGCAAATGATAAGAAAGCATCATGTCATAGTTTAATTAAAAGTCTTCTTTTCTTCCTAGGGGTGTATGAAACACTGATGTGTCTTACGATCAATGCATCTGTTAAATATGGTACATAATGAGATTCTACTATGTGTCAGGTACTGTGATAAGAACTGAGAATATCGAGTGAACATGGGCCCTATCCCTCCTGAGTTTACATTATCTTAGTTACTAAAAAATATATTAAGAATAATAATTACGTTAAGAGATGGTGCTATGAGAGGGGAAAATATATGCTCTTGGATCATAATTTCAGAGGGTCTAATCTCATCTGGGAGTCATGGAAGCCCTCCTTAAAGAAATGATATCTAAGCTAGGACAGAAGGATGAGAAGGAGTTAACCAGGAGAAAAGTATGAGCCCTACAGAAAGGATTAGCACATGCAAAAACCTGAAAGTGCAGAAGAGCATGGCTAACTAGAAAAAAAGCCCAGTATAACTGAAAGAGAAAGGAGAGAAGAGAAGATAAAGCTGGAGAGGTAGGCAAGGTCTGGATTATGGCAATGCTCATGTCTTCCTACATTACAAAAGTTGTGGGTTAATTTACTCACAGTGGCATATTGAGAGGAGTTGTGTTTTGCACTTGTATCTTTGCTTATAGGTTATAGGAATTTCCTCTGGGTCTTTTTTAGTAAACCATTTGTGATGTTTAAAAAATTCCCCTTACATGCAAAGGCGCTTTGTGTGGCAAGAACCCTGCTTTAATTTAAAAGTTTTAAAAGCCTGCTGTCTAATGTATGCATTACAATTCTAATACTCAAGGAAGGTCCTAATATTTTTATACATTGATTTACTTTGAGTCTACTGTCTTTTTAGTCAACCCATTATTTTTAATCTGTCTAGTACCTGAGCAAGATATATCTCTATGAGAAGAGATGTCTTTAAAAATTAGTTGAAATTATTTTTCAGCTAAGCAGATTAATCTTTGAATAACATGTGTGTCCTTTAAGAAGTTTAAAATATTATATATAATTTATATTAGCCATTTATACTTGTCTATATTTCAGTGTTGATCGGATTGATCTATTTGTATAGATTTCGTCTTCATAAAAACTGATAATAAAGTAACAACAAAAATAATCATAATAGCTTAGATGGTTAATTTCATGTAACAACTTGACTGGGTCATACCATGCCCAGATATGTGGCTAAACAATGTCTTAGTCCATTTTGGCTGCTGTAACAAAATACCATAAACTAAGTGGATTATATACAACAGAAATTTATTTCTCACAGTTCTGGAAGCTTGTAAACCAAGATCAAGGTATCAGCAGATTCATGTCTTTTGAAGTTCCGCTTCCTAGATGGCCCTCTTTTTGCTGTTACCTCACCTGGTGGAAAGGGAGAAAGATCTTTCTAGGATCTTTTTTGTAAGGGCACTAATCCCATCTATAAGGATCCCACCCTCATGACCTAAGCACCTCCCAAAGGCCCAACCTCCTAATACCATCACTTTGGGGCTTAGGATTTCAACATATAAATTTTGGAGGAATGGAAACATTCAGTCTATTACAAATATTACTTCTGAGTACATCTATGAGGGTGTTTCTGGATGAGATTTAACATTTGAATCAGTAGACTGAGTAAAGCAGATCACCTTCCCCAATGTAGGTGGTGCTCATTGAGGGCATGAATAGAATAAAAGGCTGGAAGAAAAAAAAGAATGCTTTCTGCTTGACTATGTTTGAGCTGAGACATCAATCTTCTACCTTCAGACTTGAACTCAGAGTGAAAATTATACCATTGGCTCTCCTGGGTATCCTGCTTACTGACTACAGGTCTTGGTGTTACTTCTCAGCCTCCATAATTGCATAAAGTAAATATATTTACATATTTGTTTTCTTTAGAGAATGCAGACTAGTTCAACAGCTAACAAAAAATAGAGCCCTTAATAAGTCCCAGGTACTATTTTAAGGCATTTACATTAAGTTCAATTAGCCTTGCAAGCATCTATAAGGTAGGTACTATAATTATTTCCATTTTACAGATAAATAGAAAATGAAGCTTAGAAAGATCAGATAGATTTCCAAAGGTCAGCTAATTTATTCAATTTCTTAGAACCAATGTGGTTCGTTTATCTATTTTACGGACACTAATATAGCATATATGCAAAGTATGGTTCTAAACATTATCCAAACACAGTAATTCTCATTTAATTCTCTCAACAAACTTATGGGCAGACACGAAGGTTGAGTAACTTTCCATGAAAGGGGCAGAACCAGGATTCAAACCCAGATCACCTGGCCCTAGAGATCTGAGCCTAACCACTATGTCTTAGTCATTATAGGCCAGACCAGCTAACAATTTCAACTCTATACATTATCAGCTTTATGTCCTTGGTAGCATCATTTAGTCAGAATTAAACTCTGAGTCTAAATTTCCTAATCTATAAAATGGTAACCACATAGATATTGCAAAAATCAAATGAGATTTCATTATTATTTTAGGAGTCATTGTGATCACCTTTAGTCCACCACTTTGTAACTATTACTGTCTCTAATGATTTCTATTAGTTATATGCTACGTTATAATTAATTTGATGATTAACCCTCACAACTATGCATGCTTCATTAAAAGTATTGTCAGCATTTTAAGATGCTCTGTGTAAATGAAGCTTTATCCCCTATTGCATATTTTTTAGGCTTGGCTCTGCCTCAGTCTTCAACAAGAACAAAGAGGGAGAGAGGAATAAAGGGATCAGGGTGAAGTGCCAGGAGACAAAGGAATGGCTTACAAATCCATCCTGAGTCACAAATCTCCCTCAAGAGGTAGGTCTAAGGTTTATGTTGCCACCATCCCACATCATTCTCCAAGAACTGAGGCTATTTTCTTTTATTCTGTCTTAGAGTCTAGAACAAGTGCCACAAGCCATCTAAATAGGCCCAGTGCCCTTTTCTAAATCCTTTTCTCAAGATGTTACAATACAAGTGTACTTACTAAGCAAGGAAATAAAAAAGGAGACAGTCAGTACATAAAAGATTAATCACGCAATACTCATGTTCACCACCAGTTAAGCATAATGAGGAAAGTAAAGACCTTCCATTTCACCTGTAGCTGCAAAGTACTTGGCCACTTGATTGACTGACATCCTACCTGGGTTTGTTCTTGGCTGTGGGACCTTTGTTGTCTCTGTTTCCTTTATCCCAACCCCCACGCCTCTGGGGAAACTTCAGGTTATTTTTCCAGCTAAAGTCAAAACCTCAGTTGGCTGCATGCAACATTTTTTTTTTTCTCATCAGCTCCCACTCCAAAATGCTTTAATCCAAAAAAAAAAAAAATGTGGGTTGCCATGGTGACTCCTATTGTAATTGCTAGAAGCTTTTGTAAGATGCAGTCATCTTCTTGTTATATTTCAGTCTTAAAATTTCCAGCTACGAGGAAAATAAAGAAATGTTTCTTTTGTTAGAATAGAAAGTGAAGTGCTTTGCAATTCATAAGCAAATTGAAAGAACTGGAGAATGGGCACAATGGGGCACTCAAAACCCCCAGAGAAGGGAGCTGTGACTGCCCACTGCAAGGGGAGGCATTTCTAAAGGAGCAGATGCCAATCCAGAACACAGATTCTCCTGTTCTTTTTTAACTTAAGTGACCTCAGATTTCAGGGTCTAGATAAAAGACTAAATAAATCGGCCAAAGGAAATCTCCAATATGAACTTGAAAGGCCAGGAGTTGGCAAACTATAACTCTCAGGCCATATATGTCCTGTTACCTATTTTTTTAAATAAAGTTTTATTGGAACACGGCCACGTCCATTTGTTTATGTACTGCCTATGGATTCTTTTACATTGCAATAGAAATGTAGCTATGAGCTGAGTAGTTGCAGCAGAGACCATATCACCCATAAGCATAAAATATCTACTGCCTTGCCCTTTGCAAAAGTTGGCTGACCCCTGCTAGAGAACTGGGAAGAGGCAAAGGAGTTAAGGGAGAGAGAGCATGGCCAAGTACAGCTAAGAATTCTATTTGAATATTTGCCTTTTGTTGCTTAGTTTTCCCTATCATATTAGTTATATTCAGATTTATAGTTTTAAGCTGTGGGAGAAAGTCTACTTCTCTCCTGCATTAGCTCAGGTCCTCCAATGAGCAGATGCCAAGACACTTTTAGATTTACAAGAGATTTATTAGCGAAAATCCTGTGAGAGACAAAGGGAGGAGGCTGGAGGAGGCAGGGAAAGCCTTCAGAGTAGCCTGCAGGTTTGACTCCAATGAGACAAGAAAGAAAGGAGGGGTAAGAGAAGAGCCTCACACATCTGTGTAACTCTAAAAGGCCTCAGCCAGGCCTAAAGAGAGTCTGCAAACTAAAGTCACTCACAGGGAGTCTTGCCCCTTTCAGGAATGGACCTGCCAGAAGCAGGGCCCTGTGGACACACGATGGAGGATTCAGAAGGCAGCAGGAAGACCATCCATCAGTTATGTTGCCCGTTGCAGATCCAAGTAGTGTGTTTTCAGGGCCTTCACAGAGGCACCCATCCTAATATCTCAAATTTATTATATTTCCAACTTGCCCCTACTTATTGAGAGGCCAACATGTACACAGAGCACTAAAGTATAGTGATGGGGGAGGAAGAATACAAAGTATAAAAAATTCACTAAAAAGTTCAAAGCGGGGCGAAGATAACTGGAATTGCTGACAAACAGACAATGCAATGACTGCTAAGTGTCCCCTGCAATTAGTTAGGCTTTCAGAGCATGTGCAAACCGGGAAGACTCCTGTTCTGACTTTGTTCTGAGCCCTTTGACTCGAAGGACCATGGGATAAAGAGTCCAAGTTATGCTGGTTTTCAACTTTCTGTCTAGAATGCACACTGACAGGGTGCAGATATTATACACATGAAGTGGAACAGATGGCAAACTGCTTTCGAGTTTCCAGTTATTATTTCTGCTTTATGATGGAAGCAGGCAGAGATGAGAGAGGGATTTCAAAAAGATAAATCCATATAATGTTATTTCACAGTGCAAATGCTTGGCATCCTTCGTTATTTTCCTGTTTTTCTCTGACCAACCTCCTTTTGATCAAATCTGACTGAGGAGTCACTATGACCACTAACTGAATAGAGAAAATTATCTGGCCGAGTATCACTCCAAAGGGCCAAAATATTGTTGAAGAAATATGTAAATGAATGAAATTGATATCAATAATGTATTTTTGCTCTCTGTTCAAACAACTTAAAGGATGACCCTGGAATCTCAAGAACTTGTTGACTACTGTTTTAAAAAGCAGAATTCTTCTAGAATGCACTTTAGTTTCAGAACTAAAAGACACTTTTCTTCTAGGAAGAAAAATCAGCAGGTCAGCCTTCTTTCCTTGTTTTCTTTCTGATATCTTGGAAAGCAAACCAACAGACCCAAACCTATGTCGCCTCCTCACTGCCATTTAACAAAGCACTGTCACCCTTTGTCTTTTTCCTTTCCAATTCTAATTAGACTTAGGGAGAAAACCGAGGAAAGGACAAGTAGCTTTTTGCTCTCTAAAAGTTAAAAGATGGTAGCTTTCAAGGCCTCCTACCTCTTCTCCATGATTTTCTGGCCTTAGTAACAACTTTTATAACAGTTTTTAATAACAGTGTGCTGATAGAAATTCTTGCTAACTTTATATGAGAAAGAAAAAGATCTAAATGCCCAGACTTTAATTTGTCATCCATTATACAAAAAGTACTAAGAACTATATTAATAAGCATCATATTTGCAGATATATTTTTAAGGTCAATCATTCACACCTTACATAAGACCTTGAACTTACTGATGATAGTAATTTTGTAAAAATGCATTCTGACGTTGAGCTTCCCACAATCTCACCACCCACAGCACCCATCCCAGGAAGAGCAAGGATGTGGAATTCAAATTTCCTGTAGATAAATAAAACATGAATAATTTTTAAAAGTCATAATTAAAGTTAATTAATAATTACAGCTGTCAATATATAGCAAACTCTATCCTTAATTAATACATTTGTTCTTTCTTCTGTCCTATCTACTTTAGAACAATATACATATATCTGTGCACTTATGTACATATAGATGTTACTATGATTAAAAGAGGTATTAATTAAAGAGAAATCAACAGATATTTGTCCTATGTTGAATTCTACCTCATTTGTGATCAGTGGTTTTCAAACATTTTAGCTGCCATGTGCCCTTTTCATTACTTTTCTTCTACGAATTCCATATTTCGAAATGGTCTAAATATCAAATGGTCAAACTTAAACAGAAATTCATTTTTTTCAGTTCTATTCATCCAGGAACATGTGTTTATTAGACCTTCCAAATAGCTTGCCGTAGTTAGCTTATCACCATGATTTTTGCTTGAAGACAAAAGACGAGGTTTTAGCCAGCAGCTAGAACAACTGTATCATCAGTAGATATAAAAGTTCCATAAGGTTGTTTTATAAAATAATGAACATCTCCGGCAGGTCTCCATTACTAGCTTCATGAATCCCTGAAACACCAGGGACACTGCTGAGAAACGTTGTTCCAGGTCAGGGGAGCAGTTTCTCAACATTTATTCCACTCCCATATCCAGGAGCTACAACTAACTCTTATAAGTAACTGTTGATCTCAGTGGCAGATTCTATCCATGCTGCCCACAGGCAGGAATGGGCCAGAATCCTGGGGAGAAAACAGGCCTTTGAAGAGGAGAGAAGGTGTGCATTGAAAAAGTGTCACAGGTGACTCTGATATAACCCTTATTTCACCTCCTTAGTTGAAAACCATTGCTGGACGTTATATAATTCCCAAGTAGAAAGGGAGTGCATTTGTTTAGTTATAACACTCTTTTCTATGAGCCTTAGATGTAGCTAGATTACTGGGGAAATTCTCATGATCTGAAATACTTTCATTAGTTTCTCGGTATTTTGGAAAAGTGAAGTAACATCTTTAGTCACTTTTGAAGTCCAGTCTCTTTGAGAACACAGTGCTGCTCCAGAATCCCTAAAAGATGAGTTTAACAGGTAGAACAGCTACCTTATCATGAGCACTCAAATATTACTCAACATTCTAAAAGACATAGGAAAGGGGGCTTTCCGCGACTGTAGCTAAATTTCACCACAAATTCCTCCACATGTTCCTTTTACTTCAGCTCATGGGTGGCCTTCTCCTTTAGAGGAAGTGCCTTTGAATTTCAGATGCTAAGATAAAATAACATGAAGACTCACACTGAATGTGGGAGGCAAAGCTTATTGTCCCCTTCCCTGTGATTATGAAAAATGCCTCCCACACTCCCAAAGTTAACATTCCAAGTGAAATGATAAACCCGAAACCCACCAATCTATTCTGGAAATGGTCGTCTTGGATATGTATGAAGTTGATTTTGCTGAACTTTGATAATCTGCCAGTGTCCTCATCATATTTTCCAGGGAGCTTATTATTAGCTGCACTCAAAGTACATGGACACCTTGAATACATTAGAGTAATCCCCATAGCTTTATCTTTCAAAAGATTTTGAGCTAGAGCTTTGGCTAATTTTATTTTCCAGTGGAAGTCAACACTGCCAAAGATTCAAAACTGGAAGCATTCCCAAAACCAGGCCTATTTATTTCAATACATTATTTTCCTCAGTAGAGTTTTGCCAAACAAAAGAATTGTGCAAATTTTTAGCTTGTAGCTTGTGGAATAAGTTGTAGGCAAATTGTTGTAGGCAACAATTTGCATTTATGGGGATAAGAGAGATATAGCGCAGACGAAGCTAAAGACATAAACAGAAGGTAGCATAAACAAACTGACTGCCAAACTGAACTAGTAGGCAAGTTTATATCTAAATAACAAAAGGGCTATTATTGAAATGCCTCTTACCCCTGGACTTTTTTAACATTGTAATTCCTTGCATAGACAACATAATTATACAGAAAGGTATTAAAATAATAGACTCATTGAACAGGTTACATAGAGAATTGAAACTTCATTAATCAGGAACTCTGGTTTTACACATGAGGAAACTAAGACACCGAATGGTTAAATGCATATTTTAGTTCATAAAATGGCAGACCCAGGCCCTTTGGGTTTAATTTCTTTCCATTACAATATCTAACTCCTTATGAAGATCCAAAATGCATTTGATTCTTTACCAAAAAGTTCGAGAGTGGATTTAGGAGTAGTAAATCTTAGCTGTGGGGGGCACTGAAGAACATAGAAAGTAATGATACAGGCAAGGTGATCAGTTATTGGGTGTTCTGTGGTTGCACTGCTATGTGACATGTCAAACTCCTTAGTGCCGAGGAAAACTCCTTGAATAAGAATGCATTAAAACAAAATACTGATTCTTAGTTGTGAATAAAAGACTGACTGCATGTGTTACATTGTGTAATAAAAATTACACTGGCTAGTCTTGCATCTGCCTGATGCTATTCCTCCACTTTGGAAAGACAGAATTGAGAATAGTTTTCCTTAAAATTAGACATTTTTGATGCAAGAACAAGTTTTCTACATGGTTATGCTATACAGAATCACTAAAATCATAAAGTTTGTTTTATTTATTGACATGTGACGTAAATCAGTTTACTTCAAATGTCAGTACAAATGTATCTGAGTTTGTGACAATTAATCCTCTAATGAACGATGCTTCATTAAAATATAAGAAGAGTAAATCTCTAGCACTTACTACATTGAATTGAAATTGGGTTTTATTAGAATATATTATCTATAAGTTTCCTGAGGACCCTAACAATATCTTATTCACTATAGATATTCACAGAATCTAACACTGTACCTCAACAATATTAGATCCCTATAATATTTAGTACAATTCTTTTTTAATTGAACAGAATATAATCATTTTTATTTCTTAATGCAAAGGATTAGACGGATACTAGATATATGCATTCCAATGCAGAAATTATCAGCAAAGTAAATCAAAAGGGGACGTGTTGCTATTTTCTGAAGACAGCGATGGACCATGGAGAAGAAAGTCAACTGCCCACCAACATTTCCGGAGCACAGAGAAGACTCTGAGAAGTGGCTTCACAGCCACAGATTACTTTTCCCAGCCTCCATTGCAGGTAGATGGGAACATATGACTAATCCTCATTGGATTACTACATCAATAAGAAATAACTTTTCTCGTGTTGGGCTAGCAAATTTTAGTGCTTTTATTTATTGCAGCAGCTACTCTGAACCTAATATAGATCACAAAATATTACCATGCCTTCCAATTCTTTTTATGGAAATCTATAAACAAACATTTTCTCCTGGGTACACTGGACTGGTAAAATGAGCAGTATGTCACTCAGGAGTTGCAACACTGCTTTTGAAGTACCGCATACACAGCAGGATTTGCGACTCAGCTGAATTCATTATCAAAGTGACTCTAATGACTTTTCTGCTGGTGTCAGGTCTTTGAAGTACTTGTTCAGATCTTTAGAGAAACATCATTGTTTTTCTCTTCAATCAAGCGCAGGTAGATATCCCTTCACTTTTCTCTCTTCCTTTCATTCTCCTGCCACCTATTCCTACTTAGATTCTCTAAATACAGAGATTTCTTTTCTAACCAAAGAGCTTAATTTTTAACTGCATTTTTATAGTTGGTATTAGCTTGTATTTTATTTATTATTATGTCACCTTCTCTACTGCGTTTAAAACAGGAAACTCAGACCTGCCAGTGATATCACCTGCTGGAAAATAGTACTGTGGTGCCGATCCTTTAATGAGACAGTAAGTAGGCTGCCTTTGGATGCTGGAGTAACCCTTCGAAGTTATAAAGATGTACAAATCTAATTTCCTTTGTACATATTCAGCACAAGTTCAGATTTATGCCTTTAATAAAGCACAGCAGTCATCTGGTTGCATATCGAAAACTGACAATGTGCAGTAGAATTTTCCCTGTGGGTGCCATTTGCCAGCAAGCCATAAGAGTAGAAGACTACATGGTCCCAATAGAGTAAAAACATTTTCCAAAATCCTGCTGAGTAAGTCAACAGTGAAATGGACTTCTAATGAGGAACTGGGCAGTTAACAACTCTGTGATCACTTAGTGATCATTTCTATCTGCACTCATTTGTTGTTAGCTAAGTGCTATCACACCTCAAATAATAATAATATCTTTACTATTTGAATGAAATCTTGCTCCCCTTATATTGTTGATTTCCATCTGGCAAAAAGTTTCCTATCTAGCTCTTCTAATTAATGAACCCTGCCTGGCACCTACAGCTGTGGTACGTACTACTAGTGGTACCTAAGGCCCCCAAAGTTCTCAAGGTCGATTATAAGATCCTCTGTGATTTAAATAAAACTTGCCTTTTTAACTCTATCTTCCATAATGCCATGCTTTCCACCAGCACTCCACTTCAGCACACATACACATGCACACACCTTCTATTCTCCAACCATGTGAGTTGTTGATACTTACTGTATATATTCTTATGTACACTTTAGTTCTCAGGTTGAATCTCATTTCCTCCGGAAAGCAATCTCTCATAGGTCCAACTCCCTGAGAATAAGTATAACACAGAGATTGCTCTGCCAGGGGATTTTTGAAAGTATTCTTAGGATCAATATCTGTAGGAAGAAAAGGCAGAAAAAAAGATTGGCCAGAAAAAGTATAGCTGTGATAAAATTTCAACAGAAACCTGAGCTGACTCTAGTAGAAGATTTAAAGTTGACCCTTAAATGCTGTCTGTCCCAAATTGGGGAATGAAGTTCAGGAATGTACATCCCATGGCAATCAAGCACTAGATGCAGAGTACTGAAGAGAGAAGTATAACCTTGAGTAAGGCAGGGCTCATCAGTCAAGGCAGTCCATGAAGGGGGCCTGTAGTACCTATAGTTGAAGGCTTTCTGACAAGAAGACTCTCAGCAACTGAGGGATCTGTTATTCTTTCTTGAAAGGTGATCAGGAAACACATTACAGCATCCACCACAGATCACCTCTTGCCCTACTCAGATCCACATTTTGTATAAATTGAAAATACTTTCTATTAAAAGGTATAGGATGCAATTAAATCACTATGTAGAGAAAACTGTATAGCCTTAAATAAATGAGCTAGGAATCCGTTGCAAAAAGTTAGAAGATAAATAATTTCAAAAAAATAGAAGATAGTAACAAAGTAGGAAACAAATACAGGATAAAGAGGGTCAGCAAAGTCAAAAGTAATAGAAAAGACTTAAAATTAATAGGCTGATGGATAGAAGAGAAATAACCAGTTTTAGTTATGAAAAAGCAGACACCAATACAGATTTTACAAATTTTTTAAATTTATATGAAATAAATTCTTAAAACATTTTATATTAAGTTAATCAGGTCAGTAATTTAAAACTTTCTATTACAAAAATTAAAGGTCCAGATTGTTTCATTGCTGAGTTCTAATCAATATTTAAGAAAAGATGTTCTAATTGAACACAAACTCTTCCAAAGAATTTCAAGTTTTTTAATTCTCAATTGATTTTAAGAATTAATGTTGCCTATATAGCAAATCACAACAATGTCAGCAAAAGAGGACAAAATTACAGGCCAATCACTCATACCCACAGATACAAAAAATCCTAAAGGATAAGTAACTCAGAAACAGCAATATATGAAAAGAATACTACATTAAAACAAAGTTGGGTTTGTATGAGAATTATAAATTTGGTTTAACATTTGAAAATCAATCAACACAAGTTTGTTAAATCTTGTAACCAGAAGACATATAATCCATAACTTCTAAACTAGTTGAAGCAAATAAGAGAATTTTTTAAATCTTGATAAATCCAAGAGGACAAAAAAGGATGGAGGGAGAGTAAAGCTTTGGAGAAAAAGAAAACACGAAATAAGGTTGTAGAAATCATTTCAAATATACTAGTAATCATTACAAATTCAAATGCACTAACTTGTCAGGTAAAACTGTTTGTTAGATTTTTTTAAAAAATAATAAATCAAGAAATAGTAGTACCAGCACATTATTTGATTATATAGATGTAACAACGGTAAGAACTGAAAATAAAAGCAATAAAGGTTGTTGCCTCTGAGGAGCTGTACTAGGACTAGAAAGCAGTGGAGTTAAGATTTTTCTTCCATTTAAAAACTTTTAAAACTGAATATTTAGAAGTACATATATGTGACTACTAATATTTATCAATACTTAGGTCTCATCTACTTCCAAATACTCCACCCTTTTTCTCATTTTAAAAGTTTGCTTAAAAGTTTTTAGTGAGTTTGAGTTTTGGTCCTATACTGCCTCATAACTATGGAGAAAAATTCTGTGCCATAAAGTTTTAAAAGTAAAGTTAAATTCTAACTTCTAGCATTTTTTAGAATGAAACTACCTATAATGGATTGTTTTTGGGTGCTAGCATACTTGGGGGGGATCGTTTCATAAACTATATAAATGTCTAACCAATATACTGTATACTTGAAACTAATAATAAAATAAAATAAAATGCTTAAAAAATATTCCTCTTATTTGCTGATCAGGATCATAGCATGTCAAAGACACCTAGAAAACTGGTGATTTTAGAGACTCAAGCAAAAATAAACACTATAATAATCACTGAAACCACATATTTAAGTGGATACCTATAAATCGATTGGTTTATCCAAGTTTAGTGCAAGAAATTTTTCAAGAAGTAAGATAAAAAAATGTAGAATATATAAGTTTACTAGTAATTTTTCCTGAATTGTGGAGAATTAGTGTATATATGTCAGAAGGACCGGGTAATTGAAGGAAGAAACTTTTATATTCTTTTTATTTAAAAAAAAATAAAGTGCAATATTTCTATCAATAGAAAGGATATTATAAATAAAACAAGATAAATTATTTTAAACATTAATAGGAAACACTTATATAATGCTTACCTTAATCTATACCCTCTAATCTAAGTGCTTTTTATACATTAATTTATTACATCTTCACAATCTATGAAGGAGTTACTAAAATTATACTCATTTCATAAATAAGGAAACTGATAGGAGAAGTTAATAATTTTTTCAAATTCACCCAGCTGGTAAGAGGTGGAGCCAGGTTTGAACAAAGGTATATGGCTGCAAAACTTGTGCTTTTAACCACTGTGATATAAAGGTAACAAATAAACATTATGGAAAGTTAGGAAAGTAAAAGAAAAGGTCACCCATAATCTCTTCATTCTTATATAACTATGGCATATTATATAATCTCTCCTCATCTTTTCTATATTCATGATTTTGTATCACGATTATTATAGTACCTATTCTGTACTTGGGTTTTATCAATTAACATGTTATAACTATTTTTTCATGGCTTTGTATAATCATTATAATTCAATTTATATCCTCATATTATTCAATCCTGTGGATGGAGTAATTCACTTAAGTGCTCCATTATTGGCCAATTGGCTATATCCAATACTTTCCTGTTGTATGTGTGTATAAACCTACCCTCCACATCTTCATGAACCCTGCTTTTATAATGTTGCCGATTATTTCATTAGAAAATATATCCAGGAGTGAATTATTGAATAATTAAGAGTGGGTTTTATAATCCAATTTTTCTTTAAAACATTGAAAATGTTTCTAATTTTTTCTAAGCATTGTGTGTTACTAGGTTGTTAGCCCCTAAAATCAGTGATAAACTAAACCCCACCCTTTTAGTTCTCTCAGTAGATTACTGCCAATTACCCAACTGCTCTACATGGGGCTAACATATTAGAAGCTCCAGTTTTTAACCTTATTAAAAATCACAAATATTCCTTTTTTTAATCTGGCAGTAATGTTATCAAGTTTCTTTATTAGGCTCTGGGACTTTTATATAAGAAAACACAATTTCTGCCAGCATAACAGAGTCCTTTTGTTTTGCCAAAGGAAGATTGAAATATGATTTTTATCGTTTCAAGTAGATGCTGTGGAGGTTTCTTAGTCACAGCTGGATCAAGCAAAGTCACCATGGAGCTATACTGATTTTAATTGTTTGCTCTGTCCTAAAAGCTGAAAAGCTAAAGCTCAAGAAAGCTAGGCATTTGAACTACTTTTTAAAAAATGTACTGAATTACTGAACCAATACAACTCACAAAAATAAACAACTTTTGCTCTGGGTCTGATATTTTGTGAAATTATAGAGAAGACAATTTTAGAACTGGACAAGAACTTAAAAATATTCATCTTGTCCAACTCCTTATTTTATAGATGAAGAAGATGAGGCCCAGAAAGTTTTAAATGCCTTTTTTTAAACTTACGCAGAGAATTAATTACAAAGTCAGACTAAAATTGAGTCTCCTCATTCCTATTTTCTCTGTGTCTAATCTTGAGATTTGAGGACTGGTACCAAAGAGGTCCAGGAAGGCTAAACTGGAAAAAGGAAGGACTTTTCAATCATAAGAATCAGGCTCCATCTTATATCAAGAATATAGGATATTAAACAAAAATTTCAATAAAGGAGAAAAGATATATTAATAGACTCGTTGATGTGTGTTGTTCATCATATGGCCAAAATCATATGGTCATGATGTTAATTTAGGTCTCAGAATTTATGGTCAGGAAGACACAGTGTACAGTGAGTGATAATTGGTCTTTCTTAAAGAAGTAAGATAGACTCTATCTTAAACAGTTTTTAAGTAATTGTTTTCCTCTCAAAGGAATAATTTATTAATGCAGGCATAAACTGAATCTAGGTTTTTAATTACTAAAAGCTAGATGATACTATCAGAGGTGAAGACCTACTCAAAAGTTTTGTGACACTGCACCATCGCTAACACAGTGCTCCTCATTGTAGTCCATGGACCAGCTTCACCTGGGAGCTTGTTAAAAATGCAAAAATCAGCCCCACCCAAACCTATTTGCAAGTGAAGCCCAAGTATCCGTGGCTTGACAAGCTCTCCAGGTGATTCCTATGCATGCTAAAGTTTAAGAAACGTTCTAATAGAAACTTCTCTTTCACACATTGAGATCACATGGGAAACTTTTAAAACTACTTATGCCTGAGTCCCATTCCAGATTCATATTTAATTGAATATGAATATTTAATTGGTCTGGGGGGTAGCCTAGGCATTATCATAGTTGAGAATCAATACTCCAACAATTCATTTGAACCATTTGCGTTGATTCTTTTTATAAAATTATTGAAAATGACCTCAGTGTACCCAGCTCCCCAAGGTTTAGAAGAGGAGTTGGCAAAGCGAGAGCATACAATACAACCACTGGAATACAGGCATAGAATATTAAAATTTCCATTTTTTTATTCTACATTTCAATGCTATAGATTAATTTTTGCCTATGTTTATAATCTATATAATATATTAATACAGTAACATATGGAAGATTTAGAAATTTTATAAACAGAGGATGTTTATTTTTTAATTTTTGCAATTATAAATTCTCAATTTATAATGTTATTATGGATACAGAGTGTAATTAAATGCCTTTAATTATCAGAGTTCTTGATATAGAATGATGGTTTTCGAACCTGAGTGTGCATAAAAATCACCTAGGAAGCTTGTTAAACTATAAATTCCTGGAGCCCACCTGAAAATAAATTCAATTAGCCTGAGTTTGGGCCCAAGAGTCTACAAGACATACTCCAGACAATTTTTATGTAAATGCTCTTTAGACCATTCTTTAAGAAACACTCATTTAGAACAAGGCCCTGTTTTAGAGCAAAAGGAGAGTGAACTACCTAGGAAGGCAGAGCACCCACTTAGAGCCTCAAATAGTGGTTGTACCCCAATGAGATCAACGTGTTCAAAGGCTCAGCCTCAGCTCTGAAGGTTATCAGTACTCTCAGAGGGTTTAGTTTTCTGGGGCTAACCCTGGTCACAAAGACAGCTATGTAGGAAAATCAAAGTACAACTTTACAATGAGAAATATAACTTTTAGGCAGACTTTAGTGGTTCCTACTGGTTGCCAGTATATTATAGGTGTTGCAGAAAACCAATTATAATTCTATTTTGTCCCTTTTGCCTAAAGTTAGAATAAGGAGAAATAATAATGTGAAGTTTTAATAGTTGTTGCCCTCAAAATATGATAGGTGAAATATTGCCAAGAAAAGGGAAGAATTAGAACAAATATAAATATAAATAATACAAACACACCAATTAAAAGGTAGAGATTGTCAAATTATACATGAACAAAACCAACTATATGCTTCCTGTAAGAAACCACTTACGAATAGGTTAAAAGTAAAAACGATGTAATAAGATGTACATGTTAATACTAATCAAAAGAAAACTGGAGTTGTTACATTAATATCTGATAAAGTCAGTTTCAAAGGAAAGAATATCACAAAGGATAAAAAAATTATTTCATATTGATAATAGGGTTGATTATTCAGAGGACATAGCAATCCTAAATGTTTATGTACCTAACTATAGAATTTGAATAAAAATAAAGCAAAAACTGATGGCATTGCAAGAAAAAAATAGGTAAATCCGCAATTATAGTCAGAGATAGACAATGCAGGACTTTCAAACCTGAGAGGTGAGAATTGATACTCTCAACATGGATGAATCTCAAAGTTATTATGCTGAGTAAAAAAATTGTTTAATCCAGACAAAAAAGAATATCTCCTAGATTGTTCTATTTATATAACATTTTAGGAAAAGGAAACTATTCTATTATGATAGAAAGCAAATCATTGGTTGCTTTGGATAAGGTGTAGGGTAGGGCAGGGGGAAACATTTGACCTGATATGTGTGTTCATTATCTTGATTGTGATTATGATTTCATAAGTATATTCATGTGTCAGAATGAATCAAACGGTATAGCTTAAACACATTCAGTTTGTTGTGTATCAATTATACCTCAATAATTGTAGAGGAAAAATAAATCTGTCTTGACCCAGCAACTAATGCCCTGTAGTCTCTAGCAGTGCCAAAATTAAAGGGATCAGCACCTAGTCAGGCACTATTTTTAAAGGTGATAATATCTTCTATGTATAATATGAACTATTCTGATCTCATATCAATATGGCCCAATTTATTAATTTTAAGCTGCAGAGAGAGTTTGCTTTTAGATGAAAAATAATTTCTAAATAATGGATAATATTAAACAGGCTTTTTCTGAACTTCCCTTCAGCCTTGGAATTTCTTGATCCAAATTTTCTTTATCTCTCCAATATCAAAAACTACTCTTAACAAATGATCTGACACATTTGTTTACCTTAGATATTTTATGAAACTTAAATTTTCACTCTCTTAGTAGAATTTTCTATTGATTTAAGAATAAAGTATTAATCCAAAGAAATAAGCTTACTCTTGTAACATGTGACATTCCAGGCATCACAAATTAGGTAAGAGAAGTAATTTGAGGTTAGCAGAACTTCTAATTCTATAATAACATTACCATGGACAGTGTTGCTCTTTTGCCTATCCAAATAGCACCCAAAGTCACTATTTTTGTATCTCAAAGGAAAATTATAAACTTGATTTTCTTTTGAGGTTACCTTTTTTTCACTCATAATCCTTGTGGTTTGATCAACTTAGACTCCAGCTTTAAGAACAGGCATGAAGGCTTCTGTTCCTTCTCATACAGAACTAACTAGCCCAGAAATTTCCCTATCATCATTAACAAATATGAATCCAGACAAAATATATAAAATAACTTTTTTCAGATAGTAGACAATAGGCTATGCAGGCCTTTCATCCCTGAGAATATGGAAATAAATATGACAGAGTGCTATAACTGTTCCAGTTTACTACTTGGAGTCAGTTTTCAGGCCAGAGCATAGGCAGGGAAATTCAAACAGTCCACAATCTGACCAGGTTAAGAAGACAGAGATTGGAGATCAGCTAGAATTTTGTAGTGCAGAATACTAAAGAAAAGGTAACTGTACAGGGATATATACATGGGGTATTTATAAGTTTTTGGCTGATTACGGATCTGTGCTCAGTAAAAGGTAATGACCTGAGGCAGAGGAAAGAAGCACCAGACATCAATAGGTCAAATAATTCCCAGAGTTTAGACCTGGCTGGGAACGGTCACCATTCTCACCAGCCATACTAGAGAGCCTGATCATACAGGGAACATTGAGAAGATTCTTTATAAGGGCATCACAATTGTAGCGAAGCTAAAAAAATCTCTAGACAAAAGGCTGTTGTATAACCACATTAACAAAGTTTAAAGGCAAATTTTAAAAATATACTTCCTATAATTAATTATACGCTAAACAAAGGCTCACAATCCTTAAAAGAATATAACAAAATCCAGTACTCAACAACATAATATTTATATTGTTCAGAGCACCCAGTCAAAAATTATCAGGCAAGCAAAGAAGCAGGAAAATATAAACTGTAACTAAGAAAAAAAAAATTAGTTCATAGAAACAGAACTAGAAATGACAGAGATTGTAGAATTAGCAGATAAGAATATTAATAGTTATAGATTGCCCTAATGTTCGGGAAGGTAGAAAAAAAACCTGAATACAATGATATGAGAAATATAAGATTTTTTTTAAATGTCCGAATAGAATTTCTGGAGATACAAAATAAATGGGTAAGACTAGCCCCAAATGACATACTGTGGAAGAAAAGCTTATCGAACTTGGAGATATAACAAAATAAAGCAAAAAAATGATCAATACTTTAGTAATGATCAATATCAAGCAGAAAAACATATATGAAATTTGATTCTGAGGATGATAGGAGAGAAGAGAAGGTCTGAAAAATATATGGCAAAATAACTGACAAATTTTTTCTAAATTTGATGAAAAATATAATCCCACAGATCCAAGAAGTTTTATAAACTTGAAACAGAATGAACATGAAGGAGCCACATCTAGGCACCTTATAATTAAATTTATAAAAATAGTAAAAAAGATTAAATATTAAAAGCTATCAGAGGGAGAAGACATATTCCATGAGAAACAAAGAATGACAGCACATTTATCACCAAAAATGAAGCACAGCAGAAGAACCTGGACTACTGAAAGAAGAGCACTGAAAGAAAATTACACCAAAATAGAATAATGTATCCAGCAAAATTTTTTTCAAAAATGAAGATGGTGAAATGTAGACTTTTTCAAACAAGCAAAAGCTTGAGAAAATTATTCTCCATAAGAAATTCACTATAAGATTTTTTTTTCAAGTTTTTCAGGCACAAAGAAAATGATGCCTAATGGAAAGTTGAACTGACAGAACTGGATATAATAAATATGTGTTTAATTAGAAAAGTCATTTTGCCATTTTTTTTTCATATTTTAATGTCTTTAAAACATATTGTTGAGGCCTCCTTTGCTGTACATAGCTATTTTATTTGATATAGTCCCATATATTTATTTTTATTTTGTTAAGATCAATAATATTGGTAAGTCCCTAGGCAGACTTATCAAGAAAAGAGAGGTATGACAAAAATTTTAAATATCTAAAATTCAAGCGGAGACATCACTACAGAAGCTACAGAAATTAAAAAGATAATAAGAAAATATTACAAACAACTGTATGCCAATAAATTTGACAACTTAAATGAAATGGATAAATACCATGAAAGTTACCAACAGCCAAATCTTACGTAAGAAGAAATAGAGAACCTGAATAGCCCTATAGCTATTAAAAAATAATTTCCTACTTACAAATCTTCCCACAAAGAAAACTCAGGGCTCAGATAGCTTCACTAGGGAATACTACCAACAATTTGGCAAGAAATAATCTCAGTTATTCACAAATTCTTTCAGAGAATAGAGAAGAAAACACTCCAATCAACATTTTAAAGGCCATCATTATTCTTTACTTGAAATAGATTAAGATATGGCAAGAAAGTAAACTATAAATTAGTACAGATTCATCAATATAGATTCATAAATCTTTATAATTTTAATAAATCAGATTTACACATAATACATCATGACAAAGAACAATTTATTTCAGGAAGACAAGATTGTTTTAATATTCAAAAATCAAATATCATATAATCAGACTTAAAAAAGGAAAACTTACATGAAGTTCTCATATAGATGCAGCAAAGGTACTTTTTATAATTCAATATCCATTTATCATTAAAATCTTCAAATAAACAAGAAATGGAAAATAATTTCCTCAACTTGATAAAGAATATCTATGTAAAACATACAGCTAATATTTTATTTAATGGTAAAATACTGAATGCTAAAGTTAGAATAAGGCAAAGATGTCTACATCTTAAACATTATACTACATGTCCTAATGAGAGCATTACATCAAGAAAAAGAAATAAAGGGCATATAGATTGGAAAAGACAATAACATGATTGTCCATGAAGAAAATTCTAAGTAGTCTAGGAATATATTTCAAAGTTTAATATCTAAGCAAGATCACAGGATATGGCGTTAACATACAAAAAATTATTTAATCTATTTCTAGCAATGAACAATAAGAAATTAAAAATTTTTAAATATATCATTTATAATAACATCAAAATTTGAAATATTAGGGGTACAATTAACAAAATATGTGTAAGGCCTGTACTCCGATAAATTCTAAAACATTGCTGAGAAATTTGAAAAGACCCAAAAAAACCATGTTCATGAATCAGAAGATTCTATTTTTAAAATGTTAAATCTCCTCCAAAGCCATGTGCAGATTCACCATAGTCTTTATCTAAATCCAAACAGGCTTCAGAAGAAATTGTCAATCTGGTTCTAGAATTTATATAAAAATACAAAAAAAAAAAATATCCAAAACAATATTTTAAAAAAGAATAAAGTTGGAGGATTTA
The DNA here is from genome assembly GCF_000325575.1 of Pteropus alecto. Lineage (NCBI taxonomy): Eukaryota > Metazoa > Chordata > Mammalia > Chiroptera > Pteropodidae > Pteropus > Pteropus alecto. The sequence continues at coordinate 645,500 of NW_006441953.1, read as the reverse complement.
TACTACCTGATTATAAGACTTAATATAAACCTAGAGTAATCAAGAGTGTATGGTATGAATACAAACATAAACATAGGGTGAATAAATTTAACATAAGAAATCAAAAATTAGATGCACACATATATGGTAAATTGATTTTCAATATATAGAGTAGGTAATTGAGTAGGGAAAAATAATATTTCAACAAATGGTGTTGGAACACTGACTTGCTATAAGCAAAAAAAAAAAAAAAAGAACCTGTACCTTTATCTCATAGCATACATGTATAACTCAAAATGGATTATAGGTGCAAATATAACAGGTAAAATTCTAAAATTTCCAAAGTAAAATCTAGGAAAATCATTTTTGTGATCTGAAGTAGGCAAAGATTTATTTGATAGAATATAAAATGTATAAAGTATTTCTCATATGGTAACTAATATTATTAAATTAAACATTTTTGATCCACAGACTAGGAAAAAAACATTTAAAAAATCTATATGTGATAAAGAGCTTATATTCTGAATATATAGAGAATACAGCAGTTCACCCTTCTCCATAGGAAACATGCTCCAAGATTCCCAGTGCATGCCTAAAACCACAGATAGTACCAAACCCTATATATATTTTTTTCTATACATACAGATCTATAAGGTTTAATTTATAAATTAGGCACAATAAGAGATTAACAAAAATAACTAATAATAAAATAGAACAATTACTCAAAATATTGTAATAAAAATTATGTGAATGTGGTCTCTTAGCAATCCAGCATATATTTCTTTTTTCTTCACAATTTCATAGACAGAAGATTCATTTTTTACTGTAGATCTGAGCAAGCTCAGCATATTTTTTTTTTATCTATTCTTATTAAATCAAGAACTTTCACCTTTTCACTTAAAGGAAGCACTTTACTGCTTCTCTCTGACATATCCAAATTGTAGCATCACTACTCTTGTGCTTTGAGGCCATTATTAAGTAAAATAAAGGTTACTTGAACACAAGCACTGAGATCCCATGACAGTCAATCTGATAACCTAAAAGGCTACTAATGGGCAGAGAGCACATACAGTGTGGAGACACTGGACAAAGGGATGAGTCACATCCAGGGCAGGCAGAGCAGGTTGGATAGAGATTTCATCATGCTACTCAGAACAGTGTGCAATTTAAAACATATGAATTGTTTATTTCTGGATTTTCTATTTTATATTTTCAGACTGTGTTTGACCAGGGGTAAATAAAACCACAGAAAGCAAAACCAAGAATAAGGAGAGACTATTGTACTTAAAAGTTGATAATAGAAAGACCTCTAACCCAGCTTTTAAAAGAGCAAAAGATTTAAACAGAAACTTCACCAAATAAGCACATTATAAGATGCTTAGCATCATTAGTCATTAGAAAAATGCAAATGAAAACCACAAGTAGATATCACTACACACACAATACAATAATAAAATTTAAAAGACTGACAATACGAAATATGTGCAAGGATGTGCAGCAACTGAAACTCAGATATTGCTGGTTAGAAGGAAAAATGATCCAGCTACTATGGAAAATAGTTCAGCAGTGACATATAAAATTATATACTTACTTTGTGGCCTAGAAATCCCACTCCTGGTATGTACTGCCCGCCTCCCTCCCACCCCCCAAGAAAGCACACACACACACACACACACACACACACACATCTATTCCAAGACTGGTAACTAATATTCATACTGGCTTTATTCATAATAGCCAAACTCTAGAAACAAATAATGATAGAAAAGTAAATAGTGCTATATCCATACAATGGGTTGCCAATCCGAAATAGAATGGAATTACTTGTACAGGCAGCATGAATTACTCTGCAAAGCATTTTGCATGCTAAATAAAAGACGAAAAATACTGTTTACAGCCATGCTACCCTGAACTCGTCTGATTTTGACTGATCTCAGAAGATAAGCAGGGTTGGGCCTGGTTAGTATGTGGATGGGAGACCACCTAGGAAGACCAGGTGCCGTGGCGTAAAAAAAAAAAAAAAAAAAAAGGAAGAAATAAAAGACCACTTCAATTCATATGAAATTCTAGAAAACAACAAAACCATAGTGAGAAAAAGTATATCACTGTTTGCCAAGGACTGGAGCTAGAGAAGAGCTAGACTGTAAGAGGCACAGAAAAACTCACAGAGGTGACAGAAATTTTTCATATTTTGATCGGGTGGTATTTTCATTATAGTATACACTTATCAAAACTCATCAAATGGTACACATCAAATAGGTTAATTTTATCACATGTAGATTATACTTCAAAGCAGCTTAAAAGGAAAAAACTAAAAAACAGTAGGCATGAGACTGGTCATTTCATGTGTTCCTTCTTTCTAGGCATAGGAATTGTTTCATGGAATGTACATTTCATCTGAGACAATCAAATAAATATCAGTCTTTTGCCTCTGTAGCTCTCTTTCCTATAGTTATTTAACCAGTCAAATATAACTCTGGAGCTGCTTCTAGCCATCTTTCCACCATGACAGGGAACCAGCCTGAGAAGAAAAGCAGTCTATGCTTTCACATTTAATTTTTATAAAACCCTAAGAGATAGGTATTATTACCCCATTTTATAGATAAGAAAACTAGGGGCTAGAGAGATTAGTTTTCCCAAAGTCACACAACTAGCATATGGAAAAGCAGCAGTCTGAATCTATACAATGCCAAATTTCACGCTCATACCTATTATTCAAGGAAAAAAAGAATTCAATAAAGATCTATGATTTTAGATTTTTCCATATACCTTTGAAAAATATGGCATGCGGCAGCCAGGAAAATTCCTATATTCTCAATATATCTAATTAAAAAGAAAAATTCGAAATCACATGACACTTATTCTAAAGTCATAGTATATTATACATTTATACAAATTGCTGTTGTTACCATTTGTATATGCATATTTGCTAGGCTTTTAAAAATTATTTCAATTGCATCAATAAGAATACAGATTGAGAAAACAATTACAATAGGAATAAAAACAAAAACCAGAAAACGGATTCTTTTGTTTTAAACAAGAATCTCATATACACAAGTTTACACACGCATAATCATTTGAGATGTCCTATATGGATTGTGACATGAAAAAATTGGATAAACAGGAGCCTCATTAGGTATGTTCAGGGAGAAAAGGACAACAGTATGTTATATTAAACTAGGACACCTGACTGGGTTAGTTAACTGCTATATTCTGAGCAGCATAATAATTTCATTATGCATAATAATGTCATTGTTATGCAAAGGAAAATGCTTTAAGTTTAGGTGTACTGTAACCATTATGCAAATACGATGTTTCTGTGTTTGGCTTACTCTGGTTTGCAACATTATATATTATATTCCAGCCATGTTTCAGAAGCTCATGAAGTCATTTTACAATAAATACAAACCTAGAATAACTGAGACAGAAAAGTTAGCAAAAAATCTAATGGCTGAAGCTGAGAAAGCAAAACATCAAGTGTAGAAATATCTTTTCTTTAAGTGAATGGCAAAATTGAAGATAATTACAAGCAAAATATACTGTTAACTTAATAGAATAAAATGTAAGGCTTATATATGGATGTCTCTGACCTAAAGAAACCAACCCATTATGTTCCCAAAGCAAAGAGTTGTTCTTTCACATTTAGGATATTAGGACTTTCTATTAGAAATTCCTTATTTCAGATTGTCAAAGAAGATGCACTTGCCAAAGTCATTAATCTTCGATATACTCAATTCATTTAGAATGAAGTATCACATTTTATGCATACTCAAATAGTAAGAACAGCTACCATTTCCTAAGCACTTACTATCTTCTAGAAATTATTCTAAATACTGTATTAACTCATGTAATCCTTACAACAACCTTCTGAGGTAAACAGTATTATTAACCCCACCTTACAGATGAGGAAACTGAAGCCTAGAGAAATTGTCTAAGGAAGGTCAACAGCTGTCAGAGGAAGGATTTGAGCTTGGGTAGCCTGGTTAAAGAGATCACACTTGACCACTACACCATACTAACTCTTCCTCAGGTGTGATTGTGTGTGTGTGTGTGTGTGTGTGTGTGTGTGTGTGTGTGTGTGTAGTATAATGTGTTTTGGGTCTTTGGGGAGTATTTTTTCAATTAAAAATGTTTACATAAAATTTACCATCTTAACAATTTTTAAGTGTACAATTCAGTGCCATTAATTACATTCACATTGTTTTGTACAACTATCATCATCAATCTCCAGAAATCTTTTCACCTTACAAAACTGAAACTCTTTATCCATTAAACAATAACTCGCCATTGTCTTCCCCTTTCTTCAGGCCCTGGAAACCACCATTCTGCTTTCTCTCTCTATGAATTTGACTACTATATGTAACCCATACAAGTGGAATTGTACAGAATTTGTTCTTTTGTGATGGGCTTATTTCACTTAGCATAATATCCTCAAGTTTCATTCATGTTATAGCATGTGTCGAATTTTCCTTTCTTTTTAAGACTGAATGATATTCCACTGTATGACAGATTACGTTTTGTTTATCTATTCATCCATCAATGAACTTTTGGGTTGCTTCCACCTTTTGGCTATTACGAATAATGCTGCTATGAACATGGGTAAACAAATATCTTTGAGATCCTGCTTTTAGTTCTTTTGGCTCTATACGCAAAAGTGGGATCGCTGGATGATATGGTAATTCTACTTTAATTTTTTGAGGAGCCACCATACTGTTTTCCATAGCAGCTGCACCATTTTACACTCCCACCAACAGTTCCCAAGGGTTCCAGTTTCCCCATATTCTTGCCAACACTTGTTATTTTGTTTGTTTGTTTTTTTTAATAGTAGTCACCTTAATGGGTGTGAAGTAGGGTATGTGTTTTAAATTCTCAAAAGTTTCTAGATTCTGTATTTTGAGTTATGACATATACTGTAGAGGACTTTCTATTGCTTTCAATGTTTGCTATGACCATATCCTGCTAAGAAAAGAGGTAATAGGTATAAGACACTCTGATTTGTACCAGACATCCCCTCAGGCATGTGATCTCGTGCTTTATATATGGGACCCTGCTCTTCTGGCCACAGTTAACTGGACCAAGGAACGACACCTGAGCCACAGGCTGGCCAGGTGTCTTAACGCAGATGGGGTGTTGACAAAGGGCCTCGAACTATATCTCCTCTCTGTCTGTCCCACAGTTGCTGTACAGAGGATTAAACTCACCAAGCTTGAGTTTTCCAAGGTCAGTTGGTTCTTAATAGTAGAAGTAAAAGCAATAGAAAAAAAGATAGTGTTTGAGACACCAGAATGATGGCACATTTACAGGCACCAGCTCTTGAAATCTGACCAACAACAACGTCATCAGAGCTACTCTACTTTCTCTAATGAAACTCTAGTTATTTTGCACATTCTCTAACATAGGCTCCTCATAAACACTGTGACCTTTGGTGCCCTGGGCATGTCGCTGTTCTTTATAACCTAAAAATGTCTGGCATGGAGGTTTTAAACAAAAAAGTACTTACTTATTAAAAACAAAAAAAATTTTTTTGAGTTTTATAAGTCATTCTAATTTTTTTAAAGTAACTTTAAAAACATATAACTTCAATGAGGTACTAGTGTGCTTTTACAACTATATTCCTATTTGTTGTTTTAATGCACATCTCAAGAGTTTCCTTTTATGTATCTAGGAAAATCAGAAAGGAGTTATAAGTACAAGGTAACTGAGAAGAAAGTGAAAACAGGATACTTAGCTCTAAATTAGACTTAGCAAAAAGCAAACAGGAAATTTGAAAAATGAATACATCCAAAACACCAGCCACTTTCTGATTAAAATATAACAAAGAAAAGCATTTTCTCATATTCTAAGTTCCAACTTTCAAAATATTATTTCGGTAAGTCAAACTTACTGAACAATCTAGAGAAATCCAATAGCAAAGGGGAAAACGTCATTCGCTGTAATCGTTTTTTTTAATAGGGTGCATAAAAGCTTAAAAAAAAAAGACATTTTCCTTTAATTCCCTCTGCTGGCACACTGTGTACTTAGTTGCTGTGGCACCATTCTCTTAGTTAACTCACTCCATCAAAACAGAAGGAACAAATATGCCATTCAAGTGTACCTTTCTCATCCGCTGATGTAACAACAACAATAACTAGTTCTGCATCGCTTGCTTTAACTGGTGGCAAAGTGAGGGGAGGTCCAGATGCCAAGCTAGACTGATATTCAAATGCACAAAAAAAATACTGAGCTTTAGAAATGTATAGGAATGAGCCCATCACGGAGACCAGAAATTTCAAACTCTAGATTTCTACATCTTAGTAGAGGCCATCGGTGTCCCCTCTGATGCAGTCTGTGAGCCAGGCTAACAGAGTATTTACCACATTTTGATCTCAATGGGAAACTAAATCAGACCACAAAAAAGCTAAAAAGTAAAAAATGATGAACCTTAACAAGCTTCGTTTACTCAAATAATTTAAAGTGAGGTGGGGGCTGGGGAGTAGGAGTCAAGATTGACATATATGTCAACCAACTGGAAGTATGACACCACCCTGCCTTTAATAGACCATTTCTAGTTAAGGACTTGGTGGTAACATCAGCAACCACTTATTGAGTGATTATTGTGGTGGCCACTTTTTACACATATCTAATTTATATCTACAGCAATCTCACGAGGTAGGAAATATGTTCTGCATTTTACTCTTAAAATTCAGATATTTAGCCAAAAGCACAAAGCTAGTAAGCGACAGAATAGGTGTTGCAAACCCATCTTGCTAGACATTAAAACCCATATTTTTCCATTATAGTACACTACATTTCATAGTAGGCACTAAATACATAGTAAAAAGAAAGATTTAACAAACATCTGCTGAGTAAAACATGCCAAATGCTCCAGTCACATAATGTTATATGTTCTATGAAAGATGCAATATGTATTTCTATAGAAATTGGATTCCTAGCTTAATGTGTGCGAACAAGAATTTAAAAGGCCAATGAACTTTGTCTACTATTTCTCAGCACATATTTTCCTGTTTTCAAAAACATAGAGCAATTTTTTTACCTCTTTGTCTTACTTTCTGTCCAGTAAACTATTAATTCCCATGTCTAGACCCCAAGCACTCCTCTCCTAGACAGCTACGACCTCCTTCCTGCCAGGCTACTAACACCACAGCCAAAGCTATTTACCATGCCCACCTCTCTCGTGTTGTACTTCACTAAGAGATCCCGAAGGTTTTCCATAGGTCTCCTACTTACATAAATGGGGCTGTTCCCTCCAGGCACTCACTCCACCCTACCTGTCTTTCCCTTTACTGCTATAACCCAGCCATTTTATGAATTATGGATTATAGATGATGCATTATGGAGGGTAGAATACACCCTCCATCTTAGACAAGTTTGTTCCCTTACATTCCTCTTCATTCCAAAGTTTCACGCAAACTGCTCCAAATCACATTTGCAGCATGGGTTACCAAAGAAGAAACACAAGTTTCACAAAGGGCTTCTTTGTATTTTATGAAGTCTTTTGAACAGATCTACTTCATGTTCGCCTGATGAAATCCCTCTTTACAATATTATTAAATTTGGCAATTAGATTGAGGCCGACAGTTCTTTTAAAATGGATTTGCTAAATAAGTTTTTATTCTGAAGCTGACAAGTGACAGTATCTTCTAGCAAGAGAAGCATTCCAGTTAAAATAGATGTTGGCCTTTGGTTTTCTCTATTTCCTCTATTGTCAGCACTATTCTTTGTTTTCTAATCTAAATTCGAAGAGAACAAGGTCCAATTAAGAATTGGAAGATGCTACTCCTCTGAGCCAGGCAATGTTCTTTTCTATTCACAGCCACTCCTGGGCCAAACTGCAGTGAGTATGTTAATTTATTCTACATGACTGCCAATGTGACAGCCAGAGAAGCAACCTCAACTACATCCAGCAGTTCACACCATGATGTTTGTTAGGACATTCGCAGTATTACACATGCTCTTTTTTCTGGGATTGCAATCTATAAAGCCATTATAAGCCAGAACTGCTAGTGACCATATTTGTCATTTTGTAAAAAGAACTTGCCTTAAAATGAACGCAACATGAGGTAGAGCCAAGAGGAGAAGGCCCAGCCAACATCATGTGAGCTCTTGGATTCAACCGTACCTGAAGACAAAATTATATCGTTGGACTTTCTAGTGATGTGAACTAATAAATCCTTATGCTTTTTTCGTTTAAGTAATGTTAGTTGGAATATTTTTGTCATTTGCAAATATGCCTCTCTAAATAATAAACAGTGAGAAATTGAGAGGAAATATGACTGTGTGAGGTGTATTTTCCATAAGAAACAGATGGCATTCTCAAGTTGGAAAATTCTAGAGGATTTTTTTAAATTGAAGTTCTATTTACAAAGGTGTAGAAAGGGTGGATTAGAACCACGAGGGCTGTGTATTAACCCAGAGTTGGTTAAAACAGTGCTATAATCACCTAGAAGCCTAAAAAGACAAGAGGAGGAACATAAAGAAAAGACGCATGCAGAAAGTTACCTTGAAATAAACAGTGATGTTGAGTCAATGGACAAAGCTAGTTTAAAGTGAACTCACAAGAAAAGAAACATGGGAGTAAACACACTGACCTCACTGTAGTTCTGATCTTCTGCCTGAGATCCTTATTGGCCAAACTCAACTGAGAGTTAGAGAAGCCTGTGATGTAGCCCACACAAATCAGTCTCCTAGGGCAGAGATCAAAATTGTGAAAGGTGAAAGTTGACCTGTAGTTTCAAATGAAAAGTATCATTGTAGCCTATATGCTTTGTCTCTCATCACTCACTTTTGTCCTTCATCCAGTTGGAAAATGCATGTTCTCCTCTGAGGAGACATGATAAAGTCCCATCAGCTGCTGTATCATTATGGAGAATAATAATTTCATCATACTGTTACCTGTCTTTCAAGGTCACCACCTTGAATGTGATTATTGTACAGTGTCTGTCCTTCAGCTGGTGCCAACAAAGCATGGAGATCTATCTATAAATCAGACCCATGCTTTTGCCTTCTTAATTAACCGGTCATTTTGAACTCTCCACAAAATCATTGATGAGGATGAGGAAAAGATGGCAAAGCAGTAGAAACAGATACAATATGAGTCTGGCCACTTGCTCCTGCAGTTGCTGAAGATGCTCAAGACTGGATACTATTTTGATTTTATAGTATAATATTATTGTTTATGTTCAACTTTAAATTCTGTGGATCAAATAATACTTGATATAGAATGGGAATTTCAGATTGCATAGTCATCTTACATCCCATGGCCAAGTATTTAGTGTCTACCAGAGCCTGGTAGTATGCCAGGTACTGCTTTTCAAATGAGAAATAGTTGTCATAAAAAAGTACATGGTCTTATTCCAGATCCCTGGGTATTTGTGCTGTTGATTTTCCTATTGAATTTGCTTGATGTTCAAAGAGGATCTCTGTCTGCCATAAATTCTTTCTTTATCTATAGTGTCCTATATTATGAGACTCAGCAGAACAACCTGCATTGCAACCTAGACCTGCTATAGGGCGTATTCTCCCTATAGGTCTCACTTAAAACTTGTAACCTTATGAATTACCATTAAATGGGTAATAAGGTCACACCTGGAAAGATTCATTGCCTCTAAAACCCTAACTGTATTAGGTGTATACCTCTGAAATTTTATAGTTTTTATTTCTACCTTTTAGAATATATATGTCTTATTAAGATATCTAGAGTGTTTGCTACTTTCTACCTACCAGAGCCAGTAAACAATGTCATCATTATGCAATAGGCGAGTGAGATATTCAGTGAAATAACAAGATGATCAAGGCTCATCTAGATTGTATTACAACATAGAGTTGGAGAACTGACATAGCCCTCAGACAAAATGTAACAATATACTGTAATCCCTGCCATGTAAATGCAAACTGCTCCTGATTTTCCTCACTGATTGCACAGTTGCAAATATGCCACATAATTTAAGTTTGCTATAGTCTATTATTATTCTCCAAGGCACATCTGGCTTTTGTACCTACCACATAGGCATGTTAAATAATATGTGGTAAGCATAACCACCAGTTCATTTCTCAAAATGTTGGTAGTGACACTATTGTCTGCAAAGTAGCAGGATTTCATTGCTTTTGGTTCATCATCTTATTGGAGGCAGTTTTAGGGATTTCTACTTGATTTTTTCTATCATAACATCCCCTACTTCTTAGGTAAGGGTACCAATATAGGAATTTTATCTCTTCCTAAATGTACTAATCCCCCTAAACTTTTTGGATAAGGAATTAATGGCAGTATTTATCCATGATCCTCCTAGAACTACTATTAGATTCGAGCCAAGAATTTATCTATTACCTGGCTTCTGTGAGCCCCTGCTCATTAGGATACAGAGCTAGGGAGATTAGTTTTTCTCCTATTAATCTGTCTCACATCAATTTAATTCTTAGACCAGCCTGAAGAAACTAGACTGGTAGAGGAGAAATTCCTCCTCCCCACACAGAACATTCCAGGAAAAGGGAACAAAATTGCAGAGGCCCCTGTGACTATAGTGTGCCTTGCATTGTGAAGGAAGAGCAGGTAGGACAGTTCCTGGAGCATAGTAAGAGAAAGACTGTTAGGAAATGAGGACAGAGGAGTGAGGGAGGTTGTAGATATTGTAGGATGTGTAGGTCATTTTAAGGGCCTTCATTATACTGTCTGTATGTTGGGAAGATTCCAGAAGGTCTGTGCAAAAGGTTAACAAAATTCGATTTACATTTTAAAAGGAAGCTCTATGGTAACAACAGACATGGAGACCAGTTAGAATATTATTACAATAATTCAAATGAAAAGTAACGGTGCCATGGAACAGCCTGGTAATCATGGGTGGCACAAAGTGGTCATATCCTGGATACATTTTGAAAAGCAAATCTGATGGGAATTGCTGAGAAGTTGAGTGTGGGTTGTGAGATAGAAAGAAATAAAGAATAACCCCAAGTTTTTGTATTGAGTAACTTCAGAGTTAGAGAAGACTTTTGATAAGAATGAGTTTGGTGGTGAAAACCAGGAATTCTGTTTTGAACATGTTTGGGTTAAGATGCTTTTAGACACTAAGTGGAGGTGTGAAGTCGGTGATTGGATCTATAATTTGGAACTCAGGGGAAAGGCTTAGGCCAGAGAAATAAATGTGGGAGTGTCATCACACATTAATAGAGAATGACTATCAATAAAGAAAAGCGCCATAAATTTGAAATATGAATCTGTCCCTTAGCAAATTTTATTCTAAAATGATTATTCTGAGAATTTTAAAATTGTGGAAGATCAAGAGATTATTCTGTTTCTCAATGATGTGTTAAACATCATGACCACATTGATGAAGAACACGGATATGAGAGAAATACAATCTATCTCTTCAGACTTACATTTTGTCATTCCTTCGGGTTTCATACATTTCAAATATGCCAGAAACACCTTAGTAAAGATCCCCTAAAGTTTCCAGAAGGTAAACAAGTCACAGCCAGTGCCTAGCTGTAGGCCTTTTATGGGAAAACATTTTATCTTAGTTGAATCCAAAGTAATTTCTCAAGATTTTCCTCAGCAACCTTTTGGAAGCCACAGGAGGAGAATTAATATGCACCAACCAGAAGCAGTAGCTATGCTCATAGCATGTCCCTTAGTAAAATCACCGAGACCCAAATGCAGCAGGTGAATAAGAATTTCTATACAACGCCCACCATCAATACCTGTGATAGTATCCACCTGGAGGGATCTGAACTGTGAGCCCTAAATCCACCCAACATTTAGATATATATGTGGAAAAATTGCTCCTGCATGAATTGTTTCAACAAATGTTTTGATTGCTGATAATCACCATGTCCCATGCCATTTCTGCCTTGGCATTTGCCCTAGTTTGCATTTGAAAGATAATAAGGTATGGATATTAAGTGACTTGTCAAGAGTCACAGAGCAAGTCAGAAATTGGCTGTTGTGATTCTAGCCCTGGATTTATCATCTTGTCTTTTTACTTCAGCAAAGGATAACTTTAAACCCACACACAGTCACCACCAAATGTCAGCTTTATGCACACTAATAAAACTCAGTGCAGCTTTGAAGCCAGTTTTATTTTGGAACCTTGTTTTCAGTGGCCCTTTAGCTTTAAATTTTTGAGTATTACTTTCTCAATTTTGAAAGATAATGGAGAAAGAGCACAGAAGTAAACCCTGGCTAAACTAAATTTTTTAAAGGGGACCAAGCAATATATAGCTGCGAAATCATTTACTGGAGTGTTGTCAGGACATAACACATATATATTTTGTGGGCATTTAGAAATAATATAGAAATAACCATTTTTCTTTTGCTGGTCTAATTGGTTGTTGCTTACAAGAAGACAGACAACACTGAACTAGGCAACTGAAGGACTGCGGCTGCCTTCCTCCCTGTGTGCCTTTGCATAACCTTAGGTGAAACTCAGTATCCTCAGTTAGCGAGGTTATAACACCTGCTCTGTCTACATTACAAGTGTTTATGAGGATCAGGTAAGGTATTGCATGATAAAATGTAAGCACTAAACAGATGATAAAAATAAAAGTCATAATAGATAATATTAAACAGCACTTGTGCATGTTACAGCTCTAAGTGCTTGTCTCTCAATCCTTACAGCAGTCTTGCAATACACACAGGTACGATTTTATTTGCATTAATTTATTTCATATCTAATATATTAGACTGCTGAGAATAAATGACACTTGATGCTGGCTTACTTGTATGTTAAAACTGTATCACAACCACCTTCTCAACCACCTACCACATTGACCCTGCCTAGTGATAAGCCAGTTCTAAAGAGGCCAGGAAATGCCTCATCAGCTTCAAATCTACTAGCTGGTTGGGACGGGAACCGTGGCGGACCCAGAACTGCACACAGGAATTTAGGCTTCATGATAGCAATGTAGCTAAGGTAGAAGTAGGTAGTATAGTGGGTTGGTTAGAAAATTCATTTTGAAGCTATGTTTGAATATCAATCACACCACATTTGTATCTAATGAAGAATACATGCATAATATATGTAATGTATACATAATGTATACAAGGTATACATAATGTATAATGCATAAGTAATGCAAATTAAATATAGCCAAATTTTCTTAAAACACTTTTGTTTGTACTCTAGAAAAAGTGAGAAAAAAATGGCATTGTCCATGTCGAAGCAGGTGAAAACTAATAGTGACTTTAGAGGGATATAATGCAACTTAAAATTTCACAAAGAAGATAGAACTTGAAATAAAATTTCAATGGGTAGGATTTAATTAAGCAGAAAAGTCAGTGGAGAGCATTCCATGAAGAAAAACATGAAAATGGGTACAAAGATGGGAACATCTATTGTTGCATTTGGAGGGAATGGTGTATCTTAAAATTTATATGTCTATGACTTCAAGTCTGCTGGTCACTCAACAATAGGCCTGTGAAGAGGCAGGGTAGGGGTGGGGGACAGATCCAAATGAAAGAAAAAAGCCAAAGGGGACTCTCTCACTGTTACCTCCATCCCCGAAGGGCCTGGCATGCCATAATACCCATGAGGAAATGGTGAAGATGGATTTTCTCTAATCTGGCACCACTGTTCATAGTCTGAATTGGGGGAGATAGGGAGGTAAATCCATGGTGAAGACTCATAGCCAATGAGTAAGAGTCATGGTTCCAGCAAAGGTTTTCCAAGCCAGTAAAGACCCTGGCTAGAGAGCAGGGAGCCAGGGAGCACTCAGTCATCCAAAGGACATTTATTAAAAATCTAACAATATCGGAGAGTGTTAAGCATGCAAAGATGAGTTATTTGGTCCTTAATTTCAGAAACTTCATGGGTGGGACAGATGTAGAATCTTATTTAAATATATGTACAAATGGGAAATTACAATTCAGTTTACTATAGAAGAATAAAGGAAGAAAATTTACATAGCCTGTGGACTGGGCAAATGTTTCTGAAAGAACAGACATGTGACCTTGGTCTTCAAAGGTGTAAAAGTTTTACTGGCTAAGACATTCCAGGCAGAGCGAAATATGAGCAGAGTTCTAGAGACAAGAAAAATGCATTAAATAAGAGGCTGTATGTATATCCTGTTGAGACAGGATATTGAGAAAGATTATCAGGGCAATTCGCTAGCAGCTTTGCATGCTAAGAGGATCCAAAGACCAGGGAGATGAGCTTGGCTGGAAAAGGGCAGGTTCTGAGATGACTGAGTCCAACAGGCAAGAGCAGGGCAGATTCCCAAGGGGCGTGAAGAGGTGGATGCTGTGAACACATGGACACTTAAGGCTCAAAAGAGAAAAGTAATTCCTGTTCCAGAATAACAACCTTCCTTAAATACCTGCATAACTTCATGCTTATTGGTACAGGGCAAGAGTAGTGCTGAGCTCACAGCTTTTCAGCACTACCTGCCAATCTGCTGACCTGGGGCCTGCAGAACTAACAATAAATATACCTAACTGACTAAAGAAAAATAGCCAACAGTAGAAAAATAAGATTGGAAATGTAGGTGATGTCTAAATTCCAAAAAGTCTTGTTGACCAATCTTAAGAGCTTCCATTTTTTTTCTATTGGTAAATAGAAGTTCATTTGCCACTGACTTTTCAACAAAATCTAGGACAAAGAGCCTTAGACTGAAGCTTCTACTAACAATTCCAGTCTAAGAAATATAGTTTAGGCATATCATATTTCCTTGGGCCAAACATACCTTAAGCTGAATTTTTAATAAAATAAAAATGGAAAAATAGTATGTTTTATAAGCACTCTCACTATAGAATTTTCTTACTTTGAAATCTATATTACCACTGTCACCTGCTTGATTTGCAAACATCCAGCTTAGGTGCCATTTTTTAGGAATAGAGACATAACATGAAGTAAGGTACTCTGTGCTTAGTCTTCTCCATTTAATAGACAAAAAACTATTTCCATCTTAAATTTCAGGGTTATTTTAAATTAAAGGCAATAAAAATTCAAAGTACCTTGAATTGCTCTATAGAAATGTGCTACATGAGTGTGAAGTCCATAAATTTTATAAGTATCTCCTTTTCTGCACCCTAACAACTGGCACAGAAGGAAAAAGGATTATTTTAGAACCAAGTTAGGGTCACTCAGGGGAGCAGCATGATCACCTGACTGAAGGTTTCAAATATTCTTGTTTAAAGAGTAAGAATGCAGATATCGATAAAACAACAGAAAGCAGCAGCCATGCAAGTTGTGTTGGACTCACTTGTACAGAATGCTGACTGAGAACAAGATGCTGCTGTGAAAGCCTTATCACCATGTGGCAAAGGGGTGTCTTCAGTGTCAGGACCTGGAATGTAGCCAGTAATTAGCTCACAGGATTGTTATAACATGTGTCAATATAACAGAAGTACTTTTATTATTTATTTATTTATATAAAGAATTATGTTTAGAAGCTTAATCTTTCTGCAAGAATATAATCAACATGAGAGCAGGATCAAGTTCAATATTATCAGCATTATATTCTACTTTTCAGAATAACTGGTGCATAATAGGCTGTCAATGATTTTTGGTTCAATGATGTCCTAGTCATCTGCAATATCATCACATCCTCGTTCAAGAATCAATGAACAAAATCATTGATTTAAAATGTATGCATTAAAATTGTGTTATGCATCAGATCCCATTCCTTGCCCTGGAAATACTTGGAACATAATAGTCACCAGCACGAGTTTAATGATTTGTCTTCACTTGACTATAAACTTCATGAGATCAGGGATCATCTTTTGCTTGCAACACCCAGCATAGTTCCCAGGACATGGTAAATGCTCTCTCCTCCTCCTATCAACTTGGTCAGCTTGGTGGGCCTCTGAAAGAGTCCGAGGCAGTATACTTTCTTAGAAATAACATCGAAATAAGAATCATGAGCCCCAGTTTAAATTTCAAGCCTAGCACCATGAATACAGGTATGCATTTAGATCTTCTGGACCTCATTTTTCCTCATCAGCCCGGAATATACCCAATCTCTAAATTCCTCTTCTCTCTATGATAGCCTCCTGAAATATCCCTATAAGCTCTGCCAACTACCTGTCATATAAAGTTAAGCAAGTGACCTGTGCTTAAGGTTCCATGGACTCTTCTGTATAATGAAGGTGACAATGTCTAGGTGCATATCTGTTATGCACATATTTGGTAAATTTTTATGCTTTACAATATAACGAACATTTACATTTCACCTTCTTTTCAGTTATGACATGACCACGATGCATTTTAACTGCCAATTACTATTCTACCAGCTTCCATTTTATTTAACAATTGAATTAATACCTGTAATTGTGCTTTCCTTAGCTGCTGGCTAGTAATTTGAGCTTTTTGTTGCATCATATTTTCAGTTCATTGGTTTACTTGCTTTTCTTTCTTCAGCTCATTCCCATAAAATCTGGACCCCTAAGAAGAAAAATTTAAAAAGCATTAAAAAAATGCCTAAAAGACAACATCACTGTAGCATAACCTAGTTGAATCAGATTGATTGAATTCAAACCTTAGATCCACTGGGTGACCCTAAAATTAATCTTTCTATGTCTTAGTTTCCTTATGAGTAAAATGAATTTATGGTTACATAAATCACAAGATTGTTGTGAGGCAGTATTTAGCACAGTAAAAATAAAAAAAAAAAGAAGAAATACCCCTACTAATCAGAACTTATTTAGGTATCTAGGCAGGGAGACAAAGATCATTTATATATATGTGCATATATCCATGTTTCAGAAAAATGATTACCTTTAGTAGAAATTTATGTTACATTGAATATATTATGAAGATTTCTCAGCCTAAATGTTACCCTCCCAGAGAGGTCTTCTCTGACCATCTTATTTAAAGGAGGCTTCCTAATTTGTTCACTATTCCATCCCCAGGACCTAGAACAATGTCTGGCCAGTTATTGGTAATATATACATGTTGAATGAGAGGAAGAAAGAAAGATATAGAGGAGGGAGGCAAAGAGAACTATTCTTGATTCAGGTCAGAAAACCAGCAGAGAAGGAAAATGAAATGTATAATTGGGATTTGAATTATACTAGAAATATTGTTTAGATTTAATCCATTTCCCATTTGCCCCGAGAATACTGGCTGCCAGTGCTTGCGATTACAGCACTTGCCCTGAGATAACTCGCAGATTATTGTCCTAACCTTACCCCCCAAATTTGCCATGAAATATCTCACTTTTATTATTATTTTCACATTTCTCTAGTATATCTATAGTCTTTGGGAAAAAAATGACATCTTTCCATTTATAGCATTCTGTTTTTAGTAGTAGTATTTCCATTTACAAAATACAGTAATTTTTGATTGCTGAAAATGTCAAATCCTAGAAAACGTAGCATTCCTATGCGTGATGTTAACATCGTTCCTGAACAGTTGTTATCTGAAGATTCATTTGATGAATCCGATTTAGGCATACATTTCTGTCACATTAGGATTAGAGACAAGTTCTGTTTAGAAATAACTCCAAGAACGGTTTTCATATTTATTTTCACATTGAAAACCAATCAGATTTGCTTCAGCCTCAAAGAGCGTGTTTATGTAAAATTAATGCTGGCAGCAAGCCACATTTTTTATTTCTAATTGGGAAATGGCTTAAAAAAGCATCTGGCTACAGCCATGCCACCCTGAACACACCCAATCCCGTCTGATCTCAGAAGTTAAGCAGGGTCGGACCTGGTTAGTACTGGGATGGGAGACCACCTAGGAAGACCGGATGCTGTAGGTGTAAAAAAAGAAAAAAGAACCGGATACACCATTGACTTGTTTTGCTGGTAGTTAATTTTTGAGATAGGTGAGGATGTGATAAAAGGTTGGTTTTAAGTATAAGGAAAACATTGGTAGATATCATTTAATGACAAATTTATTAAAGTGATAAATTGCACAATCGTACCTAATGATTCTTGCCCCAAGTCCAATAGAAAAAACTTACATAGTATCCTGAGGCTAGGAGAACAGAAATTTCCATTATTTCTTAATAGAAAATCATCCCAAGAGAATTTGTTTAGTGCCTACTGGGGGCTAGATGGTATTTAGCTCTACACTTAGGAAGTACTTATTATTGCCTTCAACTTACAAGTAAAAATCTGAAGCTCATAATGACTGATCTAAGGTCACTCAGCTCAAGGCAGCATGAGATTAAGTTTACAGCTGCCTGATTTAAAGCCTTGACATCTTCCTTTATGAAATATAAAAGTATACTGCCTCTATGGAATATAAAGAGTTTTCTCTCAACCATATAAACTATCTCATGAAATAATAAAAGTCTAAAAACTTTATTAAGGCCTTACACATAGTATTATTGAAAAGTTTCTTTCAAAATGAAATGCTTTGGATGTGGTTGCATAGTGTAAGAGTTAGCAAGTCTGCTTTATACGCAGAAGGTCCTGGGTTCATGCCCCAGTGGAGCCACGGTCCATGGTCTATAGCCATGCCACCCTGAACAAGCCTGATGTCTAATCTTGGAAACTAAGCAGGGGCAGGCCTGGTTAGTACTTGGATGGGAGACCACCTAGGAAGACCAGGTGCTGTAGGCGTAAATAAAATAATTTTTTTTTAAAATGCTTTTATTTAAATCCTGTTTTCTAGTAAACTTGTATTATAACGCTGAAAGTACATTGCCATGGACAAACAAGGCCTAGGGTATAACAGAAACATCCTTACTTAAACATAACTCTTTTTAAAAAATCATGTGCCAGATAAAGTTAACGTATAATAATAAAATATTTATGTAAACCGAGTCACCCAATTCAAACAGAGCAGAGAAATCACATTTATTTTTTATAATGGTTCAATGGTCTAAAAAAAAAACCAAGGACAGAAAAGTTAACTCCCTTAAAACTTACTCTTTATGAAATCTCCTTACTGAAATTCCAGGTGTAACTCTCAGTGGCTGACAAGGCTTTGTTTCAAAGCACATATAAAAGCTACTGGCTTTGGAAATAAACAAACTGAGCTGGGCTGCAGTGGGAAGGTGACAGAAAAAAACTCCGGAGGCTGAATTTCAAAATAAGTTGAAAGAGTAATAATGAGGAAATTGACTTCTAGAAACACAGCCAAGAGCATTTGAAATGTAACTCCTAGGAGCCATCAGGCAACATGCCAAGTGTGCTCTTTATTTTGTAAATTCACAGAATTGTTGCATTTCACAGCCCAGAGGCAAGTAGAAGCTTACATTCCATATTTTCTGATGCAGAATAGAGGTCTGGAAAGGTCTAGTAACTTGTCCAGGGTGGCACAGCTTGTCAGAGTCTTTTGAGCCATCCTATTAGGGTTAGTATCTCTTGATAAGATTTACTTTTTCAAATTAAAAACTATGTTTCAACTAGCCTAAGCACAGTAGGTGATGTTAAAAATTAGTAAACCACTATAGATTATTTAATAATTATCTTTTTATCGAATTGTTAAAAATGAAACATTATCTAATAAAAATTTGAACTTTCTGGAATAAAAATGTTTGGTGGATCTACAGATACATAAATTGAACATAAAACTAAGCAGTCTCGCTTATTTTAGCAAGATTCAACAGTGAGATTTAAAGCAATCGATGTTATGCCCAGATAGGAAGAAAAGGACTGTGGAGGAAAATTCAAAACAGCTAAGATATTATTAGCAAAATATTTCTTTAATAGACATGTGCCAACTGGCACGGGATGAACAGGGACCAATTTGGAGTGGAAAATGTGAAAGGATCAAAGTGCCATGGAAAATAGGAGCAAGTGAGAAGGAGCTGAGATGAATCCACACAGCAAAGCACATTTCTCTGCTTTGGCAGCTCTGCAGGACCAGCCAAATGTGGTTCTGTCAACGGAAGTGTCCAGAAAGGGTTCGAGAAATAAAACACTTCTATAGCTCTGCAAGACTACATTTTTTAAAAAAAATTTTTTCGAAAACCTCTCTGACAATAACTCAGGGATACAAGGCTCCAAGAGTCAAGAAACACAGAGCTGAGGTTTCTGCTTCAACCTCCTTCCCTTTGCAGTGTTTTCTACACAGACCAGACCCCGAGATACAGCCGAGAGATCTCAGATTAAATCAATATGCTTTACACTATGTTCCTCAAATTTTGAAAGATTTTTTTAAAAAATACCACTGGCAGCACTATTTTTTTATTATTATTTTAATTATTTTCAATTTCATGTTGGACTTTAACATAAGGCCATTTTCCATTTTTGTTGCCAACAACAGAATTTGGTCAGCTGCCACTCTGAACTAGTTCCACGCTCTCTCTCCCCACTGTCTGTAATGTGACCCAGTTTTGGTGTGAGGAAAGAGTTTCTGATCCTTACTTACAGCAGCTGGGGGGAAGCTTTCCCAGACTGGGAAGTTTTGACCCTCGCCAAACTTCACAATATGTTGGGTCAATGTCTGGATGTTAAAGTAAGTAGCAGAGTGTTGGACACAGGGAAAGGTCTCTTGGAATGTCAAATTAAATGGCAAGCACTGCATCTGCTGACTAGTGCATCAGAATGGGACTCCATACAGCCCAGAGACAGGGCTTCCGTGCCCCTGGGGGGTAATTAGTGAGATGGAGGGAGGTGATGCAAACACAATGGGACTGCACTGGGGCCCCAGCAACAGCACTCACTTGCCTTGTGAATGTAAGGGTCGCCTGAATGTGGAATCTAAACACAGAATAAACATGAACATTTTCAAGTATGTTGTTGGATAAAACGTGTCTGTGAAAAGGTTTTACAAATTGTAATATGACTTATGGAGATTACTCATTAATGTTACCAAGCAAAATCATTTCCTTTATGAGTAGATACACATGGAGATACACACAGATGCCTGCGTACAAACACACACATAGACACACATACATACAATATACAGAGGGGTTAATTTCTATGTATTCATTACTTCAATATATTTTTATTTCTTTAGCTCATGTAACTTAAAACTATTTTTATATGAGTGTGATACATTCTATCAGTCTGATAAAATGTGAAGTGAATTTGTCTTTGATGAAGTTGACTGAGACATATCATCACTGAGGCTTGTGGGGAAGCCCTCAGGCATCTCTCCCCATTTCCATTGACTATAACAGAGCCGGATATCAAAGGTAAGTGGAGGAGCAATTTTGGAGGTTCAAGCTATAGCATTAATGCTGCTATATGCATTTTTAAAAAGAAAACTTACATAAAAGGACAAATATTGTATAATTCCTTTTATATGAGATAACTAGAATAGTCAAATTCATAGAGACAGAAAGTAAATTTAAGGGTTACCAGGAGCTGGGCAGGGGAGATGAAGAGTTATTATTTAATGGATACAGAGTTTTAATTTGGGATGATGAAGACCTTCTGGAAATGGATGGTGGTGATAGTTGCACAACAACGTGAATTTACTTAATGTCACTTAACTGTACACTTAAAATGGTTAAAATGATAAATTTTGTGTTATATTTTACCACAACAAAAGAAGGGAAATTTAATTCAAATGGTTGGGTCATTTCACATTGAATAATTGATTTCATTGAGATTTTTGAGAAATTATTAAATGAGCAGAACTAATAGATATGTATCAAGTTCTATTACAAGTCAGTAAGGGAAAAAAAAATGGTTATTGGTGAAGATCGTTTACTCCATGATCACTTGGCATGCAGCCAAAGCAATTGAAAATGAGAGAGAGATATTCTCACTGATCACATTGTCTGAAGTTACTAAAACATGGCATTGCTACATCTAAGTACACTCTGTCTTAGTACACTCTGTATAGCTGAGTTCCAAATACTATAAAACTCATGGAGAAAAAAGTCATGAGAAAGATAAATAAAACAATATGGGGCCCAGAGCAAATGAATACCTATATTATACAGATTACATTCAAGATAAATATATGCATAAGAAACATCAGGCTGAAAGCATTGTGACATAAGTTTGATATTCACAGTAAAGAAGAAAAGGGAATTTTTAGATAGATATAAGGTCAGTAAATATGAAGACAAATTTCAAAACCATAATAGAAAATGACTAATTTTGTGGCATCATCACTAGAAATTAGAAGATATATAAAACATAAAAGACATCCTTTCTCCTAATTCAAAGAGCTATGGCAATCGAATTAAGTTAATACAGTCTATTTCAAAACAGGATCTTGATGAAGTCATAGGTGTGATATTTGGATTGGAAAGGAAAAGACAAAATTAATGCCGATTAAGTCAAATCCTTGAAAAGGAGTCACTCACTGTTGACTAATAAAAATTTGAGGCTGTAAAACAAATTAAAAATTTATCTTTGAGGTCTTAAAGGATTCAAATCTGGGAGACATAGATTCAAGAGAAGACGTGAAACCTGCACCAGGAAAGACAAAGAAAGCCAGAGCTTTTAAAGGCAAAAACCACAAGTTGGAACAAAAGAAACTTTCCTATTAGCTGTCTAACATGGTGTGATGACTAGTTCAAAAAGGATTGGTCAGGGCCCCAGTGGCGAGACTCTGAGGCAATCAAGCTCCCGGATGTGCTTAGAAGGTGAGCATGGAAGTCCAAACCTTATTTAGGTCCTCTGTGCAAATGAAGGATGCTGGCTGGTGAAATGGATTGGCTCCTTTCAAGGTGAGGTGTACAGATGGTCTGGTTGCCATGGTAAGTAGCAAGTAAAGTCCAGGATGTGGTTTCATGGTTGGTTCAAAAGGTCATGGGTGGGATGAGCATAGCGCAAAACTTCATGGCCTCCCAGCTCCATTTTAGTTCCTTTGACATAAATAACTCCATCATGGTAATTTCCATCCACACACCACGTCCATAAAAGTAAATTAATTCCCAATCTGACAGTCATCATAGTAGGTTCTGTGAAATACTGGAAATTTCTAATCCACTCACTAAAAAAGGAGTGTCAGATTGTTTTCCTTTCTAAAACAAAGACTGATTTCATAAAAGCATAAAAGCATAATTTGGGTATAAGTACTTTGTTTATTTCAATGTTGATCACTGCCTTGTAATCTGATCTTTTTAATAAACAATACCTGCTCCAAATAACTCCATTTTTATTTTCAAACTGAGCAACAGATTGTAAATTGTTTCATCCAAACCCCTAAGACCCCTTGCTAAATTCTGGAAAAGTGCGGCAACACAGAAGGAAAACCATATCTTTGAGCCCTCGGAGGCCCTAAAGTGCCTTGGAGCTCCAAGACTGAGATGTACCAAGGTTCACAGGCCGTAAGTGCTCCGGGGGCAGTGTCCTAGGGGGTAGGTGGATGTCCTCCAATTCTCCACAACACGTACGTCTCTTTGCCATCTAAATTTGTTTCCCTTGTTTCCTTTAACTTTTGCTCTACAAACATGGTAGCTTGGTCTCAGAGTAGCAAAATTTCATTTCTTTCCTAATCTGTTCTCCCCCATTTACACCTTTTTCTACTTTGTTATTAAGGTAGCTATGTCGGTTGTTATTAAGGTAGCTATGATTGTTTTCTCATTTGTTATCTGACATTGGGAATTGGATTTATTGATCCAGTGACTACCCAAAGAGCCAGACAAAGAAAGCAAAAGTTCTATTCGATATCTACTTTCATTTAATATAACTAGAGATGGCTTTTTCTTCCACTGAGGATTTGAAATTCAAGGGAGCCCAGTCAAGATGGTGAAGTAGGTAAATGCTGTGCTTGTCTCTTTCCATCACCACATTAAAATTACGATTAAATTATAGAATAATTAGGCTGGAGAACCATTTGAAGACAGCTGAACAGAAGTCCTATAACTAAGAATACAAAGAAGCTATGTTGAGACTGGTAAGAGGTACAGAGACTCAAAAGGGGCTTGCCCCCACGCCTTCATGTGGCAGTTGAGAATCGGGAGGGATATCTCAGCTGCAGAGGTCCCCTAAAGGAGCAAGGGGCCCCAGCCCACACTGGGCTACCCAGCCCAGAGCAACAGTGCTGGGAAGATAAGCCCCCACATCTGACTGTGAAAATCAGTGGCCTCCCTAGGTATCAGAGCCCAGGGTGAGACAGAGGTTGATGGAAACCCCGGTGTTATCTTGAAGCGCCCAAGTGCAGACTCTCTCACAGAAACTCATTCTGAGCTCCAGCAGCTAGGGAGGCACCAGAGACATACAGATACAGACAGAGTTATATGGCTTCAGGGTGTGGGCTGGTGGGACAGATGCCATTGTCCCTATGTTGAGCCTTCCTCTGGTGCAGCCTACAGACAAGAGCTACCTTTTCCTCTGTTGAGCCATCCAGCCAACATGGCCAAACCTGAAACTGCATTAACCTGGTGAACATCACTCACTCCACTTCGATGACTCCCTGAGACCCTTCCCCACTCAACTCATGCATCACTAGAGGCACCAGCCAACATTTCAGTCTTTTTTGGACAACTTTCAGAGGGGAGGGAACCCAGGTGGGTGGCGGCTGGCCTCTGTGTGCTCTGAACTTTTTGGTGAGTGGCTCCAGGCTCAGCACTAGCGTCAAATCTAAATCTGCGTTAACCTGGTAAACACCACTCACCCCACCCTCATGACTCACTGAAACCCCACCTCATCCAACTTGTATACCACCCAGGCTCTTTCAGCAGCTGAATCTTACAGGCAGCCAGCAGGTGGTGGCAAGCCTCGGGGTGCTCTGAATCTTTTGCTGAGCTGCCCCAGGCCTGCTACTGGTGGCAGCTGGCCTCAGTTTGAAATGTGGCCTCTCTCACAAGCCTGAAGACCCAGCACAGGCAGCAAACAAACCACAGATCATTTTGCAGCTACTACCGGCTAGCCCTAGGCTGGTCACAGGCAGCAGCTGCCCTTGGCCAGCACAGGAGCCCCTCCCAAGAGACCCCAGAACCAACACACCTGGAGACTGGATTCGGATCACAACAGAGCACCACTTAACTAGCCCCACAAGCAGCACACCCAAAGGATGGTCTCGGGAGGCACCAGAGCCTGTTGGGGTGAATCCTGCTCCATGGGGTCAGCCCCCACACAGCTTCTACAGTGTGGGAGTGGCCAATCCTCATAGCCAGTCAGACTGAGGATCAATCCCACCCACTGACATGCAAACTGCAATCAAGGCTCAACTACAACAGAAGGGCACACACGACCCACACAAAG
The DNA here is from genome assembly GCF_000325575.1 of Pteropus alecto. Lineage (NCBI taxonomy): Eukaryota > Metazoa > Chordata > Mammalia > Chiroptera > Pteropodidae > Pteropus > Pteropus alecto. The sequence goes on along the minus strand of NW_006441953.1, from coordinate 620,521 downwards.
GACACTCCTGGAGTACCCAGCTCAGATAACCCCGGAGACTGAACCACTGAGCCCCATAGAACACTTACTACACAAAGCCAAGACTGGAAGATGTAGTGGATCTACCTGATACGTAGAAACAAACACAGAGAAGCAGCCCAAACGAGGAAACAAAGAAACATGTCCCAAATGAAAGAACAGGAGAAAACTCCAGAAAAAGAACTAAATGAAATGGAGGCAAACAACCTACCAGATACAGAGTTCAAAAAATAGGTTATAAGGATGTTCAAGGAACTTAGTGAAAACTTCAACAAAGTGATAGTAAGCATAAAAAAGGACACAGAATCCATAAAAAAAAAAAGTCAGAATTGAAGAATAACGGAAATGAAAAATATACTAAGAGCAATCAACATCAGATTAGATGAAGCAGAGGATCAAATCAGTGATTTGGAAGACAAGATAGCAGAGAATTTAAAATTCAAAAATCATTTCATCTTATTTATTATCTTACTAGAATAAAATTAATATGAAATACTTTCTATATACTTAATCATTTTAGTTTTCACAATTGATGATTATTTTACTTGGTCAAAATTAGATACACATTGTTATCTTCTATCTATGATACATACATCTTCACATGCACAGGCACACAAACACATGGTCATGTGCACACACACTACACACCCATCTTGGTTTGAGTCCTTAGGATGCTCTCAGGAAATTCTAAAAAGACTTTCTCATAAATGTAACTCTAGTAATTTATACCTAACAAAAGACAGTATGTTGATATAAATACACCTCTACAAAGTGTAATGAGCTCACGCATGGGGCATTCTCAAATAAACAACCATATTCTGTTTTAGCATTTGATGCTGAAATATACAATAGGAGCAGACGCAACACACAAAAGCCTAAAGGAATGAGAACATTTGGCTCACGTAAGGAGTAAACAGATTTTTTAAATATATTGTTTCTCAAAGAAATAACCTGGAATGTGAGAAATGAATGGAAAGAAGCATGGTTATTATTGCATTTTCTTTTTCAAAATCCTGAAAACCAGCCATATGTTCTACATTATGAATATGCAGATGGTCTCAATGCAGTTATTTATTCTCTAATTAAAACCATTGGGGTAAAATAACACAGTAGTTTAGGAAGCTGATTCAGCTGGATCTCTTTCTTGTCTTTTCCAAAAGTGCACCAAAGCCTCTACATATTTATATAATTTGGGGATCCTTGCTGGTAAATGAAAAAGAAATGAGCAAAGCAGCAGGAAGCATAGCTTTATTTTTGTGTGCTTTGTGGTAAATTGTGCACTTCATGAAGAAAATGAATTTCACAGATGGATTTTTCCTAGATATTTTTGTAAAGAACCCACCTTTGGCATTTTGTAAGCAATAAATTCTCTAAATTCAGCACCCTTGCTGTGTCTGACCTTGATCCAACAATGATGTTGAAATCAAGCGTATCAAGTTAACCTGTCAGCCTGCATGCATATCCCCTTAATGACAGCTCTGAGATGGTCATGTCAGCTGGGCCTGGCTGGACTGCTCAAAGCAAAGGTTTGACATTCTATTATAAGGTGCCTTACACTCCTCTTTGAGGAAGTTCAGGGTGGATGATGGATAACAAGTCTATAAACTATTACTATACTTGTTCTTCATCTACTAACAACTCTGACAAAATAATTCTGTCCCAGGCTTTTTCTCTCTGCTCTACACAGTTTTTATACCTCTGGCCTTTCAGTGACATAGAACTATTTGATTTTGAAAGCTGTTGTTAGAAAGGCTTCCCTGGAGGTGGAGAATAGCCTTGTAAAGGTAAGCTTGGGGGGAATGTAGACGGGGTAAATACGTGGTAGCTGAAGGGAACTGGACTTTGAGTGGCAAACACACAATAGAATATACAGATGTCAAATGATAATGTACACTTGAAAATTATATAATTGTATTAACCAATGTTACCCCAATAAACTTAATTAAAAAAATAAAAATAAAAATAAATAAAGGTAAGATTAAGTTTAAACTCATACAATTAACTTGCTTGACATCATCTTTCTGATGGAATGCTTTTCCCTTAACACAGATGTATGTTGGGAAATGTAGTAGTCAATCTTTATCAAAAAAAAAATAGAAGGCACAAAGAAGGAATGAGTGGTGAGGGCGGCACTCTTATAAAATGCTGTCACAGAACCCACTTTTCTCTAACGCACCAAACCTACACAGCTGAAGTCCTCACGACGATGGCTTTGGCTGCCAGAGCAGGAGGGGAGGTGTGGAATAGCTCAATGAGATGGGGACAAGATGAGAAATGCACGCCCACTCATTTGGAGGGTGGCCCTCTTCATAAGAAGTTTGAACCCTTAAATGCAAATTTTAATTTACAATGAAATAATAATCCTTACTGTAAATAAAATGAAAAAGCACTTTAAAAAAAAAGATTGTACTAGATGTAAACTTCATGTTTATCAAATTTTACCCAAGCACTGGCACAAACACAACCTCAAACAAAGGGTGAAAATAAAGGGAGAAGTTTGAAGTTTGATGTGTACTTAAAATAAAATATTTCCCTCCAGGAAGCACTCAGAGGGAAAGTCAAATTCTGCACAGTGAAGCATTTCCTCCCCTTTTCTAACACGTGTGCATCTGTACACTTTACCAGTCTGAACCAGAATTGTATATCACATAAATTATCAAAAAGTTCTCAGGGCAAAGTGGAGCTACAAATATTGTAAGGTCTGTTTGGGAAGATCGCTTTAGCTGAGTCTTTTGAGGGTTCATTTGACCATCAGAGGATCTGCCTAAACTGGCAGGGCTATTGCAAACACAGCTGGGAAGACAGACTTTGAGACATTTTGTACATCTCTCCTAGACGCTTAGTGCTAGGGAACATTAATTACTAAGTTCTCACTTCACTCACATCTTTTTGTACTTTGTCTGCGACTCTGGAGCTAGAACTCCGCAGCCCACAGTAGTGCTTTGCCAGAGAGATGGCTGTTAAAGTCTGCCAGCAGGCAACAATAGAAGATGGAATGACTGGAAACGGGAAAGGGGTTTGGCTCCTCTTTGTTGACTTCCTGAATCTCTTGGTGTTTCCTGCTCCTCTTGCATTTGCATTTATTAGCATCACTGAGCAATACTTCTTCAGCCCAGGATTGGCCATCTTTTTCAGTAGAAGTTTGAAGTTCTAACACTCAGAACCAGCCTCATGGTGCCACCTCAGAGACTCTAGAACCAACCTTGTCACGTCCCTTCCAAGACAATAGCACCAGCCAACCAGTACCTGCTGACCAACACCCAGAGATCTGAGTGTTGACCAGCACTCAGAGATCTGTGTGCCAGCCTCACAGGATCTCTTCTCTGAACTCAGGAATACTAGCACCAAGTGACATCCACACCTCAGAGGCCCCATCTCTAAGATTTTTTTGTTTAATAAGCTTAACTTCTTCCCTTTGTTCACCTACTCCCAAAGGTGGTAGCTTCCTACAGGTAGAACCAAGTACATAATTTGCAGAGTCTAATGAAAAATGAAAATGCAGACCCCTCATTTATAATTATTAAAATTTTAAGTTGGTGACACCAGAATATTAAATCAAGCATGCGGCCTTTCTAAAAGTGAGACACACACACATGAAGCTAGCCCCACAGACAGGGACAAACTCTCTGATATATTAACATTCATTTTTGACATTTTCAGTCCATCAATACCAAATTAACAAGTCTCTGCATTAAATAATTAGTACAATTTCTGTCTTGCAACTGGTTCCTGGCTAAGATCCTATGCTGCACCCCGTGGTGAAGGCATGCTAGGAATGTGCCTCCAGTATAACAGTAGGCCTCTTTTTCTGTGCTGTCCCCTATTGGAAAAGAGAACTCAAAATTCAATTTCTGACCCTTCTCTTGGAGTTCTTGAGACCAATGTTCAGAATTCCATAGTTCAAACCATCCTGATCCATTTCATTCATGTCTGTTTCCTAGCAGCATACCCACCAGGATTCTGAACATTCACTGAAACATGACAGTGCATGGTCCTGAATTCATACAGGCACAAGTAGCCTATCCGTACGCATGGTATTTACTCCCCCCAATAATTAATTTAAGTAGAAAAAAAAATAGTAGATGGAAATACTTAGAAACTGAAATTCCTCAAAGTCCCCTGCAAGTTGAAAATTAAAGCATGCAGTAGTAAGCATTACTTTCAATAATCATTTCCCAGTGTACTAAAACATTGCATCCGCTTCTCTTACCTCTTTTAGGAGCAGAAAGAGAAATTCCTTTGGGCAGCAGAGACTAACAAAAGGGCTATCAACTATTAACTCAAGCTCCTTTAAGGAGAGAGCCCTTTAGTCAAGCATTCTTAACTGAAGACTCTGCAGAACAGAGAATCCTCAAGTACTGGTTATTAAAAGTAAAACTTTACTCAGTAATGGGAGCATAAAGCATCAAACACTGATGCCACAGCTATTGTGCGACTGAGTGCAGTTACACAATCCCAAAGCTTTATAAAGGAGTCTAAGTTTTTGATCCTATCCCACAGCGACCACTATGGAACACTTGTTATGTGTCAGGTTCTAGACTAGGCATTTTAACACAGATTTTCTAATTTAACCTCATAAATTTGGTATAGTTATGCCTACATTACTTAGGAAGGAACCACGGTTCACATAGGTTAAGAAGCATTTGTGTGGTTCCACTTAATAGTAGCCATAGGTAACACAATAAGATTTTCCTTGATTTCTTCTAAAAACAAAACCTAATTTCTCCAGATATTTTTATATCATTTCCAGAGCCGTTGTTATCAAAATATTTTCTAGCAGCAGTTGTTTATCTTTTGACATGAATTAACTTAGTAAATCACTAAAATTTATTCTTTAAGGTGGTATGCCACCATAAGTAGATAAACAGAGACCTCCTGGTGCATAATGCTGTTAGGTCAGCCTCTAATCCTCCAATAACTTCTTGGGTCACACACATGAAGAATACAGCACTAGAGACCCCCAAGAATGAATTTAATCATCTAGAGTCAAGTCTACCGATAAATGACAATACACATCAGATAAAATCTAGAGCACTCAGCCCATGATGCAGACGTTGTCATGTATCTGCCTATCTGATATTATGTAGACAGGACATCTGAATATTTATGTGAGTTCTTTGGTTTTTATTTAAGTATTTGCCATTCACCTATACTTTTCCATACAACTACTTGCCAGGTTCCTTAGTCATGCCATGACTTGCATGGCTCAAAAAATAATAACTACGTTTACATATATATCCTATTTCCTCTTACCCTTTTCTTGCCTACTATAGTTCCTACAAATGAAGAATCAATAATTTTGTTTCTATAGGTAATATTAAAAATAAAAGTAAACATTATTTGGGATTTGCAACTATGAATAAGCATGGAAAACATAACTGGAAACTTTCTTTTGGTGAGCGCTGAACAATCTGGCTAAAGGAGGCAGTAGGTAGTCTCTTCGGGGAAGCATAGGGCAGCTTTACCTCTGCATTATGCACCTCTGCTGATTCCTAAATCTGCAAATCTATTTAAAACCCAAAGTGGAAAAACTACAGGTCCGATCAAGCACAGTGAGCACAATTTGGAGCCTTTCTCTGCAAAACACAAATGCTTTAGAAATGTAAAGAGGGTAAGGAAAAAAAAAACCTGCAGAGTTTCAAAACTGGAAAATATCCATGAAGGTTATTCTTATTATGCAGACTGATGGCAAGTAAAGGGATCATTAAAACTATCTCAGAGCACACAGGAGGCCTTATTGTTTCCCAGAGAGTTGTAAATGATATCAATCAGATAGAATTCAATATTGGCTGAGTCAGCAACCCTTCTCCCATCGTTCACCCATTAATTGTATATATTTGCACTTCTTTAACATCAGCAAACCTTTCAGTCCAGAATGGCTTTCTGAGATATGCAGCTCTGCTCATATTTTGATGATACACTGAAGTTGCCTGTAGTCAAGCCCATACTGTATTATATGAAAATTTCTTTAATGCAGTGACTGCATTTCTCCATATAGTCTACTCTCAGTTATAAGCAGGGCCATTAACTCTTTAATAATACCCTTGGCACCAGAACTTTCTCACTGGCATTAGAATGTACTTTGCAGAAATGCTTCTTTGAGGTATATATGCCTGTATTTACTGGTGCTCATCTCAGCCATATCACTAAGGCTCAAGAAGATACCAAAGAGCATGTCAGGGGAGGGAGCAGGAGAAGAGAAATGAAGAGGGTTCTAGAATAATGACAGCTAGTATTCATATAACTAGTTCTTAGAAGTAGTATCAGGTGTTAGTACTTTAAATATTACCTCATCTAGTCTTTACAACACCCCTAGGAACTAAGTACTATTATCATCCCATTTTACAGTCAAGGAAAGAGAAACAGAGAGTTAAACTAACTTGCCCTTGTTCACATAATTGAGAAATAGTGGAACTGATTTAAACCCAGGTAGCCTAACACTAAAGTCCATGCTCTTAATTATAATGTCCTATGGACTTTTGTTGCAAATAAGAATAATTTGAAAGATTATTCCAGAAGGCCCAACAACATGGGTGACAATCTGTCTATTAAAGTCTATAATCAGGCAGGAACCAAAACAATAGTATTTTTAAACTTGCTCCTGACTATCTTAGAGATAGAGACAGAGACAGAGATAGAGATAGAGATAGAGGTAGAGAGAGAGAGAGAGAGAGAGAGAGAGAGAGAGAGAGAGAGAGAGAGAGAAATAGAGATAAAGAAATAGAGATGATAAATGATAGGTAGATAGATAGATAGATGCTAGATAGATGATATATAATGTATATATTTATGTTCATAAAATAAACCATCAATACCTTCACAATTTCAAGAAAAACTAAGTCAGAAAAACAGTACATTATGAGAATTTTTTTAAATAAAAAAGAATGTTTTTTTTTTCTAATCATGATATTATATATCAACTGAGAGGCAATACTTCAAAAAGAATAAAAAACTGGGAGGGAGGGCAGGATTTAATAGAGAACTGCAAAAGCAGACTAAACAACTCAAATCCTACATAATCAAAATTTTAATTTATTTTTTATAGTGTTCAATTCTTTGAATATTGAATAACTTTACATTTACCTGTAATTACAAAATTCCAAAGCCTTTTTTTATAATTGGGGTTAACTTTATTATCCATCTTATAATTCAATTGTCAACTGTAATCGAAACTAGGCAGTAAGACTATTTCTATCTATTTTGTGCAATTCCACTTGACTAACAGTTTTGGTATTTCTGGTGTGGGCAGGCATTTTGTCTGATGCTATAAATATGACATGTTTCCAGCTCTCTCTTAGCAGCTCACAACTGATAAGGAAGGAAATAGACACACACTAAGTAACACTAAAAACAGGCAATCTCTGATAGGTGCTACTCTGGAGAAATAGTGGAAGGAGTGTGAGAGCTGAAAATGTCATTTGAAAAGTCTTGAAAAAGAGTTGAGATGTGAGATGTTATATATCAGTGGAATGGACATGGAAGGAAGGCATCCAAAGCAGACAAGTCAGCACCAGGCCAGACATGTGAGGACCAGGGAGAGGGAGGAGGTCAGCATGGGACGCTGAGAAGCTGGCATGTCAGAGGGTTAAATTGTGGAGTTGTCAGTAGAGATGAAGAGGCAACCCAGGAATAGATTGTAGGAACTCACGTCCTTAGCTAAGAAAGCTGGACTTTTCCCAAAGACTGGATAGAAAAGGCCAACTTATAAAAGCATCCAACTCCTTTTTGAAAATGAGAAAGATCTTAACAAAAGCAGTAACAATAGCCATACGATCTTTTCTTCACTGATTCCACATAATTTTTTAATAGAAAAAAAATGATTTCTAGTATGTGATACACTGGACCTGGAGTCAGTAGAACCAAGTCCTAGCTATAATTACTTAAATTATTTACAACATGACCTTGGGTCAATCCACCGTGGCTCTTCTGGACCAGTTTCCTTGGCGATAAGCCAGGCAGCTAGGTTTGAAGAATAATCCTGCCTAATCTCTTCAGTTCAGTGGAAGTGCCTCAGGGAAGGTTAAGAAAGGCAGAGACCTCACTTCACCCCCCCTTACACAGGAAATTTTTATTCTATATATTTGGCTTTTGCCTAAACTTGCAGTTGAAAAAAAAATGTTCTATGGCTTAAAACTATTTGAGAAAATCTGACTGTATCACCTCTAAGGTTCCTTTAGCTTGTATGTGTTATCAATCCTTGGCATCTCTTTGTACAATTTAAGGGTGCATTTCTCATTAGTATCCAAACATGCCCCATATATATGTCTATGTGCTTTCACGAATGCATTCTGTAAGGCCTGACAGGGGTTCCAGTTTTATTTTTTTAGTAGTCCAATGGGCTTTGTGATATATTTTCTTATGTTTGTTCACAGGCATTTAGCTATGCAAATAAACACTCTATAAATGCAGAGCACTATTAGTGATATAAAATAACAGGAACCATCTATAAAAGATGAGTTTCTGCCTTAGTCACTGTCCCAACAGTCTCAATACCCTGGAAAATGCAGATGAATATCCAGGCCACTAGATGCCAAATTTGCCAGATCCTCCGTCTTGCTCCATTAATCCTCAACGTCTCAGGGATCATGGTTCATAGAAAGTTGCCTACTCAGTAAAATGGCCAGCATACAGTGAGTGAGACGTAAACATTAACTGATAAGGATGAATAATTCTGCTCGACTTCCTGAGCATTTTATTTGCTTGGGTAAGGTCTAAAGGAGAAATAGTTGGATTCTCTAATTACGAGGATAGATTGACTTCAGTCGAGTAGTAGAAGTAGAGCTCTCTTCCAGCAGCTAAGACAGCCCATTTTTTCTTAGAAGTGCTGATTGCTCCGTACCTTTGCACATCTCCTCTTCCCAGTGCAAAATCTACTAGGCTAGGTCTTACTCTCTTAGCACTGTTCATTGCTAGCTTTCAAACAGGAAATATGGCCAGCTTATTTGTGTTCATGTTTTTAGGTGTTAGTTGAAACTTGTAGCACTCCAGGAAGGGATTAACCTAGCTAAGAAAGCATCATGTGAGAGGTTCTGCCAACTTGTCCTGCCCAGCCTAAAAACATGAAAACCTTAACTGTAATAGCCAGCAGGACACTAATAAAATCTAGAGGTTCTCTTTATCTTGGACTTAATGAGTAAGAAAATCAAAATGAATTATTCTAAAAAGATTAAGCCCAAATTAGAATTAGATATATATTTATTTTATTATCCAGTTAACTTAAGCATAAATGCTCGAAAAATTATAAAGGATGTACAGTGCGGGTTCTGATGTAAATTTAGTTCTTCCCACAAGTTGGCGAACATCCTCTGTTAGATATGGCTGAGAGAATGGTTTTGGTCCAAATTTGATCTAAATTCCTCTTCATCTTGTATTGTCACATCCTGCTAATCTTCTGTGCAACATCGTCTATTCGTGTTCCACAATGCTCTGCTGTGGAATAGGGTGCATTCTTATATTTGTATTACTAAGCATAGTCTCCGTATTTGCTCAAAGTTCGGATTTTAATAGCAATATCTTAAGTAGTCTTATTGTTAAGAGGCTCTGTTGACTTCAGTATACAATTCTTGCTCTTATCTACTTTTCCTAGGAATGATGTGAGTAGGTTTGTTTATGGTGCACATACACATCTGCAATTTTTATCTCCCAGCTACACACAACTCACTTCCTCTGTATTCTTCCTGGCTAACATTATTGCCGACTGAGCTGGTGGTGGGAATTACAGTCTACTTGTTTTGATCAGAGCAGAAACTTTCAATGTCCAGGTGTACTTCTGAAAAAGTAGATTCTCCTCTGGAGCAGATATGTTGAAACCACAAACATTCTATTGTGGTGTTATCAAATCTCACTGTCTAGTAGCTTCCGTTTAACATGGACAACTCCTGAACTCTTAGTCCATATGCAATTACCTCCTTAATACTGTAGATGGATATTTAAAAGAAACTGAAAATCACATTTCAAACAAAAATTCTTGAATTTCATCTAATATCTCCAGACTGGTTCCTCCTTCAGTCCTTCCTCATTTCACTAAAATGACACAAACATTAAAATGGTGACTAAAGTAAAAGATACTGGAGTCATCCAACTTTCCTTCCTTTCTCATTGCCCACATCCAATTTATTAATGAATTGCAGGCACAACCTTCAAAGTATTTGCCACCCTACTCCCTTCTCTCCATATGCACAGCCACTATCCTCATTCCAATAACCATCACCTCTGGCCAGCACTGTGCTCTGGCCTCCTGACGGCTCTCCTTACTCCTATATCTACACCATCTACAGATCATCCTTATTAAAACAGAATGATATTTATAAAACATAAATCAGATCACTTGACTCCTATGCAGAAAACTCTTCCCACTGTGCTTATAATAAATTGAAACTCTGACCATTACATAGACAGCATGGCCTTGCCTCCTTCTCTTCCCCTTGCTCAACTCTTTCCTAAGCTCCAGTCACAATGAACAAGCTCTTTCTCATTCTCTTCCCATAGAACTTTTAATAGGCGGTGTCTTCTCATTCTTCAAGTCTCACTTCACAGTCGCTTCCTTACCTGGCATATTATCTGATGTAACCACACTTCTCTATTAACCTGGTTAGAGTTTATTACATTACCCTAGTTATTTATTTCATTGTTTTTATCTGATTTGTAATACTTATTTATAGGTTTACTGCCTGCCATCTACTTCTAGAATAAAAGCTTCATGAAGACAGAAACCCACCTGCTTGGTGCATCTCTCTATTATTCAGCACATGGCAATACAAGGCATAGAGAAGACCCTTTATAAATATTTGATGACATTGGGTGGCTATTGAATTGCCATACTGGCTAACATTTATTGTGTCATCTTTGAAAAGTTACTTAATCTACATTTGCCTCAGTTTCCTCATATATAAAATTAGGACAACAATAGTATCTGTCTCATTAGGTTGTTGTGAGGATGAATTTATATATATATGTAATCAATTAGAAAAGCACTAAAAAAGTGTTTATTGTTATTGGAAAAATAACTGATCCACATCATGTAAGTTGTGTTATTAAATAATCATCATCAGAAAATATATGAAATTTAAAAGAGATCTTCTGAAGATCATGCTTTAACCAACAATGGAATTTTAAAGAAGAGCATTTCTAAAGTTATGGCAAAGGGTGAGGGAGGTTAATGTAATTAGGGAGTTTTGTGGTTCCCATCAAACTCTTCTTCAGAACTTGTTCCTCTTTCTAAGCATAGTTCTGAAACTAAATTTACAAAGCAGGGCACAATATTTGCTGGCAAAAAAAAACTGAATTCAAGTTCAGAAGTATGCACCTATTAACTGCGCAGTCTTGGTCATTTAATCACTCAGAATCCATTCTTTCATCTGTCAAATAGTAATATAAGAACATTTAACTCACAGAACTAGAAGAGACTCATAACAACCTATATAAAAATACATTGCCTCCATAAACACTAGCAGGGAGTTGAGGTTGGCAGTGGTGTCTTCATTTCTACTCAATTAATTGAGTCCCTCCCAAGCTAGGTGCTAGGAAAGTATTAGATGCTGGAGACACCTTAGGACATTGAGAATAAAACTGAGCCTTGCTCTCAAGGAGTCCAGAACATGGAGAAAAGATGACCCAGTAAACAAAGTGAGAATTGTGATGACTGCAACAAGGGAGGCAAGCAAGAGTTGCCGAGGTTGCTGGGATGGGGGCAATTATTAACTCCATCTAGAATGGATGGGAGGTTTGTTGGGGAGGGCTTCCTGATCGCATCTGCTCTGACCCGAGACAGGTCTTGTGGTCGGGAGCACTTCCAAGAGATTAAGAGAGCTCTGAAACTAATCTAGTTTTGGCTCTGCTTGAGGTACACCTAAGCTGGCCTTGACACACTCAAACCTCCAAGAAACTCAAACCCTAGGTATTATATTCCAACTTGTAAGCTGACTCCAGGGCCGCCTGTGCTTTTGGAAGTCCTCTAAATTGAAGAAACAGTGCCAGAATAAACCACTAGGCTTTCATGGAATGCCCATTACCCCTGTGATCACCTCATATCTGCCTGCAGAAATTTCATACTTCATTCGAGGCTCAGCCCCTATCTCCTCTTTACTAAGAATCCTTCCAGTCCTTTCTGTGTTAATCTCCCTCAGCCAATCGCAGCCTGCCCCTGATGCGTTTTCGTTTGAGTCACAAAATCCATCATATTTTTCTCGTACTAATTATTTATTGTTGTGACATTTCTTACATTTGACAATATAAACCATTGTAATTGAAATATGTCCTTTTAAAAATGTTTTATTCTGCTTTGTTTTTAATATTTTGCATAGTATAGATATTCTGTCTCTGATACCAGACTCATATTCTAAAAACAAGACCCTAAAATGGGACAGATCTAGTATTTAGAAGAAAGGAAAAAAGTGGGCAGAACACAGGCACATCCCTATGACTAAATAACCCAGGGAAGGATATCCCATTGACTCTGGCACCACAGTCTGCCTAAAATTCTTTCTAGAGTATTCACCTGACTAGAGACTATTTTATTCAAAAAGGTAAATATCACTTGGTGAGATATCAATTATTCATAGAAGCTATGAAGTTATTTACAAAGATAAGCCAGATGCTAAGAACACATGTTAAGTAGGGAATCGATGAAACATTTGCCCTTTATTAACTGAATAACCTTGAAAAGAATCTCCCTAAACTCTTGGCCCTCAAATTCCTTACTACAAAATAACGATAGTAAAGCATTTTTCCAGAGAACTGAGGTGAGGATACAGATAAGATATCTGTGAAAATAGCTGGAGTAGTGGAAACTCAAATTTAGCCTTCTATTCCCTTCACTCTAAACATCTAGCTGGTTTATCATTCATTAATTCATTATCCAATAAATATTTATTACATACTTGCTATATTCCAAGTGCTATGAGCACAGCAGTGAGTAAAAAAGAATGGTTCTTATCTTTAAGTGGGCAAGATAAATATTTAGCAGATAAGAGTACAATTAAATAATCACCGAGAATTATAGAGTACCGAAAGAGTGAATAACAGGGAGAGCCTACTCTGGTCTTTTGGGGAGTGGTTAGGAAGGACTTCCGGAATGAGAATGCATGAATGTGGGAAGAAGACATTTTAGAACACAAGGCTTTTGGGGTACTGGTTATCTAGCCAGGGAATCGCTTAAGATCAATAGAGCACAAGGGTGGGGCAGATATGTTCAGAGACATGGACATGATGATAGATAAGAAAAGTCTCTGAATTACAAGTGGAAGATGAGCTATGGTTGCCAGGCATTATCCCAGAGCAGTCTCCCATTAGACTGTTTGAGTCACAAAACAGTCTCAGATTAAACAGAAAGCTACTAAGGTGCAATCATATTTTTTTAACTATTAATCAATATTATTTTTCCAGAAAAAATTTTTCATTGTTCCTCCTCTGCTTCTTACCTTCCTCATCCTCACCCCAATCCCTACAAAGCCTGCACTGCTTGCCTTAGGGGAAGGATATATCATAACAAAAAAAGCAAAGAGCAAGAACTATCTTCCTAGATATTGTTTCCGAAGACAAAGTCTTTAGGTACAGAAAGAACTTCTGACATCGACAAATATGGAAAAGCAAGAGATTTGAGGAATATTGGGCTTCCTAATCCAGGGAGATCAAGGAAGGTAGAGTTCCTCTCTATGTCCTTGCCTCTGCCACAAACATAGAAAGTACCCCCTCAGAAGCAAAGAAAGTGAGTTGGTGACAAAATGTAAAGGTATAAACCTTGGATGTGTAGAGGAGGCACTTGCTGTGCCCCTGAAATGTGGCCAAACCCAAGAGACGTACGAAAACTCCAAAAGCAGGACGACCAATGTTCTCCTTATAAAGCCTCGAAGAAGTGGCAAGACCCTGGGAAGGTACTGACTGAAGAGCTGGTCCAGACCCATGGTAAGTCTCCCATGCCCTGTGTCAAGTGGCCTCATGATTCTTGTGCCCCAGAGTTGACATGGAAATAGTAAACAGAGCTGCTGGAGCCAGTGGGGTTAGGCATAGGCAGACAGCACCAAGATGGTTAGTCATAGAGGCAAATGACCAAGTCCCAGCAGAATAATGAATACCTCAACACTTCCTATTTAAGAGATTTGTAAAGATGACATCGAGCAACCATTAGAAGATTGAAGATCCTGAACAGACAAAGATCAAGTTATACCGCCTTCATGAAATGGGATCTAGAAATAAAAATTGGTTGTCATGTAAAAATGGAAAATTATACTTTCGTACACCTTAGTTTGTGAGACGACATTCACACCTAGTTTACCTGTCCCATCACCCATTCTGAGATTCCAGAATTGCTTTTCCATTATCTGAACTGTTCTCGAACGTCTTCATTTCGATTTAAATTCCTGCACTTGTGTTAAGCCTCTATATTGCTGCAACGATTTTTTTTTTTTTTTTTTAGGGAAATCGAATCATTATAAATTTTACTCTTATTACTGTGAACCTATGTTCCTGCTGTGAAGTGGCCTCCATTTGATAGGCTGCAAAGATTAAAAGGACAGCAATTATGATCCTCCTTAGATGCAGGAACTGAGTTCAGGCCCTGGTGACTGGCAATCTGTATGTCTTGGTGCTGAGGAAGCTTTGAGCATTTCTGCCTGGAGTCCGCCTTTGAAGTGTGTTCAAATGGGACTTTGAATCGAAAACACTAGCAGCCGCTCCATTCTCCTCAACTACAAGACTGAAAAACATATTTTTGTTTGATGGTGTCTCATCTAAGGTGGTTTTTAGCTTTTCCATAAAAGAGATCACTCAAGCTTTAAAACTAGCTGTTAGTTGGCCAAGTGTAACACAAATTCTTGGGAGAAGAAAAACAGGATGAAAATTCAATCTTTCTGGTTCTCTTCTGGGGTTCCCCTTTTAGGTCACTTTCACCAGTTAGCTCCTAAAGATCCTTGCTGACAGCAATTTGTAGATAAAAATCCAAACTAAATGAGCCCCAGCTGTGGGACAAAGGCTTTTGTGGTAAAGCAGGGAACAGATTAGAAACTGGCTCAGTAAAATACACTAAGTGTGGGAATTTAGCTAAGGACCTCAAGTAGATTTGCACTCCAGGGAATAAGTTCTGAGTCAGCCCAGCTATTTCCTGTCTCTATCCTTTTATTTATTTAATTTTTTCAAATACCATATGGCCTGATCCTGGACCCTGGCTTCATCTTTCTGCATGCTACGTTGAGTCACCTTGGCCATGAAAACGGGGTGTGAGTTTAAGAGCAAAGCCTCATTCTAGGGTCTGATTCTACCAACCCCTCACCATCTGGATGGGTACACCATTATTTTGTCCTTATAAGAGGGAGATGGAGAATGTCACAGACAGAACTTGGAAGGAGAATTCAAGTAAATAGAACAATAAGCTTCATAATAAATGAAAAGTGCTTAGGCAAAGTAATACATTGTTTTAGAAGAATGGATATTTAATAGACATGTTGCACTCTACATGTTTTTCAAAATGACTAGTTAACCTTATGATGACCAGCTTTTTGGTTAGCAGGGGAAAATTGTTTTCCTCATGTGAATTTAGCAGTATGTAATATTTATTGAAATGATGCTGGGCTCAGGGTACTTGAGAGAGACCACAAGAATTTCCTTAAATAGCAAAAGGACCAGAATGTAATTGTAGTACCTGCAGTAATACTAGAAGAAGGGAGGGTTAGAAAAACAAAACAAATATAATGCTTATATCCTATTCATATTAGTCTGCTTGTGCTGCCATATAACACAATACCAGAGACTGAGCGCCTTAAACAACAGATATTTATTTTCTCGCAGTTCTGGAGACTAGAAATCAAAGACCAAGGTGTGGACAGGCTTGGTTTCTCTGAGGCCTCTCTCTCTGACTTACAGATGGCCGCCTTCTCCCTGTCCTCACTGTCTCTCCTCAGTGCGCACATCCTCAGTATATCTTTTTGTATCCTACTCTCTTCTTCCTATAAAGACACCAATCAAATTAGATTAGGGCCCACTCTAATGACCCAATTTTAACTTAATTACCTTTAAAAAATCCTTATTCCTAAATATAATCATATTCTGAAGTAATAGGAGGTTGGGGAGGGGAAATACAATTCCGTTCATAATACATTAATATTTAATCGTGCTGAATATTATAGCAGGGATCTGCATGTTTGAGTCTTGAGAGAAGTGGGCCACACAGATAGTAATATTTAGGTAATGAATATTTATAATTTCATTAATGTTCTTAAATTAAGATATTTTCCCTGTATAGTGTACAATATGCCCTTGTTTACCACCCGAAGTCCTGCCTAGAAACACAGAAAAAAATCTGTAATAAAAATCTGTGGCACTCTGTGGCTCTCTACCTCCCTCTGGGGAGAGTTCTCTGATGTCTTTTATTATAAGGACACTAATCTTACCACATAGGACCTCGCCCTTATGACCTCATTTAACTTTACTCTCCCCAAATACACCCACATTGGGGGTAAGGGCTTCAACATATGAATTTTAGGAGGACACACACATTTAGTTCAAAACAGAAGCCTTTGAAGCAAGAGAGATTTTTTTCCCCCTCAGAGGCAAAACGAAAAGTAGAGAGGTGTATTAAACACAACACCTTGGCAAGGCTTAGAATTACTTCTCAACTTCGCACAATGCCTAGTACATAGGAGGGGCTCAGTGAATCTTATGGAATGAAGGAACAAATGAATTATTCCATTGCTTTTAGGCCGAAGTCACAAATTATAAAATAAATAGATGCTTCAAGGACAGTTTTATGGGTAATATCATCTCTTAGAGAAGGATGATTAAACTTATTCTCTTTGAAATAGACCTTAATATTCATAAAGAAAGTCATTTATGATTATATGAGTGCATAAAATATGTGGAAATATATCATATGTACACTAGGTGTTAATATGCACCAAACGGGATTGAAGTAAATGAACGATGCTAGAGGAGGAAGAGGGATAAGGAGAAAAGAGAGCCAGACAAATAGGAAAAGAAAAATGGCACTCGAATCTGCATGATACTTCATATGTGCATTTACATAAAATAGTATATTATAATCTTTTCTATTTTTTAAATGACAAGGACCACTCATCCAGAAGGAGTGTCTGAATGGTTCCTTCCAAATATGTCACAAAATATATGGAGATGAGATATCACTAAGATGGAGAAGATCAAATCTTCTAACTACAGATAGTAAGCCTGACCTTGGGACAGAATTAACAAAAGGTAGTTTGTGAACTTGTATAAAAGGCTTAGCTAGAGACAACACGGGCTTATCTAACAAAGCTATGCCAAATTGGCCTCTTTTTCTTTTGGTTAAAATGCTAAACTAGAAAATCAACAGAATCATATAGGCATAGTACATCTGGATTTCAGCAAAGCATTTGAAAAATTACTCGGTAACAGTTTTGTGGGCAAGATGAAGAACTAGCCAGTTTAAATCTATATATCCTGAATATTAAATAGATCCTGTTATTATGGAAATAAAGGTTTGTAATAGTCTGACAAAGATTGTGTCATGGACCCTGACCAGGACAACATTCTCTTAATACCTTAACGATCATTTTTTTTTTTTAAGTCAGATTTCCAGAGAATGAAAAGTTGTAAGAGTTCACTAAAGTGCTTGATTGAGATCTTGGCAGGTCAGAACAATGGATCTAA
>NW_006441953.1:598888-602564 GCF_000325575.1 Pteropus alecto | reverse complement strand
AGTTTGATAACTTGTGTGTATGATATATATATATCATACACACAAGTTATCAAACTGAAAAGGAAAATTTTATATACATATATATATAATATATATATCATACACACAAGTTAAAAGAATAGAATTAAGTAAATTTTATTTAAGCATGGTTTGTGTGAAAAAATAAACAAAGTAGCTTGTGGTTTTGGCTGAGAGCAGGCTCTATCTGAGTCGTGTGTATCATGTGTCCTTAACCTCTGGGAAGTTAATGAGCTCTTCGACTCACTGCGGAACATATAGGTTCAGAGGGAAGGAGACGATGGCCCGTGACATTAATGGGATGCTGCTCTGAGTGTAACTGGAATATTGTGTGCAATTTTAAGCACCATATTTTTAGAAGGGATTCCAGCAAACTAAAATGTATGCAAAGGGGACAATCAAGGTAGAAGACAGTCTGGAAACCAGATTATATGCAGAATTGTGAAGAAAGTTGGTTTTCAGTGCTTCATAGTAACTAATGCCTGTCACACCCACCTCCACAACATAAAACACAGCTCGGCCACCTTAGGCTTGTTCATGGTCCTCATCCTGGACCATTTACTCTACTTGCTTTCCTCTATTTCCTGATTTCTCCAGCTTTGCCCTCATAATAGCTTTTCTCCTAGTAAAGGGAATAATTCGTTCATTCATTTAACATCTATTGATCATTTACTATATATGGGGCAACTTTTTTCTGAACATTTTAATCATCACTGAACAAAACATAAAAATCCATATTTTTGTGAGGCTAACGTTCCAGAAAGTGACAGACAATAAACAATAGATATTATAAGTGAGAAATTATACGGAAAGTTGAAAGTTGATCAATACAATGAAAAAAGAGGAACGAATAGAATAGTGTAAAAGAATTCAAAGGTGCTGAGAATAGAGGGGAAGCGGCTACAATTTGAGGTTTGTTGTCATTGCAGGCGTCATTGAGTAGATGACACGTGAATAAATCTTAAAAGAGCTAGTCACATGGCTATATGGGAAAAAATGTTCCAGGGCAAAAGCCCTAATGGCTATATTCCTGGAAGGGAGTTAGAGAAGGAGAAATAAATAGCAGAAAATGAGCTCTGAGTGGTAACAGTGCCAGGGAAGGACTTGAGCTTTTATTCTAATTAAGGTGGGAATCTATTGGAGAATTTTGAGCAGAAGAGCAACAGGATATTACTTGTATTTCTAAAGGACTGCTCTGCTTACTGTGTGAAAAATAGCTTCTAGGGGAGTAGGATGGGAACTGAGACACCAGCTAGAAGGCCATTGTAGAAATCCAGGTGAACAACGATTTAGCTCACACCAGCATAGTGGTAGCATAGGTGGTGAGAAGGTAAAGCAAACAAGACTTTCTGAATGTAGAGATGTGAAATATGAACAAAAGAGAGGAATTAAAACCTATTAAGCTTTCAGCCTGAGCAACTTGAAGGATGAAGCTGCCATCACCTGAATTGGGGAAAGTTACAGGTAGAGCAGCTTTTGGGAGGAAGTTCAAAGGCTCAGTTTTTAGATATATAAAGTCAAAGACGTCTATTAGACCTTCACATGGAGACAATGAGTAGAAAGTTTAATATAGGAGATCTGGATTGCAGATATAAATGTGAAAGTCTCTGGAATGTAGATGGAATTTTAAGCCATGAGATTGAATTATAGCACCAACAGAGTGAGGGTAGACAGTGAAGAGGCTGACAGTTGAACTCTGGAGCCCTCTGACTATATCTTAAGGAAAAGAGAAAGAAGCAACAAAGCAGAAAAGGAGAGTCTAGCATGTTAGAAAAAACACTAGGAGAGCGTGATGTCTTAGAAGCCAGGTGAAGAAAGTCAGAAATGAGGATGTAATCAACTGTATCAACTGATGCCGATAGGTTAAGTAAGATGAGAACTGTGGGCCGACGGCTGGCTTTAGCACCATGGAGGTCATTGGCAACCTTGGGAAGAGCTATTTCAGTAATGAGGTCAGGGACAAAGCCGAACTCCAAAGGGGCAGTAGCTAAAAGAAGAAGTGGAATCAAAGAGTTTGTTTGCTTGCTTGTTTGTTTGTTTGTTGTTTGTTTGTTTTTTAAGATGAGGGAAATAACAGAATGTGTGGTTGCTGCTAAGAATCACTAGAGAATGAAAATTTGATCAGAGCGAGAAGAAAGAATTGCTGGAGTGATGTCCTCTGGTAGATAGTCCATGGAATCTAGTGGAAAAGTGAAGAGATTGCTTATAATTGAAGGCACAGAAGTTTGTCTACAGAAACAGGTGGGAAGGTACAGGCTAGGACGAGGATACTCATGCTGTCCATGGTGAGTTGGGTAGTGAGAGTCTGAGAGTTCTTTTCTGATTACTTTGATTTTCCTTAGACAGCTCTGCTTTACCCCTAGATGGCAAATTCTCTCAACTCGAATGTTGTTAGCATCACAGGACAATGCCTCACTTGTCCAGCTAGCCTGAGGACCTGACACTTCGATGCAGACACTTTGGTGCAACAGCCTAGTCTGGTCCATCCCAGCTACCACAGAAGGGATCCAGAATATATGTACAGCTGAGGAAAGGGAAGATACATAAGAAAAACCACTAGCTGTATTTTAATATTTGCAGCATTGGTATTTTGCCCAATTTTAACAAAACAGAGTGAATGTGGAAAGCTCCCACTATAAAGTTAAAAAATACATTGCTCACATGCTAACTTTTCTTTCTGTGGAACTTGGCTAAGTTAACCTGTCCAATCCCATTTCTTCATCTGTATATAATAGACGTACACACTTCCCTCTCCTATGTCACCAAAATGTGGAGATTTGAGCCCTTCATCTAGCCCATTAGATGTGCAAAGACATCTAGGGCCTGGGTATTGCAAGGATGCGTGCTTGGAGAGAACTTCATGTGGTTGCAAAGAGCACATCTGATCCTACAGTAAAGCAGCTAGACACCGGGAGTCCCCCAGGGCTCCTGAGTCCAGCCCCTGCTCCTGGCACTGTTGGATGCCCTCACCTTAGCCTTTTCCCCAGTCCCTGGCTTCATCTCTTTCCCAATCTCAGACCATTTTTTGAACAGTTTCAGGAGGGGCACATCATCCTGATGTCCGAGCCCCTTTTATGTTCCTCATGTTCACATCTTCATTTTCTCTAGTTTCATTCAAAGCATAAGAGTGTCACATCACTCCACCACCACTCACAGAGGGACCAGCCATATCATCTCCACTATGCTGCCAGTGTAAAGAAGCAGCGACAGTCACTAAGAAATTTATAAGATTAGAGACTCGACCCTCCTCACCAAGACCTACCCTGATGCTTCTCCTGGTCTATCTTAACTGAGTCTTATTTATTATTGAGTTTCTTCAGAAGGTTTTACTAATGTGAATTACAATGAAAGAGCTTGAATCTAGAAAACTGCTTAAGGCTAAATCATCTGATTACCCCTAATCATTAATTGAAATGCAACAATATTGGTAGCCAGGACACGGAAGCAACCAAAGTGTCCTACAACAGACAATTGGATAGAGAAGCTGTGGTACATATATGCAATGGGATATTACTCAGCCATAAGAAGAGATGAAATACTGCCATTTGCAACAACGTTGATGGACCCTGAGATAATCATGCTAAGTGAAATAAGCCAGAAAGAAAAAGTTGAAAACCACATGATATCACTCATGGACATGGACAATAGACTAGTGGTT
>NW_006441953.1:563197-598856 GCF_000325575.1 Pteropus alecto | reverse complement strand
CTTGCCCCAGCCAGCCCCAAATAGTATAAGGCAATTCTTTGCATGCTCTCTCTGTCTGTCTCTCTCTCTGTCTCTCTCTCTCTCTCTGTCTCTCTCTCTCCACACACACACACACACACACACACACACACACACACACACACACACACACACACCTTACAGTTAAATTGTACACCTGAACTTACTGGATTTTGTTAACCAATGTCACCATAATAAAAAATTAGTTAAAAAACAAAAATAAAATAAAATGCAACAATATTAATAACAAGCCATGGCTTTATCTCTGCACAACCCACATCAAAATAGCATTGTTCTTATTCTTCACACACACAGAGCGGTGAGGCAAAGCTGCTGATCACTAATGTGGTATAATTAAAAAGAGGTCTAAAGGCTTCTCAAAAATATCTCCTCCAATTTCCTGAACATTATCCTGTTACTGACAGTTATTTGGGTCAAGGCTTCATGTTTCTAGAAGGCCTACAGTCACAGGAAAATGCAAGATTGGAAAAAAGCCCTTTACAAGGTCCACTTCCAATATTGTAGTGCAGTGACTAGCTGATTAAATTAGGACTCTGCCACGAATGCCAATGAGCTGCCATGTACGTGACAATGTGTACACAATGTTCAATAGAAGGAAGGAAAGGTCAGGACCTGAAGCAAATGCAGGCGCCGCAGTGGGCACCTGTGGATGCTGCGTTCCCGACGAAGGTAATGACGTCCGATCCTGAGGACCTGGAGACAGGAGGCTCTGTAACTTAACTCCACGATTCCAATTACTGTGCATCCAGAGAGGATGTTTTACTGATGATGATAGGATGGCATAGAAAATAAAAGATTGAAGAGCCTTCTCTGGTGAAAATTTTAAGATCTCTGAAGGACTGACTCTATTTAATCATTTGATAAATGCCTGAAAGAGGACTATGTCCTAAACTCTCCAAATCTAAGAAAGGCTCTAAGTTTTTACTTGCAGTAAATACAAACTCACAGACTAGTTAGGCAGAGAAGTGAAAGGAAATTATAATTCCAGATGAAATCAGAAGAGGGCCTGGTCCTATCTTCACAGAGATGAGTGGTATTTAACTCCAAGATGTTAAACGCTATCTCTCCCTTGGCAAGCTCATTCATCCCTGTGACTTCTCTCCAGCAGTGTCTGTAATTTCTGCAGCCACCAGCAGGTTGGTGGTGGACCATTAGGTGAGCATTTCTTAGCCACGATGTCCCAAGATCCTGACAAACTGAAATGTAAAGCCAGAGAAAGAGAAATATTCCTAAGGGAATGTAACATATCACCAACCTATTTTATCCATCGAGCTACCTTAGCAAAACTTCAAAACGAATGGGAGTGTTACCTGTGAACCCTGGAGTGGGTGGAAAGGGCATGGACAGGAAATTCAGAACTTTAGTTATGGTTGTGAATATCTGCTAATTAAGTTTCCCTGGGCTGTGGAAACTGAGAAGGAAGATTAATAGGGCATGATCTAATCAAAAACATTTTTACTTAAAAGTATAGCCAATAAATAAAGACTATATAAATCTTTGCATTCTAAATGGTAGGCATAGCAAAGACATAGTTTAAAATTATAAACTTTCAAGTATAAGTTAAGAATCTTTTCATGTAAGTGCTACTGTTATTCTGGTTTTCATTTTTACACTGAGGAAAACTTCAAACTTACACTTTCATTTTGAGTGTTTATGAATTCCCGACTTTATAACTGTGTACTACTTTTCTTTCTTTTTTTTTTTTTACCAAAGCTTAACTGCTTCAGAATAATAGCAAAGACATGTAAGCAAATATTTGCAGTTAATCAAGGAGTAGGCATTAATGTGTCTCCTTATACTCTTAATTGCCTCTGCAAGATCCAAACATAGCTCCTTACCAGCCATTGAATCACAGCAATATTCTAACACTGTAAGATTTTATATCTTTTGATATTTCTTTGCCCAGACTTCAACTTTCTTTTCCTTAGGCTTCTCTTTTAGTTCCAGCCACCATCCCTAGATACCATTGTCTAAATTATACCCTTGTGCATATGATGCTCAAATATGTGAGCATCGCATATTTGATTCCAGGATTCCCTCTGTCCAGACTCCCGTAGCCAATTGCCTCCAAACCTCTCCCACTGGACAGCCCATCTTTATCCCAGGCTCAATAAGCTCTGGAAGGTGTTTATCATATCCATTCTAAAATATGATCTTGTGTGACGCCAAGATAATCACTTTCGAAATGTTGACTTTACCTTTGAAATCATCTTCTAATTGTCCGTACCAAGTAAATTTTCATGGCCAATGGTTTTTTTTTTCTTTCCCAATTACTCTGACATAAACCTCCAACTTTTCACTTATACCCTGCCCATGTTCAGGCGCTTGTCCTCATCATAGACTACTATCATCATAGCCTAACTGATTTCCTGCCTCCTGTATCTGTCCCTTTCTGAATAATCATTCCCTCTGCTCTCAGCACTAATTTTCTTTCTCACCCCTACTAAATTTCTCACACATAAAATTAAAATCCACACTTTGCCATCTGGCATACACTAGCTCCAGTCTTTCCCTCCAGGTTTTCTTCTTCCCACAATTCCACCTTATTCTCACCTGTTGAAATAATAACCATGTCCATGTTAGCCAGCATGCACTAAGTTATGCTGCAGTAACAATCTCAAAATCTCATTGGATTTCAACAAAGGTTTATTTCTTTATTTACGATACCACTTTTTTAGAGTAGACTGCATCTCTACTGTGTGTTGTTTTCATTGGAAATCTCCGGTGAAGAAGCCCATGCCTAGAACTTGATGGTCTTGTGATGGAAAAGAATGATGGCAAAACTATGGCTCTATAAGCTTCTACCCATATTTCATTGGCCAAAGCAGGTGAAATGGCCATACCTGGTATGAATGGGGTAGGAGGTATAATTCTTCTACATGGAAGATCCTAATAGGAAATATTTTGAACCAATAATACAACCTACCACACCATCATTAAAAGTACAGCATAAATCCGACCACGATTTGTCTCTCACTTCTCTTCTAGACCATGATATCTCAACCTCACCATGACTGACACTTTGAGCCAGATAATTCTCTGCTGTGGGGTTTGTCTGTGCATTGTAGGACGTTTAGCAGTATCCACTATATAGCAATAACTCTGCACACACCGACTATGCCAGTCAAAAATGGCTCCGGAACTTGGGAAATGTTCCCTGAATGGGGCAAAATCACACCCAGTCAACAACGACTGCTCTAGACTATGAGACCTTAAGGAAAAAGAATTATGTCTTAGCCATTATTCTCTCCATGGCACCAACTATTATAAATGGGACACGTTAAATAATTGTTATAAAATAGAATGAGAATTACAGGACAAAGATATTCTTTATTAATAAAATTGAGGGCAGTATTTGTCTCTCAGGTTTCTTTAGGGGGAAAAAAACTTTAGAGACAGAAAAACCAGTTTAAATTTGGCTTCACCACTCCATAAGGCTCTGGGAAACTTGTTTAACCTAAGTCTCTTCATCTCTAAAATGGGTATAATAGCATTTCCCTTGCAATTTTGTGGTGACGAGTCAATGCAAACTGCTTGGTATATGGCACATGTTCAATAAATAGTGGCTGTCATCACCGGCAGCAGCAACAAGCATCACTTTCTCCGTCACACCCATAAAATATGAGATGTTTGAAAATGATTTGCCCTTTTGCGTAGAAATGCCAGATGTTACTCCCAGGAAGAGAACACCATGGTCCCACAAAATATTGCCTACGTTTGTTTCTCCATAAATAAGACTTGTCAAGAAACTTGAGCTCAGCGCTGGTGGATTTGCAATGAAGCACAGGAGCTCGGATATGAGCAACAGATTTTGCAGTACTTTCCTGGATGTCAGCAGAATCTCAAAATCAGACAAGAAAAGTCCAAAACATGTGCCCTCAGCAACTTGCCAAAAACCAATAAAAGAAATGGTTAATAAAGCCAAAATCAAAGAGGCAGGCAGGAGTAACAGGAGGTAGTAAACCCCACTAAATTCACATAGAAGTGCATTTCATTTTAGTGAGAGCCTGACTAAACAAAATTACTTCAAATGATGGAAAGAAGCTTCATATAACTACATACCATACACTCAGGAATATCAAAACAACAAATTTCCTGCATTTTTTCATCCCGCCATTTGGAACAAGATAAATGACAGACAATTCAGTGGTTTTGCGGATAGTGTAACTCAACATCGGCAGAACTGGCTTTTTGTAAGAGAGTAGCATACCGCAACATTATCAAGACTTGGGACATTTTGTATCCAGGTGACAAATACCTCTTTGGTTTTCTGGTTAAGAAATTCACAGGCATGGCAATCATGACAAGATTAAAAGGCAGGGAGAAAAAGAACAAAAGTCTCAGTTTACAAAACATAGACTGTGAATTCCATTTTCAAATTAACATGATTCACTGTCCGGCAAAACTAAATGTGAAGGGCTGTGACGGGGTGTGTGTGTGTGTGAGCGAGGAAGTTTGTTCGGTTAGAGCTTGGGGCATGGCGACTCGCTTTCTCTTGGGCTAAGAATTTTCTTGGGGTTCTCTCGCTTTTTTATGACATCTGTGTGTGTGTGTGTGTGTGTGTGTGTAAAACAACTCTGTAAGACTTTCAAGCTGGTAGAAATATTTAAACCCCAGGGCCCCGGAGAGTAAAACACTTGAATTCCCAGCATTTCCCAAACACTGCAGCAAGCAGCAGCAGCAGCAGCAACAGTAAAGATCTCGTGTTGCATAGGAGCTAAAATTTCAATCCAAAAACCATTGCGATTCAGCCAGTTTCTGCATTGAAGCTGGAGTCAGCCGCTCAAAAGAGTAAGCTTCTTTGACCCCTGCACATCAACATTCAGAATCCCGCTGCCTAGGGCGCAAAGTCCCAGCGGTGCTGTAAGAAGATCTCTCTCTGCAGCACAGAGCTAAGCACCACCTGGTCCTCCCAGGAAAGCCACCGGCTGTCAGGCCCAAAGGTCGCCCTCTCTCACAAGCAGTGTTGTAGTAACCACATGACCTTTCAGCAACAACATCCTAGTCTTGAAAATGTATTTTCTTCATTTGCAGCACTCTTAAGCCTCCCGGTTTAATGAGCCCCATAGGGCAGCCTCTACATAGCTTGCTGAATTCTAATTAGAAAATTAAAACAGATAGCAAAAATCTTCATTTTTGCGCCTATAAAACATGAGTTGATATTATATTATGTGCAACTAAAATTCCATAAGTGAAGCATTGCCACTTTTCAAAATAAGTAAAAGCTTAGTTCCAACTCAGAAATTAAAGCTTGCTTTGGTCAGGGTTCTGGGACTGTCATACAATTTTTGTTTTAAGGATTGAGAGAGAATACTGAGATCTTTCATGCATACATTTAGTCAGTAAATATTTATTCAGCACCCATTTTGCACCAACCACTGTTTTGGGTTCTAACGTCTATTTGGAGTTGTGATTTAAAATTTAAGATGAAAAATGACAAAAACAACAAATATATATGTCTATAATTCATGCTAAAAAAAAAAAAAAAAAACTGCCAGCCTTCATTTTTCACGTTCACTTCTTACTCTGACCTCACCATTCCATCACAGGGTTAACCGGCCAGACACGTGCACTTCCTTGTGTACTTTTTATGTTATGTATTTTATGACCCTTTCAACTGTGAGCAAATTTTTAAAGTAGAATAAGAATTATTTTTCAGAGAGTAGTTTTGACATACGAAGCAAAGCAAAGGCCTATCAATACGACTGTTTTTTTAGTGCACTTGCTTAAGAAAAAATTGTTTTAACTGAAGGCAAAGTCATTGACAGGAATTCATGGAAGACTTTTAGGGGAAATGAGATGTTTTTCAGTTGTCAAAAAATTCTGCAGGTGGAGAGATCTTGAGACAAAAAGACCTAAAAAAAAAAAATCATTTTAAAAGAGGAAAAACTGGTTTATTCTTTGTTCTCCTTTCTTCTATTCACCTTAAAAATTGCATAACTTTCACATTCAGTTTTCCTATTTTTTTTTTGTACAGATGTTAAAAAGATTGCTCAAATTACCCTGTATTTAAATTTTTTCTCTTATTTACTTTCTTAGTTGCTAAATCCATGTCACTTGTTTTCTTTGGGAAGAGGACTGATAATATTTTAGATGAGACAGTGAGTCAGGATTAGATACTACCTTTTCTTCTTTTCTTTTTTCTTCATTCCTAGTTGATTTCTTCAGAGAATCAATGGATCCTATTGATATTTCCAAAGCAAAATTTTGGCAACTCAGTGCTAACCAAAAGCATCACAGAACAATGCTAGGCTGTTTTGCACAATGGCAAATACCAGGTAGAAACAGAAAACATTCAAACATCTGGAAATTTCCCAGATAATTGTTTCACCTGAACAAATTCTATGAATTACTAAAAATTAATTTTTTGCTCTCCACCTGGATGTATTTTTTAAATAGCTGTAGAGCTAGAAGCAAAATCTTAGTGATCCTACAACTACTTCAGTTTAGCTTTCTCCTGAAGGAAGACATAAATTAATCAAGGTTGGCTGGGACAATAACATTATAACATCAACTATTTTGATGTCTTCCACTACAGCAAGCTAGAAAGAGAACCGAGATGCAAGAATGACTGTGATGATAATTGTCCCTCTTTGGGCCGTTGTGCTATGTATCTTCTTCCCTAAATATTATTAGCAATTTTAGAGTAAAACACACATACACATACACATACAAACACACACACTTCAGAGATGTGCTAAAGTCCAATGTCAAGAATAAAACGTGATTTCATTACATTTAGTGATAATTTCCACTATAAAATTTATCAAAGTATCTCTTGAACTGTGTGTCAGCCAACATGGGGCAAATATTGCTTTAGAATATAAATAGTAATTATATAGATTAATTGTGTTGACATCAAAACTCACTCTAATGATGATGAGAATCCACACCACGAAGCTTTCCAAGGAAGACCCTATATCCAACTCTTGGATGATGAAGGGCAGGGAGAATACAACACAGGCCTGAGGCAGGCAAGTGCTGAAATCTGAGCCCTGAGTCACAGATCTACATGACATAGGAAGCCAGGTGCAGTCCCAGGGAAAAGGGGCTGAAAGAAACAAGTCTAAGGAAAGCAGATTGCAAATTAGAGCTAGAATGTAAGCCCAGAAGGGAATGCCCTGAGAATGAGAAACCCAGGCAAAGGCAAGTGAGACAGATGACTTTGAGTATTGAATAAGGAGGCTGCCACATGATGCAAATGTCACATGGGCAGCAGGAGCTGCATTCAAACCAGACGCCAGAAACATATGTTTCAAACTATTTCCAGTCCTCACTCATTGATGAGAATGCAGCCGCTCAGGTCCTGCCAGGCAAGCTCCTCAGTGGTTCAAAGAGCAGGCGGGGCTGTATCTGCAGTAGCAAACTCTCAAAGCAGCTCCACAGCCTCTTATCCAAAACCTTTGCGCTAAATGTGTTTTGAAGTTCAGAATTTTCAGATGTTAAAAGGCAGGCAACAACTTGTGTGATAGCAAGAAGGAATTATGTTGAGTGAATAAAGCCAATCACAAAAGGTTACATATGTATGGTTCCATTTACCCAGCACTGTTGAAATAAAAGTACAAAGACAGAACAGATTACGGGTTGCTAGCGGTTAGGGTGTGGGATAGTGAAGGAGGTGGCTGTGTCTATAACAGGGTAGCATGAGGGAGCCTCGTGAAAAATTCTTTTGCATCTGACTGGTGGTGGTCACACAAATCTACATGTGACAAAATTGCAAGGAACTATATACAAACACACACACACACACACACACACACACACATATTAGTACCTGTTAAACTAGTAAATCCAAATAAGATCAATGGATTATATCAATGTCAATGTCCTGGTTGTGATATTGTACTAAAATAATGCAAAACGTTAACATTGGTGGAAATTAGGTAAAAGGTATATTACATCTATTACTTTTTAAAACTGTATGTGAATCTACAAGTCTCAAAAAAAATTTAAAGGAAACATTTTAAAAGGCAACAAAGTGTATATTCAGTATATTATGTAACACTCCAAGCAGTTTAAAACACAATATTTCTCCAGCAAAGCCTGTGACTATTCACACCAAGTGAACGGAGTATAAATAGCCTTCCATCAGTTTGGGTCAGATTTTATGGTCACTTGAGTTCAGGTTTAGTCAGGTTTTGCTGCCAAATCAGCCATGAAAACACTTTAGTTTTTTACAGCCTTTTGGATTTGGAGCTCCAGATAAAGAATTACAAATCCAAGTCCAGCTCTGGCCACATAGAGGAAGGCATGGACAGATACCACTGACTGAGCTGTTTGATATCTCCTGTTTCCCTTCCTAATTTCATATTCTGCAGAGGAAAAAAAAAGAAGGAAAATTGCAATTTTTTAATATACCATTTTCACCATAGAAGGTTGAGAATAGGCTGTTTTTGTGCATCCTTTGAGATGCTGGGTTAGCCAGCAATTCCCAGAATAGAATCTGACGGAGGGAATCTATAGATGGAAAGGCAAGACCAGAATGGAACAACAGGACACTTCCTGAGACTCTCCAGGGTTTCTCCATAGCACCACTTTGTTGTTTGAGAATAAATTTTCAAGACATTAGACATTTCTAAATTCAAGAATAGTAAAAAAATATATATAATCAATTGATCAATTTACAATTAACTAGCTGGTGTTATTACCATTTTGTATTATTCACTTCTCCGTGGAAAATAGAAATTTGATCCTATCTGAAATATTTGACCAGAATGCTGATAATTCTTGGATATATAGCTTTTCAGCATTGAATAAAGATAGGCATTCAAAATTTGCAGACGATCTCATTCCAATTAAATTTGAATTCAAAATTATGATAGGAACATAATTCATTCACCTCACTGGCGTCTTCAGAGGTTTTTCTACTCTATGCTGCTCTCCATGCTGTCGCCAGAATTATGCTATTGAACTATAAAGGGAACCGGAGCACTTTGTTTCGGTATCTTTGGTACTTACAGAATAGTGTCTGAACTCTCTGAGATAAAAAGAAGTCCTAAATGACCTGCTTGTAGCCGATCACAGCGGAAAGTCACTTGTCTCTTCATTTTGCCCATTCTAGGCTATGCCTCTGTCACATTAATTTCTTCCTGTTTTCTGTATAAGCTATGCTCCCTCATCTTCACGCTTTCCCATATGTTCCTCCCTTGGTACAGAATACTGTTGTCCTCAACCTTTATTTGAACAACTTCTATTGTCTTGTACGTCGTCATCTGCTCCCGGAAGCCTCTGGGACCTCCTCTATCCTCTACCCAGTTTTGCCTGGACGAAGACACCAGGTGCACCTCTCTACCAAAGCAATTACCCGCATACCTCATTTTATTGCGCTTCACTTTATTGCACTTCACAGGTGTTGCATTTTTTACAAATTGAAGGCAAGAGCCTCCACCACAAAAAGATTGACTCACTTTATTGAAATACTTGCTTTATTAATATATGCACTTTATTAAGGTGATCTGGAAACAAACCCGCAATATCTCAGAAGCATGCCTGTATTATGCTACATCATACCGTATTTACCTTAATGTGCAAGACTGAATATTTCTACTTCCCAGAGCTTAGCATAGTGCCTGACATTGAGCACATTCAGTCAATCAATAAACATACAAACAATTATTTTTGTTTGATGAATGGATAAACAAATGCGTGAATGTACACATCACCAAAAATATCAAATAAAATATTATGTAGCTTGTTAATTTTAAGACTAGCAAGTTACTTCAGCTTTCTGTAACTCAATTTTTTCTCAGCTGTAAGAGGGTAATAACATAGTTTTTGCTCCATCAGTTAGATTAAATCCAATTATAACTCAGCCGATTAGGTCGGAAACACTCAACAAATGTTAAAATTATAAAATGCAGGCGTACACTGTAAAAAACTTTAAATATTCTTTCCATTCTCTAAGCCAGGGAGTGTTTATATTGTATTTTAATGTCAAACATTATTTTTTTACTACACAAAATTTGTAACCACATATAGTACTTATTGACCCTTAGGTAAGCAGAATATTCAACTAATCATTAGAGATTGGCTCTCTGATAATTGTATGATTGCTAATTTTTAATATAATAATATAAAATATTATGATAGATTTAATATATTTAATAATATAGATTGTGCTTGAGAAAAGTGTGTGTTATTATTTATTCATTCACACATCAAATATTCATTGAGACAACCACTAAGTGCCAGGCAATGTATAAACTGAGGAAAACTGAGGAAACACTGATGTTCAAGACACAGTTACGTCTCCTGTCCTCATGGAACTTAGTCTTAGAGTAACATGGGTGTAAGTTTCCTTTCTGGGTAAAGAGAGAGGTCTTACCTGAATAATCATATTACAAAAATAAAGAAAGAAAGAAAGAAAGAAAGAAAGAAAGAAAGAAAGAAAGAAAGAAAGAAAGAAAGAAAGAAAGAAAGAAAGAAAGAAAGAAAGAAAGAAAGGAGAAATTTGAGCTGAATAATCCATGTATTCCTAGGAAGTGCATAGGACTGCAAATAGTAGAAACCAGACTACAGTAGCTTAAACATCTTAGAGTTTTATTCTTTCACATAAAGTCATGTCCAAAAGTAGTCCAGACCTTGAAGGGTAGTTCCACTGGTCCAGCAGGGACCCAGGCTCTATCTACCTTTCTGCTCTGCCATCATGACTTCTACCTTCAAAGTCACAAAATGATTCCTGCCCTTCCAGTCTTCACGTCCACCTTCCAGCAAGAAAGACTAAAAGGGCAAAAGGCAAAATGTGTAAAAATCTCCACCCAGCGACCACTTGTCGTCCATCCCTATTAAGGAAAAAATAGGAAATAGGTGTTGTATACACAGTTTCTGTCACAGTTCAAGAATTAAGGGCCAGATTATTCATTCAGGCTCAGTAGAGGTCCTAATCCTGTCAGTATGAATTAGATGAGAGCAGGGAATGTCTCTCGAAAGAGAAAGCAGAAAAAAAGGGGGAAAAGAGGTAAGAGGCATGATGGCATATGGGTGGCACGAGTCATGAAAATGTGAGCGTTTTAGTGAAGAAAGGGTTTTGATTCTTGTCCAATGGCAAAACAAAATTTGCTAGTAGATCTGCTTCTGGGATCAGGAAGCAAAATGGTGGAAAATCATGCAACTGAGAGATAAGCTTTGAGCTGGGGGAGAAAGAAAATACGCAAGATGCTTACAAAATTGTATCAGCTCTACCTGCCTAAAGAAGGGCTAGCAATGTTACTGACTCTCCTCCCACGCCCTGGCCAGCCCTGCAGATGGTATAGCACGCACTCAGTAAGTATGTGTTGAATGAATTAGTCACAGCATGCTTTCCTACTGAGATAGGCCATACCCTCAGAATCCCTCTCACACGTGTCTCCAGGCAGCCACTACCCGTGGATCAGAGATGTGAGGAGAATGGGACCAATCTGCCATCCTCGCCCTGCAGTGAGCCTACGCTCAGCGACCTGCCTGCTCCTAGGGAACTTTGATATTTACCTCAGTTCTTCCCTATCATTTAAAAAATGTTTTTCAGGGGACAAATATCAATAGGGCTAAGTGTAAATAAAGGAAGGGAATTTTCCCCTCTCAGCACAGAATGTAAAAAGGGATACTGGTAGCTAATACCTCAGAACCAAGGGTGGTAGAGGAAACAGAATTCCTCCTGTGAGAAAATCCCAAATGAAATTTAAATGCGGGTAACTCTGAAAACATCTGCCTCTCCCACATGCACTTTTCTCCTTACACAGTGTGTGTGCATGCTGCATGTTTTAAGTGAGATCAAGTTTTCTTTACAATCGGAAAACTCCATTTGGCATGTATTCTAGATAAATAATTGTCTGTTGAAGACGATTCTCTGAGAAAGAAGGAAGTCACCCAAACATCAGAAATTTTGAAGGAAGACTTCATTCAATTAACATTTTTTAAGTGCTTACTAAATGCACAGTACTGGTACAAGGTTGCTACGATAAGCAAAACTGTTGTTACTTTTGTCTAACAAGGAAATGAAAAAGAGAGTCATTAATCGAATTATTGTATTTACTATTATCTAATTACAAACCGAATTAAGTACTCTGAAGGAAAGGGACAGTTCTATGAGATCATAGAATAACATCAACAGTAAAACTTAATACGGAGCTTTCATCTGAATGTACCAGGGTAGGGAGGAGGGGAGGCAAGATCCTAAATGATGGAGTAGCATGTACAAGGGCCCCGGGGCAGGAAGCGGCATAGTGGGTTCCTCAAACTAGAAGGAGGCCTGTGTGGCTGGAGTGAGGACAGGTGGCAAGTAGTTCAAACTGAGGCTGAGGCACAAGCAGGAGACACCAACAGGGGCTTGAAGGTGGTGAAAAGATCTAAATTTCCATCTTATCAGCCATAGAAATCTATTAAAGAGTCTTAAGAAGTAAGTGACATAAGCATATTTGTGCCATGTGAGTAACTGTGTGGCTTTATTCTAAGAGAGCACTATAGAATCAGTGTAGTAAACTGGGGTTACTAAACACATTATACAAATAAATAGATAGATAGATGATAGATAGATAGATAGATAGATAGATAGATAGATAGATAGATAGATAGATAAATGCAAATAAAGGAATGAAGAGTTTTGTTAGATAAATTGCTCTGGCAATAGCATAAATGATAAGTTTGATAAGGGCAAAATCGGACACTAGAGAGGTGAATTTGAACAATCAAAGAGTAACAGAGAGAGTGAAATGGATATAAGATTCATTTAGGTAGTGAAATATAGAGGTTGATGGAGGGGATCTAGAGTGGCTCCAGATTTCTGGTCTGGATAAGTGAGCAGATGATGTTGATATTTGCTATGCTCAGGAACACAAGAGGGAGACCCAATTATAAAAAGGAATGTGGTTAATCCAGCTAGACTAGTTAATTTCAAAGTGTCCATGAGACATCTAAATGTGTATATCCAAAAAGGAAATAGCATGAATCTGTACATCAGAGGAAATTTTATGGATAAAGATATAGATTGTGGAGTGATTAATATGTAGATAATAGTTAAAATGGTAAGCATGGATGGATCATATGAGATTGTATTTACCATGATTTACATGAACTATAAGAGAACCCTTGGCATCACCAGCTACAAGATTAACTTGAGGCAAGAGGACACCAAAGAAAAACTGTGTCAAGAAAACCACATGATTAGAGCATTTTCCAAAAGGACTAAAGGATCGTAGGGGCATATGAAGAAAGAAGTCTCCATCGTGTTTAACCATTGGGCACCTTTGTCAAAAATGTGTTTAAGTCCAACAGTGGGGTGAGCACCAGAGTGCAGTGGGAAAGAAGGATGCAGAAAAAGTAATTGGAGGCTATTCTTTAAAGAAGCTTGGCTAACAAAGGAAGTTATGAGAAAGGGTAGAAGCAAGAGAATGATGCAGGGTCAAGAATGCAAGGATGTGGAGAAAAGGGGACCATTGTGTACCTTTGGTGAGAATGTAAATTGGTATAGTTACTA
This sequence comes from Pteropus alecto, assembly GCF_000325575.1. NCBI lineage: Eukaryota > Metazoa > Chordata > Mammalia > Chiroptera > Pteropodidae > Pteropus > Pteropus alecto. The sequence continues at coordinate 585,367 of NW_006441953.1, read as the reverse complement.
CAAAAAACAATATAGAGATTCCTCAAAAAATTAAAAATAGAAATACCATATGATTCAGTGATTTCATTTCTGAGTATTTATTTGAAGAAAATGAAAATACTAATTCAAAAAAATATATGCACTCACCATGTTCATTGCTGTATTGTTTACAATAGCCAAGACACGGAAACAATCTGAATGTCCATCAATGGATGAATGGATTAAAAACTTGTGGTAATATATACAATGGAATATTATTCATCCATAAAATGGAATGAAATCTTGCCATTCGTGACAACATGAATGGACCTTGACGGCGTCATGCTAAGTAACATAAGCCAGATAGAAAAAGACACATGCCGTATGATCTCACTTATATGTGGAATCTAAAACCAAACCAAAACAAAACAAACAAAAATAACTAACCAAGCTCCTGGATATAGAGAACAGATTGGAGGTTGCCTGAGGGGGTGGGGTCAGGAAGGGTGGTGAAATGGGTGAAAGAAGTCAAAAGGTACAAATCCCCAGTTGTGAAATAAATCATGGGAATGTAACATTCGGTGCAGTGACTAGTTAATAATACTGTATTGCATATTTGAAAGTAGCTAGGAGAGTGGATCTTGAAAGTGCCATGCCATGAAAAAAAATTTTTGTAACTGTGTATGGATAACTAGACTTATCATAGTGATCATTTTGCAATATACACAAATATTGAATCATTACGTCGTACACCTGAAACTAATATAATGCTTTGTGTTAATTATACCTCAATAAAAAATTGTTTTTAAAGAATTCAAGAGCCTTAAGCATGTTTATAGGCTGCAGGAAAAAGTAGAAAAGAGACAGTATCAATAGGCAAAGTAGCCTGCTGGTGAATTGTGTAGTATTTGTATCCAGACACATCATTCCTAATTCACCTGACTAGCTGTACCAAGTTAATAATTCTCTCTAAACTTCAGTTTTTCATATATAAAATGGGAATAAAATACAAACTAACTCATATGGTTGTTATGAGGTTTAGGTAAGATAAATATATAGACATATATATCATATATATGCATATGTATATATATGTATGTGTATATATATGCATATGTATGATATGTATATAAGACATGTATATGTATATAGTATATATATGTATGTGTATATATATATATGTATATGTATGGTATGTATATAAGACATGTATATATATATGCCAAATATATATATAGTATAGCATAATGTCTGTCACGAAGTAAGCACAGCACTCAACTTATGAACTCTATGATTACTATTATGCATAAAATAGTAAGTGACAAAGTAAAAAGGCCTATGATTTTTGGTAATGATAATGATGAAAGACATAAAAGTGAGATTATAGAAACAGAAAATTATATATATACACACATATATATGTGTGTGTGAAAAATGTCCTAAATCACACAATCAGAAAAAAAAGGAAAGTAGATAAACAGCAATTTGGTAAATACTACCAATAACCTCAGACATTCTGCAAAATCAGATACTAGTGTCAATGAGAATTGAATAATTGTGTATCACTAGGAGCAATGCCTGGCACATGGGAAGTGCTACTAACAGCTTTGTTGTTGTTAATGTTGATTGTAGAGCTAGTGTTTCAGAGTAAACTTTGGTGCTGTGTTTAAGGCAATGGGGTCACATCTATTCCCACACCTTCATATATTACCTTTATGCTAGATAAATACCAATCTATGTGACAGCCCCAACTTCTCTCTTAATTTATATTCCATATCATGATTTCCTGATACCTCACTAACATCTCAAACCCAAATAATCTGAAACCAAAATCACATCTTTAAAAATTCCACTTCTTTTCTCTTAAATATAGATGTATTTTTGGTTAGTGATAGAGATCATGAGGACATACTTAGTAGTTGGAGAAGGAAAGGAAAAAAGGTGAAAAGTAGAGAAAGGGAAAAAATATTGAGACAAGAAAAGGAGGAAAAAGAGGACATGTATGAAGTAGGGGAGAGAGAAATGATGAATTTTTTAATTGTCTAAAATCTTTGAATCAAAGCAATGTTCTAACACTGTAAAATTTTATGTCTTTTGCTATTTTTTACTGGGAATACTCACACTCTCTCAGGTGACTGATCGAGCCACTCATTCATCTGTTTGGCAAATATTTACTGACCGACCATTATGAGAACAGCCCTGGTAGGCATCGTCAGAAAGCAGAAAGAGTATGGGCCACAATCCTTCCCCTCAGGTTGCTATTAGCTTCTCTAAGAAAAGAGATGTTATCCAAAAAAAAGAAAAAAAAATCACCAAAGTTCAAAGTTCAGGGCAACATTCCCAGATTTCCTGATGGTGCAAAGGTAGGTAGAGGTACTATTCAGCAACTTACACTGGAGTTTCACCTTGGAGAACTCTAAACAGGTTGGCATCCAATAAATGTTTATTGAATGCAGCAGTGAGAAAAATATGGTGGCTCAGTCCTTCCGTAGACCCTACTGTGTCCACTCTTTTTAGTCACTACGTAGATGCATTTACATTTTGGCCTTCTGAGACCACTTTTGAATTCTACAAAATAAATTACAACTATTAGGAAAATAAACTTAAAATAATATCTTTATTTTGCCCTCCCTCTTCTCACTCTAACATCAGTGGAAACTGTTTGAAATATGAAGTTATCACAACATCTTACAGCTTACATTTTTTGATGCATCTAATTAGAGGCATTTCACACATTTCCTGAAATGGCAAAAAAAAAAAGTGATCTAAAAAGTAAGGCAACAACCTTCCTTTAAAATAAAGAAAACCTCTGGAAAAGCCAGGTTGCATTTTATAGAAATAGTTTATTTATTAGAATTTTAAAGAATTTAACCACTAACAATTCAAGTAACTGAACTATTTCATTGCATGTTAGATGCCGTGTAGCATAGTATATTAGATTACTTAAAAGTAAAAGTATGAGAATCAGACTATCTACTCTCAAATTCTAGCTCTGCCTCTTTCTTGCTATGTGACCTTGACAATACTTAACTTCCTTTGCTTTGGCTTAATCATCTTTTAAATGGGAATAAAAAAGATTTATCTTTTAGTATTGTTTAGAGAATTAAGTACATGAAACATGGTTTTTAAAATGCCAGCATATAACAAGTTCTGAATAAATATTAGTTATATGGACAAAGTTTCTCCTCTTCTCACAAAGCTCATAATCTACTGGAGAGAAATATCTGCAATGCGTAGTCACAATGCGTACTATAAGTGAATGTGCATATCCTCTGGAACCAAACAAGAGGGAGTAATTCCATGGGGAACTCAAATGAAGTTTTAGAGAATAGGTGGCATTTGAGCCTTCTACTCAGGCTGTATTCATTATTCGTATGAATTTACTCACACATGTAATTCCATGTGAATAATATTTATTTAATGTTTATGTAGTTTATCATAATATTTAACTAATGTTTAATTATAAACATATGGTCAACTCAATCAAAATGGTTAAAATCTCTAATTTAAAAACTGAAATCTGATGTGCTTTCTACATTTCCTCTTCTCTCTGATAGATTTTATTCATTCCTGTCCTCTCTTTCCTTCTCTCTACTCTTCTCTCCCTGTTTCCCTCCTACCCTCTTTCCTCTTCTCTAGAACCTTTCCAACTTAGATTCTTCAGCATGGCTCTAGGATTTTCTTTAAGATGTTTTCCACAAAGATAGTCATGACAAACTCTTGCAGAGATAGCTATAGCTGCTTGTCTGACTTCCATGTTTCATTCCTGCAAGACCAAGCAGAGACAGAAACAGAATTAAAGTGAAAGATCTTCAATGAGTCAAGCTTTAATGGAATTCTCTCCAAAAAAGAAGATACTTTCTAAGTTTTTTAATTAATCAAAGAATAACTGAATCTTAACAAATAGTTTACCTTACTGGATTAAGTATTTAAAATCTAGATTGCGTTTTTGTTATAATTTACCTAGAAAAATAACCTATGTGAATCCTGCAAAAGAGAATGACCAGTTTTTTGATGAAAGAAGATCCTTTAGTTTCCACTAAAATTCTAAAAGCAGGTCTTACTTACAATGGAGAAAAAAACATTTCGTGCAAGAAAAGGTGAGACTGTCTTTGAAGATTTAAATCATCGAATTCCATTCGTATTCCTCTTTCTACCCCACTACACATATGCACAGTGTAGCAAATAGGCATCATTTATCTTTTACTAGTCTGAGTCTTAATAATGGACTCACTGAAGAATGACCTTGTCTGTATTCAGTTAATTAAGAGTAACTATTGTGCTGGTTTAGAATTTTTTAGAACAAATGGCAGCTGTTTGATTGCATTTTTCATTAGCAAACAGTGAATCTGGAGTGATAGAAACACATCTTGAGGCCACATCCAATGAGGTAATTATTCAAGGCAAGATGGCTACGCAGGGGTGAACAGTAATGCACTTCAGGCTTAGGATTTGGGTTTAACTCTTTAATTAATTTTTAATTAAATCGAATAATTTTATACAGATGAAAAAAAGACCTAAAAAGAACTGTCCTAAATATTAAAATTATTTGGGAAAATAAAGATGAGAAATTAAATAGGAGGAAGAAAATTCCTTGCTTATTGGAAAGTTATCCCACATTTCTCTGAAAATCAAGATAAAAAAGCATGACATATTACAAACAGGTATAAATGCTAGTTAATTGTTCCTTAGGCCATATTTACCCCAACAGTAAGGATATCTGAGTAAATACCCAGTGTCTGAAGTTGGTGTTTTTTAACTAGCATTTATCTTTCTACAAACAACAAGCTAATTAGAAAGAATCCAGAGTTCATAGATGCAGTGCAACTTCATATAGAGAGATAAGACTTTATATATTTACAGCACCAGAATTAAGAAGCTCTACTGCTGAAACAGTAGATTCGCAGCTTTCAGAGGTGAAAAATTTCATACTCTCCATGATTTCAACTTCTTGGATGAAATAGTTGCCTACTTCTTATTCCTCTTGCATTATAAGTGAAAATTCTGACCTTTCCTACAGTGAAGTATCAAAAGTGAATGGTAGAGTTAGGAAAATGAAGAGTCAGGATATGGACAGAGCAGGATTTAGGAGTAAAGAAGAAGGCCTCTGTCTGGCACTTTCCCCCATGGTCTAAACTCTGAATACCTGAGGATTCTATGTGAAAATTTGGCCTTTGACCGTTTTCTACCAAAGTCTCTAATTTTTCTTTCATGTCATGCCTATTCTATGTCATCTATTAATTAGAATTGATTTAAGCAACAACAAAAATACCTGAGATCTTCAATGATCATTCAATCAGTCTCCCTCTTTTAGAGATAAATTACTAGTCCCAGGTTATCTAGAGAGCTTGTTGGTGGCATATGCATAACTAGAGCTGAGGTTCACTAAGTGATTCTCATCATCCCTCCCAGGTCTTTCAAAAAGCATCATTTGTCTTTGCCAATGTTGTGGAAGCATAAGAGCCACTGAAGGAATTAGTACTCTATCTCCAGAATCCTTCTAGATCAATTCAGTTGGTTGGTTCCCTCAGACTCCTTGACCTGGCTTTTCTCCTTTCCTCACCTCCCCTGCTTCTTAAGAAGACTCTCTCAACAGGTCCTTTGCATCTCTTTTAGAACATAGTCAAGTATGAGGCTTTCGTTTTACCAAACAGTTTCAACAAAAACATCGGATACACATGATACATTCATACCAGAAAATTCAAAGCATAGCCATTGTGTTCAATACTTAGCACCCTAGACTTTTTGCCTGTAAAAGAGGAATTTTCTTCTCTTGAGGCTTCAAACTTTTGTTTGAATTAAATTACAATGAGATCACAATATAAGCCAGAAAGGGCTTTTAGAAACCAATACCACTGCTTCAATAATACCATTGCCAATGTGAGTGAGGGAAAGTACACAAAATCCAATTAAAAAAATAACTCAGATGGACTATTGTGCCTCTGAAGAAGAATTCTCAGGGGAAAAGTAACACACACACACACACACACACACACACACACACACACACACACACACATTCACACAAACAATCCAGGCTTAATTAAAGTTTATTCTTTGTCAACACTGTGTCTCTGTAAAATTTTCATTTTAAATATAGCAGAATGAGTCAAAGTGTCTTTTCTCATTTTTACGTAATTTCTCTCAGCTCTTCTTTTGATAAGCAAATCAGTTTTTCAATCTGTTTACCCTCCTACAGTCTGACCAACTGAAGTCTAAAGAAAATACAGCATGTTTATACCACTCCCACCTATTACTTACTCTTTTGTGCAATGAACCTCACATTGGTTCTTGTCGTCATAAATGTCCTCCTACATCCTATACATCAACCTTTAAAACAATTTAGTCATTCTGTCCTTTAGGCATCCTATGTTATCCACATTCTGTTCATTTCTAAGTGATTCCCAAGCACATCTTTGCTTTCTTCCTGCCTCTCCCTCAAACTAATAACTAGGTATTGCTTTTACAAAATATACATGAATGGTTTTACCATAGGTGACAGGTGGCTCTAAATGGCCCTAGAATGAACAGCCATGTTGATCTATAGATACAGAATGCAAAATCATACTGTGTAAGTTAAATCATCTTTATTTAGGGACTAAGGTAAATATATTCATAACAATGGTTTCAGAATAATTTAGATGGCTCTAAAATTGTTTATCTATAAAGACTGCTATAAGTTACAATATGCCTGTTATCTTGTTCAACTGAAATAACACATATCACAGAAAATTTTTCTAAGCAAAATATTCAAATTTTATAAAACAGTGTGGTAAATAAACAACTACCATTTATTTCGACCCTACTATATATAATAACCAAGAGATATAAATGTCGGTTTTTCCTTTACATTCATCCTGTAAAACAGGTGTTATAGGCTGCTTTTTATAAGACTCAGATATATTAAGAGGTGGCCACAGAGCTGGTAAATGACAGAATGAAGATGTGAATCTAGTTCTTCCAAAGACTAGAGCTCAGACTCTTTGAACTAAGCATACTACATCCCAAAGGTGCCTAGCATCTTTGGACAAAAGACGAGGACATTTAGGAGGAGAAATTACATTAGGATATCTACCTCTTGATATTTTACAATATGAAATTCTATGTTAATGTCTTGTAAACCTAAATCTTATACCTTTTACACATTCAAACATGATTTAACGTGTGTTCATTCTGCTTTGGTGATTAAAAGATGTCTGAATATTTAGTGTATATCTCGGCGGCCATGTCCAAAAGTATGTGTGTTGCATGGCTTAAAAAAAAAATTCATTATACTTCAGCCACAGTAGCTATAAATGATTAATACAGATCTCAAGCCCTTCAGTCTGCTAGAGGAAATCAACACGTCTCAGTTAAAGCTCAACAGGTTTCGGTTCTGCAGAGTTCATTTTCTTGACTGTATGTAGAAATTTTGTGCTAAGAAAAATGTATAAGCTTATCAAGTCCTAAAGGAAAAAAACATATATATATTTGTTCTAGAAAATGTGTATAGGAGCATTTTAAGGATGGGCTGAATGAATGAAAGGAAAAGTCAGGCAATCAAGATGTGAAGCAAGCCATCACGTGGAGTTGACCGTTTATGTGTAATAACCAACTTCTGCAAGGTAGACCAAAGGAAGTCTTGTCTAATTGGAAAGTATCTGGCTTAATAGACCATGAAGGAGAGCTGTATTGTTTCTCTTGGGAGCTCATGCTTTTTTGTTGACTTATCTTGCACTTTCAGAAGTTAGACTACTGAATTCAAAAGACTAATTTTTTCTTCTGTCTCAACAGATCACTATAGACACATGTTTTTTTCCCCCTAGAATTCTGACTTGTATTTGAAAGTATAAATGTTATTCTGGCCTTATAAAAATACCTCACCCAGGGATAATAAAAACAGATTTATGCAACAATTTCCTCTGAGTCTTAAAAAATAAAAAGTGATTTGATACAAAAAGGACATTGAACATCTTTAGCTAGAATTAGAATTTCTCTCATGAAATTGCTTACCATTTTCTTAATTGGCTTTATTTACCCTGCTATGTCAAGTCCTGTGTTTGAATGGTTTCCTGTGACTCTTCAGAGAAATATTCTAGCAACAAGATCTTATGTGTGTCACTTTATATTTGGTGAGAGAATTGTTCTTGCTCTAATTATATTATGAAGGGGACAGCTTCATTAACCAAAGTGGCAGAAATAACAAAAGCATCTAATACTTATTCCACCTGGACATTTCACAAAGCTGAATGACTCTTTCCTATTCAAAAATTCCCCTCTAGTGCATTGATTAAAATGAGCTTTCAACAAAACCATTGACTAGAGAGAGAAGACAGCCTCAGCTGTGCTAAAACCTGATTTCCTCTGAGTACCAAAAAGCTTCATAAATATTTCAGTACAGCAGGTGGGGGAAGCATTTGGAAATTAGAAAGTATGGCAGTGTCTGCAGATTTAGGAATAGCAACAAATGATTCACATCAATTCAGATTTATAGAGCACCTACTAGATACTAGACTATTGTCAATGCTAGTAATATAAAGACAAATAAAAATAGTTAAAACCTTCAAAGAATCCATGGGGCTCATGGGTAAGATAAACAAATGAGTATTATTTAAAAAACATGGTAGTAATTGCTCTTGTAGAGGCACAGAAACTTTAAATAGACATAAGAGCAGATTTAACATCATTCTTTTGAGCCTCTGCCATCTGTCCCTGTGCTAAATGCCATTGTCCATGTTATCTTATCCAGCTCTCCCAACTAATGATGTGATCAGGTGTTATGAAGTGCTGTGAACTCATTCTTCAATGAATATTTATTGAGTACTTACTATGTGCTGAGCACTATTCTATACACTGGATAAACAGTGGACAAAACAAAAATTCCTACTTTCATGAGATTTTCATTGTCTTGGGGAAAAAAACCAGAAAGTAACATAAAAACTAAATTATGTAACATATTAAAAGGTAACAAGTTTTATAGAGAAAATTAAAATAAAATATGAAAAAGAAGGGGATGAGTGCAATTATAAATTTAGTAGTTATCAGCTAGGCCTTACTAAGAAAATGACATATGAGCAAAACCCTGAAAGAAGTGATGAAGTTAGCCACACTAAGAAAGTAGGAAGTTAGCCATACTGAAGAAGGAAGAGAAATAATCGTACTATGGAAGTGAGGGAGGGTGGTCAGAATGAGGAAATGAGGGAGGTCGCCATACTGAGGAAGGGAGGAATCTGGCCACACTGAAGAAGTAGGAACTTAGCCATATTTAGGAAGGAAGGGAGATAACCATACTAAGGAAGTGAGGGAGCTAGCCATCCTGGGGAAGGATGCAAGCTAGCCCATAATGAAGTGAAGAGCTAGCCATGCCATGAAAGGGAGGGAAATAGCCATGCTAACATCTGGAGAAAGGGCACTGCAGACAGACAATCATAAGTGCAAATACCCTAAGGCAAGGCGTGCCCACCCAGCAGATTTCGAGAAAGCCAGGATTGTATGAAATAATGTTATTTCTGTAAAATTACATAGTGTCTGTACAAACATGTATATGAAAAATATTCACAGAGATAGTAATAAAATTTAAAAATTTAACTCGGATAGAATTTCAATTACTTTTTATCTTTGTCTTCCAATTTTCTGATTTGTTTGAATTATTTCCAATAGAAATATATTATTTCATGATATCCCTCAATTTTTTTCCTTTATGAAAAAAATTAAATTGGCATACACCACAGTTGTGTTTAGTGACTCAACAGAGACTGCTAAATCTCTCTCTATGCATTCTTCCTAGTAATAAATACCCAATTTTAGTAATCACATTGCTCACTAACAACTACTTTACCAGTAACAATTACTTTACTCAGACTCTCTTCCAATTAGGCATTGCCATGCGGGTAGCTTACCCAAGGATCAGGTGATTCAAAAGAAGTGGCCTTAAAAGAGGGAGCATCATAGGCTTCCTCAGCTCTCCTTGCTACTGGTCTGGATTCAGACATCATTGCTGGTGCACAAACACTATCTTGACACATAAGGACAAGGATCTCGTCCTAGAGATGTCAGAGACAATTTCATAAATCACCCTATCAGCCCTTGTCTCCCATTTTTGGACTTCTTTCATAGCCAGAATAAAATCTTGTGTGTTTAAACCACTCTTATTTTTCATGTTTTTCTGACATATACAACTGAATGAACTCTAGTTAATATAATATATAAAGCAGCGTTTCACTCGTGTCTTGTAGTTTAGTATTCTTTCCATTATGCCACAATTGCTACTGGCACAAGGGAAGCAAACTTTGGAGGACAGACACTTGAGCTGAGTTGTGGGAGTTGAATCAGAGCTTGAGAAAGCCATATACAGTCATGCACTAGAGGAATCATTCAAAAGGATATAGATCAACTAACTAGATGCAATTAAAAATAATAAAATTTACTGACAAGTCTAATTAATATGTCGTAAAACTAAAGCTTTTCTTTATACCAAGAATGCCCGACTGGAAAAAGCAAACAGTAAAAAGAGCAACGAAATTTATAAAATAACTAATTGAGTTTTTCTAATTGAGTCTCAAATTCTGCAGTCCTGTCTGTGAACACTCTTGTACATGTTTTTGATGAATATATGAATTTCCGTGGTTATATATCTAGGAGTGGAAATACTAGATCATAAGTTGTGTATGTTCATATTTAGAAGCTAATTCCTGTGTCCGCCATGGAAATGGGCTATTTAGATATCCTGCTGCAGGAAGCATAGGCAACTGACAGCCCGAGTTGCTGCCCTTCTGGATTCACCACTGTGATGGCACCAAAGCCATGCTTACCCCAAACTTCCCCAAGCCAGTGGCTGAGCACAAAGAAAATACTAGATCAAGTCCATTCTGTGTGACATGATATTTGTCTAATGAGCAGCTTTGGTTCAAGAACTCTCAGTCTTACTGGCTATAACTTTCATAGAACTGTGCTGCAGTTTGAGACTCTTGTCCAATCCTCCTTCCTCCATCCTTTCACAGTGAATTAAAAGCTCTCCCTGCTTACTCATGCTCTCTACCTTTATCCTTCACCAACTTTTCCCACAAAAAATTTCTTGGATATTTCTTCCTGTCTTGGCATATACTCTCAAATGACCCAAGCCAACAGATACTTCCAAACAGTTTTCCAAAGTGGGACAAAGTTACTCTCCCACCAGCGATGGGCACCAGTTTCAGGTTCTCTGCCTCCATAACAGCAATGCTATTTTGTGTCTTTTTCATTTTAAGTATTCTAGCATGTGTGTAGTGGTATCACATTGTGTTTTTTGTGGGGTTTTTTTCCCCCTCTAATGACTAATAAAGTTGAGTGCTTTTCGTGTGTTTATTGGCTATTTGGTTATCTTCTATACAAACAGTATAGAAGTATTCCCTTTTCTTCACACCCTTGCCAGCATTTGTTATCCCTTGGCATTTTCATACTATAACATCCTAACAAATGTGAGGTGATAGCTCATTGTGATACTGATTTGCATTCCCCTGGTGATTAGTGATGTTAAGCACCTTTTGGTGTACCTGTTGGCTATTTGTATGCCTTATATAGAAAAAATATCTATTCAGGTTCTTTCCTATTTTTAATTGGATTATTTGTAGGTTTTGTGATTGTTTTTGTTTTGTTTTTTCACTACCGAGTTATAGAAGAGTTTGTATATTTTAGATGTCAACCCCTTATCAACCCCTTATCAGATAGGTTGTTTACAAATATTTTTTTCAACTCTATAGGTTGTACTTTAATTTGTTGATGGTTCCTTTTGCTCGGCAGAAGCTTTTTAGTTTTACGTATCTCCACTTGCTTATTTTTATGGCCTTTGCTTTTGGTGCCAAATTCAAAATATCGTTGCCAAGACCAAGGAGCTTCCCATACATATTTTCTTCTAGAACTTTTATGGTTTGAAATTTTCTGTTCAAGTCTTGAATTCGTTTTGAGTTGATATTTGTGTATGGTGTAAGATTGGAGTACAGTTTTATTCTTCTGCATGTGGATATCTAGTTTTCCAAACACCATTAATTGAAGAGACTCTCCTTTCCCCATTGTATTTTCTTGGCTTCTTCACTGTAAATTAATTTACCATATATACAGGGGTTTATTTCTGAGCTCTCTATTCTGTTCCATTGATATTCATATCTGTTTTTATGCCTATACTATATTGTTTTAATTACTGTAGCTGTGTAATGTATTTTGAAATCAAGAAATGTGATGTGCCAGCTTTGTTCTTTCTCAGATTATTTTGGCTATTTGGGGTCTTTTGTAGTTTAATGTCCACTCTAGGGTTGTTTTTTATATTTCTTTTTAAAGGCCATTTTGACTTTTGATAGGCATTGCATTAAATCAATAGATGGTTTTGAGTAGTATATGCATTTTAACAATATTAATTCTTCCAATCCAGGACCACAGAGTACCTTTCCATATAGTTTTTGGCTTCTTCAATATCTTTCATTAATGTTTTATAGTTTTCAATGTACAGACCTTTCACCTCCTTGGTTAAATTTATTACTAAGTATTTTATTCTTTTTGATCCTATTGAAAATGGAGTTGTTGTCTTAATTTCTCTTTCCATTAGTTCATTGTTAGTGTATAGATATACAACTGATTTTTGTGTATTGATTTTGTATCCTGCAACATTATTGAATTAGGTTATTCTAGTAGTGTTAATAGAATTTTGATGGAGTCTTCAGGGTTTTCTTTGTTCGCTATAGTTCTCTGGGACTTGTGAACACAAGTCCCATTGGCTTTCAGAGCTAGGTGATTTGAGGCCTGTCCCTTAGGTAGTAGCCTTAAAAGTTGAGCCACTAGATATGTGGTCCAAAACTTTCTCTCCTCAGGGAGAAGCTGGAAGTTGAGAGTTCCCTCCCAATATATGGTGCTGTGTTGAGGGTGGGGTTTATGACATGTCTCAGCCTTTCCTATCCATCTCAATATGAGTATTTTTTCTCAGTTGCCTGATACATAGGAGTCACTCAGCTAGTTTCTGTATTCCTCTCAGAGGAAATTGCTTCATGTGTAGCTGTATATTCAGTGCATCAGTAGGAGGAGGGAAATTCAGGAGCCTCCTATGTCATTGTCTTTGTTCAATCAATATCTAATGGATATACTATTAGATTCCCATTTTACAGAGGAGAAAACTGAGGCAAATAGTTAAGTAAATTGCCCATCACCATTCATTCAGTAAGTTGGTGAGACGTATTTTCAATCCAAACATTCTAATATAGAGCCTTTAATAATACCCTCTATACCAGTGGTTCTCAACTAAGGATAATTTTATCCCCTATGGATATTTGGCAATGTCTGAAGATAATTTTGATTGTCATAACTGGAAGGGAAGAATACTTCTGGCATCTGGTAAGTAGAAGCCAGGGATATTGCTTAACATCCTAAAATGCAGGGGTCCCCAACTCCTGGGCCACAGACCAGTACCGGTTTGTGGCCTGTTAGGAACCCAGCTATACAACAGGAGGTGAGCGGCGGGCTGAGGGAAACTTCATCCGTATTTGCAGCCGTTCCCCAGCGCTAACATCACCACCTCAGCTCCACCCATCAGGCAATAGATTCTCATAGGAGCATCAGTCTCTGGTGCTGAAAACGTTAGGGATCGCACCTATAAAGTGCAAAACATTTCTCCACAACGAAGATTTATTCAGCCTAAACTGTCAATAGAGTGGAAGTTTAAAAAAACCCTGCTCTCTATGATAGTGCCTCTAGGATAAGTTATACTCTTGCTATGAAAAATGTGGTCTGCAGACTAAGTGGCATTGTGTCACCCAGGATCTCATTAGAAGAGCCCACTCAAGATCTCACGATCTACAGAATTACAATCTTCATTTTAGTAAGATCTCTTTAGTAAGATCTACAGAATTACAATCTTCATTTTAGTAAGATCTCTTTTGCCCACTGGAGTTTGAGAGGCAGTGAATGACACTTTTAGCTCTTCCATGCTATGATAGGTTCGAATAAGACAAATCCCATACACCAGTCTACAGAGAGACAATGTTGGAAAGAGAGTGGTAGGAGGGAGGTGAGGAAGAGGGCAGTTCCAGCAGGGACGTAATTTTAGGGACTGGACCTTTCTTCAGCAGCCGATTCTTAATGGATGACTTCCTCATAATGTTGAAAGGTCACAAACAACTGTGCTAGCATTTAAAAGGGACAAATGCCCAGAAAAAAAATGTGTTTCCTATGGACTATGCTTTTTTTTTTTTTTTGTCTATGCAAACCTCACAGAATGAATCAACATAAAATGAAGACATCCCACCGAGACAATTCATCAAGCCAGATAACTTGCATTTTGCTGATAAAAATAAAAAGAAAATAGCTTGAATTTGGCTTTTTCTTTCCATTTTTTAATTGCTAATGTTGTTATTATATAAACTTAGTTTTAAAACTAATCTCACTCTCACTGTCATTTCTGGGCATATAATATCTGTTGACTTGTCCTCCGACCAAAAAGGATCCCATGCAGTTGGCATTTCTTTGGTGATACACAAAGATCTGGTCTGGCTAAAGCAACAGCAGCACAGATTTTTTGACTAGCCTCTCTCAAATTCACTTTTATAATTCTGGATGTATGTTAAACCATTTCTAAGAACCCATTTCCCCTTTATTTATAATAGAGATTTATTTAATCTCGATTTTGTATTTCTATGTTATTATTTCATTGTTAATACTCTTGCTTTAAGCAACTTCAAATCCTTGTGGAATTGTTGATAAATGGTATATAAAGAGAGAGGCATAGAGATAGAAGTGACAAATTGGTTATAAGGGACAACAAGAAAAATGAATGTTTAATTTGAACTTTCTTGATCTCTTTTAAAACACTGACTGAAAGAATTGAAAATTAAATGATAAATAGATAAGTTTATATTTATAATATAAAAATAAAAATGAACTCTTAAAAAGTGTGATCATCTGAATCAAGAAACACCCACAAGTTGGGGCTTGCATATAACCCCTTTCTGCAGACAAAAGACAGAAAACCACTTTTGTGTTCTACACAACTACATTAAATCAATACATTTGATTTTGCACATCTCCTATAAAAATATTTTTAGTAAAATATATATATTTGCATTTAACGCTTACCAGGCTCTTGGTTATTACAGACATTGAAAAATGTACACATATGTACACATACACACATTTATAGTCAATTATAGTACAGAATGTATGCACTAATAAATAAAAAGTCAAAGAACATCTCTTCTTTGTCCACTCTGAAAATACGTAAACAAACTTCGGTTTTGATTGAAATCATTGAATCCATGATTGTGTGTTATCCAGGCTCTATTTGAGTTCATCGCAGAACCTTCCACTTTAGCTTAAGACATTTGTCTAAAAAAGGTTTGCCCCACCATTCCTCATACAAGTGCTAAATATTTTCTTTTGCTGTGCACTGCTTAAAGCTTTGCTAAAGGAAGAAAGCACTTGTAACTCTCCTTTTATCTAATTTATCTAGGGATAATCCCCTAGGAAGTACCCTGATAGCTTGATTGGGTTACAGGAAACTGAAATCCTATGCTGTTTTAACTAAATATGTCTTTGACCTTATTGTTGGAAGTGAGATTTACTTGACATTTGATATTAATCATAGACACTGGAGAAACAGCTTAGGGAGCAGGGATTGTCATCTGTGACCAATCGAGTCTTACCGGACACAACCCACTGCTAGGTGTTGCTTTAACTTATTGTGCTGAGATGTCACACCTGTCAGACAACTCACACATCTTTCCAAAGACTTGCTTGGTTGAGTTTTCTCCCTGTCTATAAATGCAACGTATGTTAGCAACATGTATTGACAGATTTGAGCAGTATTTCCCCCCTAGATGACCTGTTAGTTCAGTTGTCAAAGACAGGAATTTCTCTTTAGTCTTCAAAGAATTCAGAACCACAATTAGAACTAGGGGAGAACAGCAAAGCAGATTGACAGGCTATCCATCAAGATTTTCCAGCAGTTGCTTAACTGTTTATATATACTGCCTACCTTTTCCCCATCTCCCCAGCAAGTGGAATACTGAAGAAACATACCTGGGCTTTATAGATATGGACAACTGGAAGACACCAGTATAGATGAAATAGTGGTTTAATAAGAGTTAATTTAAAATTGTCCAGTTAGTTGGGGCTAGTAATTTTTTGTGGTTCATACATTGCTTCTTTTGTGACCCCCTCATTGTGTCTAGAATCTGCCCAATGAGCCATAAAAGTTGGGTGCTAAGGAGAGGCAGCATTAAGCTAAGGACCAGATGAAGCTTCATGCATTCCCTGAGAGGGCTTTTTCAAATTATTAAAGCCACATCAGGAAATGCGAACAATGATGGATGAAACTGTGCTTACGTGTAGATATAAAAGATGAAAGTTTGAGAGGTTGGTATTTAACAAACTTGTGAAAATAGAGTAAAAGAAATTTGTGGTTGAGTGAAACTAGATTGTCAAGTATTTAGAGCCAAGAACGTTGGACATGAAGCTGAAGGTTCTTCTTAAGTGGTTCCTTGAGGCATCTTTTTGTAGTAGTTCCCTCAAACAATCTAAGTATATAAGGTGTTCAAAAATTACAGTAGTAAAAAAAGAATGAAGATATTATTCAGGACTATAGCAGAAATATTATATAAGAAGAATCATCTTTATTTTACATAGAAGATTATAAGTCTTTGCTAAAGAGGCAGTTCTCTATGAGAAAACAAGGCCATGTTTGAGATCTGGTAATGCCGAGGTCTGTAATGCCTGCAAAGCAGTCGAGTTCTGCAGTCCTGGTCATGACCATGACCAAATAAGAATGAGATTCAAATCCTTTGTCCATCAGGATTTGCTTCAGGCTTCTCAATACAGCTGCATCAATTCACACTTAAAAAAGAAAAACAAAAACAAAAACAAAAACACTAATCATGAACAAGGCCCTTTGAGATCCCACCTGTGTTAATTCACGAGCAGGAGAAAGACTCAAAACTTTCCTCTCCACCTCAAGCAAGCCAGAAATGCTCACTTTATTATTAACATCACTTCATGTCCTGGTATGTGGCAGATTTATTCACATAGTAAAAAGTTGAGCATTATTTTTTTCTTTTCATAAAAATTTAAATTAAAAAAAAGATAAGATTAATAAAAAGCAATTGTTTATATAAGCTATATTTTTACGTGGTTTATCTCTCAGATAAAACCAAGGGATGAAAACCTTGACTCATCATCATTTTAAAGAAAATCCTATTGGTTCCTATAGTTGACAAAAAATTGAACGGAAATTACACTGTGTTCAGCCCTTCGAGGAGGATAGTAACTTAATAACTTTGTTGGTACACTTGCCTCATGTTCCTTGAGAAGTATTTTGTATCCACATATACTATTAAAACCTACCTGAAATAGAAGGAATAAAATTAATCTTGGTGAATGGTTGCGTTGACCCACATTCCCTAGGATCCTGTATCTGGCCAGTCTCTGAGGCCACATACCTCAGTCTGGTCACACCTGGCAGGCTAACAGGACATATTTCTTTCACACAGGGCATGGCTGCAAAATTTCAAGGACAGCATGGCCCACTCCAATTTCATCCTTACCTTGAAAAGTATTCATCATTGGAGTATGAAAGGCAACATGACTAGTGGTGATTAGGAGGCTGTATGTTATGATGGAAAAAGAATCGAATTTGGAATCAGAAGGCAAGTGTTCTCATTCCAGTTTTAACCTTTATTAGCTCCACGATTTCAGGCAAATCTCTTCAAATCCCTGTCCTCAGTTTCTCAACTATAAATATGGGTAATGATAATTTACCATACCAGACTGCCTTTAAATAAAATATGTGAAAGCACTTTGTAAACAATAAAAAAATACACATGTGAGAAGTTGCATGTAATTAGAAAACAAAATTAATATTTTCTGATCATCGAATGTCAACTAATTAGCTATTCCCACAGTTACATTAACTGATTTTTCAAAAGAGGTCAAGTAAACCAAGTTATGATTTCCTTGTTCAAAAGTGCTTTAACAAAATGTTTAGTCTTCCATCATAGTTGTATTAAGACTCCAGAGTACACTTGAGTCATATAATACAATCCAAGATTTTGCATCTGCATTGATGAATCCATTGTCACATGTTTCTCATGGCCAGATGACAAAAATGAGTAATGATAATAATAAATTATCATTTACAATGTCTGATCTCAGAGCCCTCTTTCAGTCACATTTAATCATAGACAATGAATCTCAGAAAAAGAACCTTCACCTCGCCTTCTTCTGGAAAACAGATGACCAATAATGATAGATAAAGCTCAAATACAACTTTGTCTAGAGCTGATATGGGCAGACTCCCAGTCAAGGAGTCAGAAAACCAGTGCTCTGGACTCAGCTGTGCTAATAGCACAGGTTATATGGGGCTTATAAGCTAGTGCAGCCACTATGGAATAATACAAAGATTCCTCAAAAAATTCAAAATAGAACTACCATATGACCCTGAAATTTCACTTCTGAGTATTTATCTGAAGAAAATAAAAACAAGAATTTGAAAAGGTATATTCACTCCTGTGCTATTGCAGTGCTATTGACAATAGCCAAGATATGGAAGCAACCAAGATGTTCACTGATAGATGAATGAATAAAGAAGATGTGGTACATATATACAATGGAAAATTACCTAGCTGTATAAAAGAATGAAATCTTGCCATTTGTGGCAATGTGGATGGACCTAGAGGGTATTATATTAAGTGAAATAAGTTGGACAGAGAAAGACAAATACCGTATCATTTCACTTATATGTGGAATCTAAACAACAAAATAAACAACAAACAAAACAAAACAAAACAGAAACAAACTCATAGATACAGAGAGCAAACTGATGGGAGAGGAGAGAGGGGTGAGGTGGAAAAGGGGAAGAAGATTAAGAAGTACAAACTTCCAGTTATACTATAAGTCACAGAGATGTAATGTACAGCATAGGAAATACAGTCAACAATATCACAATAACTATATATAGTGGCAGATGGTTACTAGACTTATTATGGTGATCACTTTTTAAGATATATAAATGTCAAATCACTGTGTTGTACATCTGAAACTAACATAATATTGTATGCTAACTATAATAAAAAATAAATTTAAAAATAAAATAAAAGCACATGTTACATCAACATAATTCTTAACCTCTATGGAATCTGTTTCTCCATCTATTAAATGAAGGAAAAAGAAGGATTAGAGTTCAATTTTTCTTAACTTTTTTGTGTCATGGTTTCTTTAAATCACAACGACAATATGAGGAGGTATTAATATTATCATCCACCATATGAGGAGACGGTAATATTATCTCCACCTAATTATTAGGTCATTGAAGTTTAGAGTATCTACATAACACAAAATAAAATTTGCACCCACATTTACAGAATTTAGGGACCCACATAGATGACCTGTAGAAAACTTCAGTTTAAGAGTCTCTGAATTAGAGCACATAATCTTTCTACCTGTGCATTTCTTTTCTAAAACAGGAGCCACATGTTTTATTTGGGTCACATACAAAACCATGGCTTCTGAGGAAAAGATACTATCATTGAGTTTCAAATAATCATTCTGAGTAAGTGATTCAGTGCAATGTTACTGCAACATTGTTATGATCAGTTTTGGGAAGCCCTGCTTTTATCTTCTCAAGTTCAACATGATCAGTGCTTTCAAAAGCCATCACTCTTATACTGCTATGTTGCCTGGTAAGCAATTCACACAACTTCTGGATTTATGCACTCTAAACTAAAAACAAAATGGCGTACCAATCAGGAAATCCTGACCAGAGATGTATTGAGAATGTGGGATATCCTCCAATGCATTTTGTTGCTAAAAGGAAATGTCCTGAGTCACTATTGCCTGCTCGAAGCTTGACTGCGCCACAGGAGTGCCAACATTTGCTTCTTGCACCCTTGCCGAAGTGATAAGATTATTTCCACCTCAGAAAGGATAACAAGGAGCAAGCCTTCAGAGTCGGTCTCTCAGCATGAACAGAGTTTTTATCCACTCCGTCCGTCCAGCAGCTACACTAGATGCTGGATTTAGCATGTAATAAATGAGTCCAGAGTAAAAGACTATTTTAGGAAGAAGAATCATTTAGGTTTCTCCAACCACAGACCCAGGACACTCTGACAAACATCTCATAAGTTCATACCTTTGAACACTCAGGAAAATGAAGAAGACAATGCATGTGGTTTACTCTCATTGTTACCGGGAGAGCAGATCCAAGTATAAATCCTATTAAAATGAATGTGTTTCCAGTTCCGTTTTCTCTAGGCTACAAAGTGTGTTTATACACATATTTCACTTTTGCGAGGAATTTTTAAAAGAATCCAAACACTCATCTAATGCATATTTCTCACTCTATCCCTGCCTGTTATGCAACACCTCTAGAGATGGAAATCTTACTTCTTTCAAAAACAACCCTATTCTGTATACCACTGAGACTTAGGAAGACCTTTCTTTGATCTATGGCTCAGTGACTTCCACCCAATAATGCTTTTATTTTCTTTGAAGTCATAAAAACAAAAAACACATCTAACCATTCTTCCACATAGCCCTTAAAATATTTGATGACGGCTTCCATTCCTCCCACCACAAGTTTTCTTCTTAGTTCTACTCTCTCTACTACCCCACCCCTCCCCCACTACCTCCACAATGGTTTCTTCAGACCTTTCTCAATAGGCCACAACCCTAATTCCTTTCTCTGGTCAGAGTACTGTAAAGAGTAGTTTCCCACGGGGCTTCGAGCAAGGGCATCAAAGTCAGAAAAATCAAGGTTTTCATTTGCATCTATACTGTATATATATAACTTTGAGCAAGTAAAGTCTCTAAGCTTCAGTCTCCTAATCCACAAGAAATGCAATAACAATACTTATCTCTTAATGATATAAGATGGGTACAGACTGACCAAGGTGCCCAAAACATAGCAGATATCACAAAAATGCTACACTGTTGCTGTGATGGTCCCACGTGTATGTGTTGTGGTTTGTACATTCCCTGTAAAGGGATATGCCCACATTTCAGCATGCTGCTCTGAGCGTGATCTGACTGGCACTAAACAGTGTCATAATCCTCAACCACTGGGCAGAGTTTTCATGATTGGCAGGTCTCTGTCACTTATTTACTCACTCTTCCATCTTACAAAAAGTATTAATTTCATCTAAGGCCATGGAGCCACATCATCCTCTGCAACTATCTAGGTCTGGCACTGAGCAAGAATACAAATAAAGGCAATGCCGAAGTATGCTATGAATTCCAAAGGATCTCTCCTTACAGCCCAAAGGGAAAAATGGCAGTGTGCTCTCCTGTCATGAAGAAAGAAGAAAGAGGACTAATAAAAACTGTCAGACTCTCTTTTCCAACCTATTTCTAGCAATTTAGGATGCATCCAGATGCCAAAACAACTCTGAAAATAAGACTTTTGATGTCCAAGGTGGAGCAGTCACAGCGTAGGCAGCAACGCTAACGACAACTGGATTCTGTATTTATCTGGATGTCAGTATTTGGGTATCAGAGAAAATCTCCTGGCAGTCTTTGGGAAAATAACCCATTTGAATTGAATTTAGTTCAAATTTTAAAATTGTGTCAATAACAACAAGTGGCCAAACAGCCAAATGAATGAACATGTTCATAGGTTCTGTTGGCATTCTCTCGATATGGCCCCTCAGGAAAGAGAAATTCATGAGGTTTCTGAATTTTAGGAATAAGAAACCACCGTAAAAGATAGCCAAACTAAAAGCATGATTGTTTAATTAGGTAAACATCAATAATATGTAGGTTATATGAACTGAATATACTGATCGCTTTGTAGAACTATGACTACTCAATTTTTAGTTTTTATTTTTTGCAGAAAATTAAAAAATACAGAGAGGCAGAAAGAACATGAAAAATCTCCCATAAAAACCAACAGAGATAATCACTATTTTAAAGTTCTGGGCATATAAGTCATTTTTATATCATTTTTTTAAAAGGAGTATTTGGAAAACTGAATTTTATGAGGCTAGCCACTATCAACAAAGAAGAGAAATAATAGAAAAGCTATCTCTGGAATCTATAGCTGAGCACTACACATGGATTCCTGTACCTTTCTAATAATTACAACATGGCAATGATTCAGAAAAAAAAATTTTTTTCCCAATGTTTCCAAAAACAGCTTTAAGTGTAGCTTTGTAGAAATCAGGCAAACCATTTTTGTCTGCCGGTGAAACGGTTTTTTTTTTTTTTTTTTTTTTTTTGCATAGGAAGCTT
>NW_006441953.1:527957-562706 GCF_000325575.1 Pteropus alecto | reverse complement strand
AACAGGGAAACCATTTTTGTCCGTCTGTGGAACCGTTTTTTTTTTTTTTTTTTTTTTTTGCATAGGAAGCTTTCTGGTAAACTCTAAAAGTTAATGATGAAAAGAGAGAGAGATACCTAATGAAAAATCCAATTAAAAAATAATAGAACTAAAATAATGGCCAAAAAGCTAAAATTCTCAAGTCAAAAGAGCTAAATATAATAAAAGCGTCCTTTTAAGCTAGATTTTAAGCAGGTAGAGTCAGGAAGATAAAATATCCCTGATTGTAGAAGATGGTGTTATGTTCACAGATATTTAAATAAAGATAAGTCTTTCTTTTGCTCTTGCCTTCCCCAAGGAGCAGGAGAATGACCTTTACTTTAGAAAGCATAGATGATCACTCAAGTCCTTTCCAACTTGAACAGAAGGGATTCTAGGGACATTTCATTTTTCAGCAGATTGATGAAGTTTGGGGTAAATACCACCAGATGTATGATTTCAATTCTAGAGAACTTCTTGGAAGTTTTATAACTAAGAGGCAACTTTTCATAGGATAATGTATATGATATCAAGAGAATGAAAACATGTTAGAACTATGAATATGTGGACCCATGATATGCTATACATATTTAAAGAATTGCATTGCTACCTATGATTGAAAGTAAAAACCTTAAATTTGGAAGTTCAGTGTTAAGGAGCTTAACCTTCAGCATTTCAACAGCAGTCATTTTTTTTTTTTCAAATATTTGAAATCACACACTGCTTAAACATATATCATTTATGTCATTAAAAATGTTTGCTTAACAGCAGAGAAATTCAGATCATGTTCTGAGTTGCAACCAGAAGGAAAAGCCAAACTTCTTTTTCACTCAAAAATACAACCATGATTTTCCATATTAGTCAATGTGCTATGATCACTTTCTCACTGTTTCCTTAGAATTAAATGACAAGGAAACATTGAATTTGTGAAAATACCAGGATAAGTGTAAAGATAATTAACTAATGTTATGGGGAAACAATTTGCAATGTTTACACAATATAAGTTAATATGGTATAACTGTGGCATCATGTAAGTGCTTTTAAATTGATTATTTCTTATAGAATTCTGAGTACAAAGGTAATTTAGAATCCACATTCTTTTTAAATCAAATTTTTAAAAAAACTAAAAAAGCTTTTTAAATAAATAAGTTTAAAGTTAAATATATGTGTGTGTATATACGTATATGTATATAGGTCCATGTGCATGAACACACAGAGGTTTTTGTTGTTTTATTTGTTTTGTTTTTTGGTAGATGATGTTAGATCATAAGATTTCTCCCAAGAAATGTGTTGTTAAGCTGGAACCATCGGATCTGCCTCAGTAGTGCCCCAGTGCTGTTGTGTTGTAACCTGAGGCACACTCAGACAGAAATACGTTTATGGAAGTAACTTTATCTGTGACTTGAGGGGAGGGATGTAGTACTGTGTAGTAAATATAATATTTTAAAAATTAACATACTTTCTGCTTTGTCTTTTTAAGTACATTGCCTAAAGCATTCGGTTTCTATTATAGGGTGGGAGAAAATGTACAGATAATGATTCGAAATGCAAAGAGAATGGGAAAATTCTAATGTTTAGACTAGGAATAAGCAGCAAAACCCAGCTATTATGTCGAGATGATTTTCTAAGTAATTTAATTCCAACCTTCTTTAAGAAATCAGTCACCAATCCAAAAGGAGCGAGACCACACGGTCTTTCTAAAATATAGAGAAGATAACTTTGTCCTCCACTAAGTCTTGCCTTAGTGGAGAAAAAGAGAAAAAGTAAGATATAAGAAAAGTAAAGGTCAAATACTCCCATTCCAGGCCCAGCAAGGGTGGAAAGAAAGTGAGAGAAAGTGGGAGAGTAAAGTGGCCTAACAAGGATCCCGATATTCTCCTTTGGTGATTTGTCCCAGATAGGGAGAATAGCTTCATGTCATTGAGAATAAGCTGAGGTCAGAAACAGGCTATTATCTTCACTCTAAAAGAATTCAGGTAAGAGCTGACCTCTTCCAACATCTACCTGGTGTGTGGCCACTTCAATGAGCTAGCAAAATAGAGAACAAATGAGCATGGAAGAACTTGAGAATTAGCCCTTCCTGAATCAGCCTTAGTACCCAGATGGCTCATGGAGAATTTGTTAAGAATCTAGGCTGAAGGGAATAAAAGGTGCTTGTTGGCAGACTTATCACAAAGGACTTTGTAGAAAGAGCTATGATGCAGACCTCCAAAGTCAAGGCCAAATGCCATATTTTACCAGACCTGAGAGAGTACTCCATCTCCAACAAGGGCCTAGGTAATACCAGGCCAGTTTTATCACCAAGGCCATAGGATCCCAACCCAAAATGAGAGTTACTCTGGCCACAAACTTTAGCTGTGTATGACAACAAGCAAGCAATGTCAAGTCAAAAAGGAACATCTTATTTGAGGACCCTGATCTTCCCCACCACCACAAGGCTGTATAAGTCACATCCCTTCTCCATACACATTAGGAAACAAAGCAGCGAGAAAGGAAAACTACAGGACAACTGGGCATTTTTATCCCAGAAATTCAGACTATTTTCTAAATGGACTATTTAAATTACCTGATTCCGTTAAGCTTTAAACCACATAAGGCATTTAAATTTTTTCTTGCTAATTAGTAAATAGGGGTTTTGGAAGAAGGCCAATTAGTTATGGTTGTAATAAAGAAATTGCATCTTTATTGTACATTTTAATTGTGAGATAAATTATATTTGTGAATCTGCTACCCCTGGTTTTGCCCACTCACAAAAATCTTAATTCAAATTGTCAGCAAGTTCCATCCCTACAAAAATAGTTCTTTCTACTGAGATTTTATGAGTACAAAGTAATGATTGCTGAAAAAGAGTAAATCCATCACTGACAAAAAAACCATAGAGTTACCTTAGGTATAAATCTATAGAAACGTCTAAAATATATAAATTCGGGTTCTTGTGCTTCATTTTCTCTTTCAAAAGAAGCAGGGCAAACCCTTAGGTGCAGCTCTTGGGCTTGTCTCCATTCTAGTCCAGTCTTCTAAACTGTCTACTTTTCTCTGAATGTCTGAGGTTTTCTTGTCTCATGTCCTAGATATTCTCTTATCTAGGCCTTTTGTTATTATCTGCTAACGTACTTATTCTAAGTCCCCATAGATGCACTCAATTTAATGAATTTCTATAGAAGTTGGCTGTCTCAAATATGCATTACTACACTCTGCTTTTTTGTTTTATAATCCTAGGCCTGTCTTGTGTCACCCTGAAGTTCTTTTTCTAGCAATAATGCTTTCTGTCCTACTCTCAGCATAAGGTAAATCTTCAGGACTAACTGAGAAAGGCTCTCCCTGGGGTTCAGTACAGGGATGCCATGAGAGTCCCAGCAACATCGTTAAACATCCCATACTACACATCCAGTAGTGTGTAGGCTTTATTCTTAAAAGAGATCTTAGACATTGCAACCTTCCCACATGTTTACCCCTGGATTGATGCCTATAATTACATTTCTGACAGCAATAGTTTTGCATTTATTACTTGCAACTTTGGATGAATTGCTTGGGTTTTTAGTATTTTTTTTTATTACTCTTCTGAATATCTTAAACTTTTGTAGTTACATGAGTATATTGCCTTTGCTTAGTTAAATTAGAATTTAGAACTTAAGGAAGTTATATTTAATGAGACTGTAGGAAAATTTTGCTTGGGGATATTTCACAGACTAATAATTAAGATTTTTATTCTCCTGTGAAATCAAATGATAATATATCTGTAATGCAGTAAAATTTTCATTAAAAAATAAAAGGAGAAGTGTCTTTTCTGTTCTGTTCTTATATAAACACATTTTTTAAATTCCAAAAATTAGAGAATAGGAAAATAAATATTTCATTTCCATGAGATGGGCACTGAAACCAATAAACAACGTATTATAGAGACCAAAACTAACTGTGGGGTTTTTTTTGTCCCATGTCTTGGATGTGGCTTCCTTTTATCAGGACCTTTGATGGCAAGACTCTGGTCAGCTGAAGCCAGACACAAGAGAGAACTTCCATCTCTGTGTTAGGTCTGCCGCCTATGGAATCTGAGGTGAAAGAAAGAGATTCGGGCTGAGGGGATGCAATTTGCTAATATGAGTACATACTCCCTAAGATACGATATTCATGCACTCAAGAAATAATCAGTCTCCTATTTTGTCTCAAAAACTAACGTGTGCACTCTAGAGTAAATAAGGACACAGTTTCCAGCTTCCAGGGGCTCACAGACTAGCAGGAGAGATAAGATGAGCAGAAATTATCCTAATAAGGAAGAGAGAATGGCTACAATAAAAACAGTCCCAACAATAATGCTAGAGAAGACCAGGGGAAGAGACCTCTATCTCAGTGTTTGGGAAAGGGGTTGCAGTAGAAGATGGCTTTCCTTGAAGGATGGGTGTGATTTCCCAAAGTGGATATGAGGATTGTGGCTTTTACAGGTGGAGTGTGAAATAAAAATCTGTGAAAAGAAAACCAGTAAGTCTGTTCACAGCATAGAGGTGACAAAAAATTCAGAAATAGGGACAAGATAGCAGTGAGGAGTACAGCCACAGAGGAGGAAGAGAAAGTGCTGCATACGAGGAAGAAAAGCAGGAGATTCCTGCTCTTCTGCTGCAGCCCTGCTACAGACTCCCAAGGCACTGTCAGGAAATGAGAACCATTTTCAAAAGCTGCACAGGTAAATAAGATTGGCTTGTTCAACAAACAATAATGTAGGCTATTTAAGAACATAATCCCCTAGAACAGGAAAAGTTGACTATGCTAGAGTGCATCTCCTTTCTGCCATATTAGTTTGAGTTGGTGGATTTAAGAATCTGTGCCTCATTAGAAATAACAGTGTAAACAAGATCAAATAAAATTTACATAAAATGTTTTATTCAGCTGAGTTTTTGCTGAAATTCAAATTGACTGGATAAAACAAAAACAGTGGAAAACTGTTAACAAAGTCAAAATTCCATAAGATCTCTGTATAATGCAGCCATAATTTTTCAGAAAGATTGTCAGCTAGAATAAGGGGACATTTGCTTGTATTTCATCAAAACTATCACATCATCTGGAACAGAGATATTCTGTGACCAATAAGACTTCTAAAAGAATCATTCCAACAAATTTAAAGAATTACTTGAATTATCATTTAGAAATAAGTTTGTGATTAATGTGAAAGCAAAAGAAAAGTTTCTATGAAGACTGCACACAACACTGCTATCCTATTTTATGACTGTGAAACCACAACTGCCAGAGAGACAACCGCGGGCGTTACACACGCAATTTCAAACTGTCCAATGAACACAGTGTGCCACTGTTGTTCATTTTCATTACTCACTAACAAGTGATTTGTTAATGTGTCCTTTTAATTTAGGGAAGATATTCAAACATCATCATGACTCTAGATTCACCACCACGGAATTCTGATACATGGTTTTCAACAGAAGACCATCTACTAGGTCCATCTATTCCAAGCAAGTCAATCACACACAGCCCTGGTCCAACAAGACCTTGGTATCTGAAGAGAAAGTTCAGAATCGAAGACAACAAAGGGGAGAAAGGGGCAACATAGCATAACTAGACTTTGCAAATTTTTCTCACTGTTCTGTGCTACATGGCTTAATGAGAGACTTAGCCATTCGCTTTCATCAATAAATCTAGTTCAAGTGGCTACTTAGAAAGAAAGGGTAACAAAGTCAATGCACATTAAAAAGATGACCTTAATTTTCTTCCTAATGATTTAATAAATGCTGACCTAGAAATAGGAAAAAAAAAAAAAAAAGACTTTAAGGAAAAAGATGAAGTAGAAGCTTATCATCTTTCAGAAAATTTGCACTCTGAGAGGAAATATCCATCTTATCTTCTATAAAGTGCTTTGTCAAATACAAACTTACTACAAAGTCAACCTAAGTATAGATTAGAGGAAAAAATTTTAAATAAGAATTCCAATTAAAAAAAAGTCCACATCTCGCCTGCCTCTAGAAAATGTAAAAAAGAATTTTAAAAAGCTTATGTTAAATGTGCTCTTACCATTAAGCCTACATACAGACCTAATATACAGGTCAGCATGGAATATCAGATCTAGAAGAATAAGGGATCTCTATTTGTGACTTTAGGCAAAGATAGTACCATAAAATGTGGAGTTCTCTAATTATTCTACTACCAAACAGTTGCAAATTTGGGCCTGGGAGATCTGTTTTTTAAAAGACAGTATACACAATCAATCAAGTAAGCCACCAATTTTCGAGGTGTTGATTGAATGCTTATTATCTACCAGACATTGTTTGAAATATGAGGAGTCTGGTGACACAAAATTAAAGAAGACATAGTTCCTGTCCTTAAGAAGCTTATCAACTGGAGGTGAGGGGAAGGAGTCAGAACAGGTAAACTGAAAAATTAAAATATAATATAACAAGTGATATAAAAAAAGAAAGAGTATGGAGTAATTTGCTGGTAAAGTCTAGATTTCAGGAAACCTAAGTCTGGTTTTTTTTCTCTCTCACTCTCTCTTTCTTAAATCAAAATCTTTAAAAATTTTCTCATTCTTCACACCCCAAGGTAGACCTAAATGTTATCCTGGGTACACTGAGAAATGTCAACGAACATGAGAAGCAAATCTTTTTGTTTAAAATAAAGAAGCTATCAGCACAGGAAAAATGGTGTCCATCTGCCAGAGACAATAGCAGCTGTTTCTCCAGCCTTCCTCTTGAAGCCACAAAACTCAGTCTCTCCCTTTCTGTGTCTGAAGGCTCCCGAGCCGCAGTCACTCCTCTGGAGCCCAGGGTATGATCCAAAAAATGATTCATGGTCAACTGTGGCACCTCTGAGTGTTCCTCAAGATGCTGTTGCTGTGTGCGCCCTGGGAGACAAACTCTTTGTGGTTGGAGGATATGATAGACACACTAAGTTGAGTCATACGATGCACGGCAAGATAAAAGAAAACAGGAAGTCCCTGTTCACACTGGAAGAGCTGGTGCATGCATTGTGGTGTGAAGCCAGCATGAAGCTCTCTTTATCAAAGGAAAGACAAATGGATACTTTCAAGAAATGGAATAGGAAGAAGAAGAAGAAACATGTTCTTTCCTCCAATTAGTAATCAAACATGAAAATGTATGTGTCATTTTAGCATGTAGTTATAATTGCTCTCATTCGTGAAGCCAAAACCATTTTTAAACCTGAATAACATATAGATGTTAAGTTTATGTGTTGTTATAGCTGATAGTATAAATGCAAATTCACTAGTCTAGGTTTAGTCTCATTACTTTAAAATGTTTAAAGGAAATTGATAGTAGTCAAGGTATGAGAGGTTATAAAAGCATGGTTAATTTTTAAGTTAAGAGTCTGATAAGTTAAAAACATTCTAAAAATGTTTCAAAAAAACATTTCTACTTCAAAAAAGTTACTCTATTATGTGAAACATAACTGATATAAAACAGAACACCTAAAGCTTAAAATGTAAAGTCTGATTTTCAGTAAGACATCTTTCGCTTGTTCAAACAATATTGTAAATAAGTAAGTAATAATTCACATTTACCAAGAGGACAACTTTTACTGTTTTGAGTAAAAAAAAAAAACAACCTTATTGACATAATTTGTTATGATCACAGTATTTTAAAATTATCACAAATAATCTTTTACAGTACCATCTTCCAAAACACACATATAAATTTGGTATTCCTTAACATGTTGTCTTGTTAGATTTGTTATCAGTAAAATATTACTATAATTTTCTCTAAGCAATCTATACAATAAAATAGTGAATATTTATCATATTGATACAAACTATGACCTCAGCTTTAAAGTTTCAGGGCCTCACTTGTATAGAAAGTATATTCTTCTCAAACACTTTTGTGAACTCTGTCAACACCTACTATTAAGTTTAACACATTTTCAAAAACAATTTTTAAAGTGCAGTAAAACTGAGAAGATGTTCTGTAACACTAACACTTGGAAACATAAAAATGTTCAATATCTACAACAAATTCTCTAATTATATTTTATGTATCAGTACATGCTTTTCTGTTCATGTTATACTTATCTAGTAGAAAATGTTGACAATATGCACACTACAATAAACAAATTTATTTTATTAATTTTTTTAACGCTTACAGCACCTGGTCTTCCCAGGTGGTCTCCCATCCAAGTACTAACCAGGCCTGACTCTGCTTAGCTTCTGAGATCAGATGAGATCGGGCACGTTCAGGGTGGCATGGCCATAGACCAATAAACAGTTTTAAATTAAAAAACAACAACAACAAAGGCTAGTTGGGTAGTACTTTATCTTTAAATTTTTACTTCTATTCTCATTATAAAAATATTTAAATAAAAGTTTTAAAAACTTCTTAATGAAAGTAACTTTTAAAGTAATGTACAGTTTTGAATTTCTGCATTATGTTCTTTTAAACAGACATTATACTATATTATGTGAAACCAACAGTAAAATCCAGAGAGACACTTATAAAATGTACTACTACTTTTTAAATTTTAAAAAAAGCAACATAAATTATACAAATCTATTTCTACTTTAATAGATTGCATTTAAATAAAATCAATTTCCTCTGGTTAAAGATGATACATGATAAATGATAGATTAGATAATAGAAGATAAATGATAGATAGATAGATAGATAGATAGATAGATAGATAGAGAGATAGATAGATAATAAATAGATGATAGATAGATAGATAGATGATAGATTAGATAGATGATAGATAGATAGATAGATGATAGATTAGATAGATGATAGATAGATAGATAGATAGATAGATAGATAGATAGATAGATAGATAAAAATAAGGAAGCTACCTCTCTGCAAGTCAGATATCTCACTTCTTAAGTAGAGATGCAAGAATATGATTTTTTTTGCTAGCATCATGGAGTGAGCAAGCAGGTCCCATTTTTCCAAAGTTTCTTTGTCAAGAAACAGGTCTTCAAATAGCTTGCATCCTTTCCTCAACTAGACCATAGTTGGGTTCCTTAATATCTCTGAATCTCAGTTTCTCTATCTGTAAAATGGCCACAATAATAATCCTTATTTTATATAGTTACTGCCCGAAATAAAGTAGCAATGCTAAAAAGCCACGTAAAGTGCCTAGAATCTTTAATAAATGATCAATAAGTATTCACTCTGATTAAATAACTCAGTTCTGAAGACTGTGTCTATTATTTATAGTTATGGGACAGGCAAGGTAATGTATGCTATTGGATTTTGAGCATATATTTTGCCTCATGTATAGTATCTTGAATGCTACATTTTAAAAATTAGGTTTTAAATGTACCAAAATTTCAAGCAATTGCTTTATGGTACCATAGTTATTGGTCTTTTAAGTTAATACATAATTTCCTTTTTAAGCAGGTATTGTACAGCTTAACAATTAAAAAATCAACCACGGTTGCAATGTAGAAGAGTAATGATATTGGTAACACACAGTGTCCAGGAGGAATAGGAGGAGACCAATTTGAGAGGAAGATTTTCAAATGTGGAGGGTTCACTGCAAAGTGGACTTCAGGATTTTGGTAAGGGTCAGATAAGCATGAGCGCCTTGGAAGCAAGGTTTTAGACTGGTGAGGTCTTTCAATTAGACAAGGATCTTCAAGTGAAAAACTTAAGTCCACATTAGAAAAATATTATGAAGAAAATCTAACCCTTCCAAAATAATGTCATAACCTTACTGATGTACTTGTCCTCATTTTGGAACTGAGAGAAGGGCCAGAAAATTTAGTTGTCTCAGTTTCTATGGTCTGAACACCTCGGGCTCTCAACAGCTTTAAGCAAAAATTTGCTTGTGATCACAGAACAATGTATGCTTAACCTACAGCTTCCAAAATGCTTTTTGACTGCTTCCCATCTCTGCTGCTTTGTTGTACTCCGGGAATGCTCTCCCCACTTCCCCTTTCTTCCTATTTCAACTATATGCATCAATTAAGACTTATTCAAATGCCATCTTGTCCGTGGAGCCTCTTCAGTGCCTTCAGCTCTGATTTCTTTTACTTGGTGCTCTGTCCAGGCAGACCTCGGAGATATTGTAAGTTCGGTTCCAGACCACCGCAGTAAAGCTGATATCGCAGTGAGTCACATGAATGTTTTGGTTCCCAGTACATATAAAAGTTATGTTTACACTATACTGTAGCCTATTAAGTGTATGTTAGCATTATGTATAAAAATAGAGAGAGAGAGATAGCTTAATTTAAAAATACTTTATTGATAAAAAGCGCTAACCATCATCTGAGACTGTTGGAAAAATGGTGCCAATATACTTGGTCAACACAAACCTTCAATTTGGAAAAAATGCAGTATCTGCAAAGTGCAATAAAGTGAAGTGCAGTAAAAGTAGGTATGCCTGTATTTTTATGACATTTGATTTCTATCTTGATTACACCTTACTACACTCTAAGAAGAAATGTCTATCTCTTCTGAACGTGAGCTCTGTAAGTTTCAGCACTCTGCCTTCCACGTCTTTGTACACAGTGCACTGCCCTTTATAAGTATTTAAAAACTTCTCTGAAGTGAGTGAATAAATGAAGGCTACATGGCTTAAAGTTACAATGTGTGCTATTTATGACTGCATAGCAAGAGTAATAACAGATACTGTGCTGGCTAAATAACCATGTTCCTTTGGAAATCCGCCTTCATTCACTTTCTGTAACACCACAGAGGCCTCAATAAATTATTGAACCATAACCTATCTCCTGCATTTCCAGATGACCTACATTTTAAACTTCAGACCAGTGAACCAATTCACAAATTGGATTGGCAAAGCTGTTTTAAAAAAATGCTCCTGGATACAGGCTTCCTTGAAAGAAAATTTACTGGATGCACTAAGGATTATTCAACTCATCACTGCATGTACAGCTTCTTTACCAAAGGTTAGCATTTGAAAGGAAAACAAGAATGTACATAACTATTTCCTCCCTGCTTCACCTCTGTACTTTGTGTCACTTTGTCAATGAGGTCTTCCCTCATTACACTGCTAATACTCCACACCACCTGCTCCTCCTTCACTGCCTTACATTTTTTTCTTAAAAAATCTCTGTAACATATTATATCCTTTATTTAACTACAATGTCTATTGTTTATTGTCTGTCTTCTTTGCTAGTATGTAAGCTAGATATTTTGTTTTGTTTTGTTCACCGATGTACTGATATATCTGAAGAATCTACAACAATACCTTGAAGACATGAATAAATCAGTGATTCAAGGATTGTTCTTCTAAAAAATATGTTTCCGCTGAGGTAAAAGGCCAGAAGTAGAACTACTGAAGATATAACCTAGGAAGACTGAAGAAGTTTAATATGCCAAGAAGAAAAATATATATAGTTATGTTTACATATAGAGTCTCAGGTAAGAAATGGATGGAGGTGAAACCTAATATAAAACCTCAGCTGTGCCCACAATGTCTGGGACAGCTTATAGGTACAGTACATTACCAGAAAGAAAACAATCTACCATCATTAGCTGATCGTGCATACATGTGCAGAGGCGGTTGCAAGATATAACTTTTCCACTGAGTTCCTTCTCAGTTGGTTTAGAGAAGGTTTCTCAGCCACGGCACTATTGACATTTTGGGCTCGATGAAACTTTTTTTGTGGGAGCTGTCCTGTACATCAGGGGGTGGTTAGCAGCATTCCCGGCTTTATTTGCTAGTCACCAGGATCATCTAACCCCAAGTTGTAGCAGTCAAATATGACTCCAGAAATGGCCAAATGTCGTCCACTGCCAAATGAAAGTGGGGCAAAACTGCCCCTTGTTGAAAATCACTGGTTTAAAGTCTGCCTGGGTTGAGCGTCTTCCTGTCTTTCCCTCTTTTACCTCTCTTCCTCTTCTTTCCTCCCTCCTTCTTTCACATCTGTTTCTTCAACCCCTCTGACTTCCCCAGAATATCCGGGCTCCATCCTGGAGGCTTCTCAAGTTTACAATGACCACCATTCTTGGCTTTGTCCTGAAAATCTAGTGCATAATACTTATTGACCATTCCAGGTGTAAGTTTAGGTCAGTCGATTCTTCATAACAGAGGATCTACAAAAGAAAAAAGAAAGAAAGAAAAGGTAAACAAGTCATCTCGTTAATACTGATCACCTTTTATAAACGATTTCTGAGCATTGTTAGACAAAGTTCCTGCCTTTATTACTCCACCCAAAGGAATAGAAAGGAAGAAGAGAAAGAAACAGAGAACCTCGTTTGCTGCACAATACCTCTTGCACACTAATTATTTCAGGAGTGGGAAAATGGGGCTCCTCAGTGTTGAGCACTCCAAAACACTACAATCCTTTCAATAATACATTTAAATCAGACTGACTTTCACTTCTGATATCTCTGAGAAAGAGACTAAAATGTATACCCTCAGTTAATGATAGGGGAGTGAAATACTGTATCTTATTTGTTCTGATGTTTTTTTCTACTAATTTTTAAGTATCAAAATCCTCGACAGGATCTAGCAGAGGCAAGGAGGGGTAGAGAAAGTTATTAAGAAATAGTACAGCCTTTGATCTTGATACTTGCCCAAAAGAAAAAAATTTTAAAGTCTGCTTTAGCCTTTAAATAGCTTTGCAAGTCACATTTCATGACAACACTGTCTAGAAAAATGCACCGTGAGCCCAAGTCACCAGTACAAAAGCAAAACATTCGCTATAAATATCATGGTGAATCAGATTGCACCAGAAAGAAATAAACTCCCAAGAAGCAAATCTGAGATTTTCCAGGAAGCCTGGGTTCTTTCAGGGCATTATAGGGATCAGATGATGGGCAAAAATTTAAGAGATCTCCGAACACACAGCTACCTAGACACACACCCACAATTAAATTGGGAGCTCATCTTCCTGAGTTCACAGCAAGGATATAAAAAGCAGAGACAGAAGGTTGATCTAAATTAAATACTGTTTCCCTCATGTCTTTAAAACTCTTGTACTTTTTTTCCCTTTACAACCAGCTTTTCATACCTCCTGACTATTTATTTACAGATTTTTTGGCTTTGAATGTACTATAAGTAAAATGTTACCAGCCTCCCTTATGTTACATCCTCCTGAACACCAGATGAAGTTGCTTTCAATTGCAATCAGCCTAGAATTGCTCACTTAATCTCCACTGCAGCTTCTGTTTTCAGATTCAGGTGGCCCAGAAGAAAAAAGGTAGAGGAAACAGGATGAGATAAAAAGAAAATCCAAAGCATTTTGGCATCAGCAGCATTTCAAAGCATCCATTGGTTCAATGAAGTGAAAAGGGAAAATGCTTATTTATGGAAAAATAAGACACACTAGGCACAGTAACTTTCATTTTAAATAAGTAAGTGCGTGCTAAACATAAACATACTAAAAATATTTACGAAAAGCTGATGAGATGTCAAGTAAGATAAGTTTGTAGTAAGGGAGTCACTCATTTTCTTACAGGAAAGTGAATTTGAGTTAGATTTAAAAGGAAATTAAAGATGCAGCTTATGAGAAAAAAATGAGAGAATGTTGTTAGAAGAATTATCTTTATAACAGGACATAGAAAGCCCCAATGTTTAGAATGAATATTTAAAGCTACTGATCTTTATGAAAATAAAATGTATCATATCAATTTTATTAAAATTATGTTCTGGTTCCCATTCTGCCAGTAACCAGTCTCTGTGACCTTATAAATACTTCTCTTTTCCGTATTTTTGTTTCATGGCTTTATAAGTAAGACAATTAGACTAGGTTATATCTTAAAGTCTACTAAAACAAATAGACAAAATCTGTGTAGCCTCC
The DNA here is from genome assembly GCF_000325575.1 of Pteropus alecto. Lineage (NCBI taxonomy): Eukaryota > Metazoa > Chordata > Mammalia > Chiroptera > Pteropodidae > Pteropus > Pteropus alecto. The sequence continues at coordinate 548,977 of NW_006441953.1, read as the reverse complement.
GAGTACTCTTCCAGTTCCAAAGACTTACCTGGAGTAAATGTAAAGGTAATATTTTTTCCTTTATTCTTTATTTTTAAAACTCTCAAACTGCTTATTTATAGTTTCTTTAAAATGTCTTGAAGAAAAAAAGAAACATAAACATATCCACAAAATGAGTTCTAGTTATTTGTGGAGCAGGCAATTATTGAAAGAATGTGAAATACAAGGCCTGTAAAGGCTCTTCCTACTCGTCTGTTGAAATGTTTTAATTTTCTACCTTTTTATCTAGACTGACATTCTATTAACCAAGAGAGATAAAAAATGTAAGCAATCTAATGTATTAACAGGACTTATAGAATATCTGATGTGTAGTGGCCACCCATTCTTGCCTGAAAATTAGAGCACTTAGGGATTGGAACTAAGTCAGATAAAGTTTGGAGGTAAACTGAAAGAGATGGGAAAGGCATAGAGCCTGAGGCACTGCAGAGGAGGGCTAAAGCATCCTATAAGGAAGCCATGGCTTTCAAGCTAAGTATCTCAGAAAGCCAGAAGACACTGTTTAGCCAGGGTGAGAATGAGCAAAATTTGCTCAGGTTGCATAGAGAGGAAGGTAGATGGTCACTGAAGATAAAAGCCTACTCTATGATTTTACCAAAGACTCTCCTTGTTCAGATACAAAATATTTGTTTAAGAATGTTGCCAGACCCACTTCCAAACACATCTATCTGCAAGTCAAAATGTCACATGTATCCCCCTAAGCTAAGCCCTCCAACCCCAGGAACCACTGAGTCTTCTTTGACGTGGACATCAGAGGCAAGCAAGTTGGTCAAATTATCTTAGAATTGTACACGAACTGCAGAAAATGTTTGTGCATCGTGTACAGGAAAAAGCATTGGACCCAACACTGGGAAACCTCTCCATTTCAAAGAATGTCTGTTTCGTCAAATTATTAAAATACTTATGATTCAGGGAAAAGGCTTCTCAAATCAGAATGGGACAAGTGGAGAAAGTATTTATGGTGAAAAATTTGAAGATGAAAGTTTCTATTATAAGCATGAGCAGGAGGGTTTATGGAGCATGGCAAATGCAGGCTGTAATACAAATGGTTCTCAGTTCTTTATTACAACAATTCCAACTGCACGCTTAGGTGGGAAACATAGGTATTTGGCCAAATAATTAAAGGAAAGGGGAAAAAATAATAATTAAAGGAATGGGTATGGCGGGAATTCTGGAAAATGTAGAAGTGAAAGGTAAAAAACCTGCCAAAGTGTGAGTTATTGCAGAATGCAGAAAATTGAAGGAAGGGGATAATTGGGAAATATTCCCAAAAGTTGGCTCTGGTGACAATCACGGAGAGTTCCCAGAAGCAGATATAGATTTTAAAAATGTAGATAAAACATTATTAATAACTTAAATAAAAAACATTATAAATACTTTTTTTAAGTCTCAGAACTGGGAGATGGACATTAAAAAATATATAAAGTTTTAAGATACGTGGAAGTTTCAAAAGCTGCTATTGAGAAAGCAGAAAGATCGAAGCTGCAACCTATAGCTTTAAGCTGCATGATGAATACTGGTGTTTGTCAACCAAAGATGTCAAATTAGCCAGGAACAATTGACAGTTGTTTGGAGGCTCTTGAAACAGATCCGTCAAATACCTGAACACTGTACTATAGAGCTCAAGGATGGCAAGGATTAAAAAAATATGATCAAGCATTGACTGCTCTTAAAACAGCTCGGAGATAGCACTAAAATATAAAGCTATCCAGGCAGAATTGCTGAAAGTCAAATGAAAGATAAGGCACAAAAAGATAAAGAGAATGTAACATATGCAAAAATGTTTGCTTAATAAAGAATTCAGTTTTGCTTAAATATATTGTATAAAGGCAATAAGAAAATTTAAGGGGTTTTGTCTGTTACATATGATTCTTAATGTGCTTCCTTTGATACTTCAGTTCTCTACTGTTAACAGTTTAGGAATATTGATATGAGTTTACTCTTAATAAAAGTGTTACAAAATACCAAAAAAAAAAAAAAAAAAGTTGCCATATGCAAAGACTGACTGGCCAGGTCTCTTTATCCCAAAATGAATAAGCACTAACCAAACAGTACTGGCAAATTCTTCCAGATCTCGTGGGCTTTAAAGTATGTGTGAGGAGGCCAACTGTGCTGTCTGACCAAGACTCCCCTGATAGAAGAGGAAACAAAGTCCAAGGGGACTGACCTGCTTTTACCAATTCAACTTCTAGAAAAAAAAAATCTAATTATTGAATGCTGGAGTTCTTCCAGAAATGAGGCTAATTGGTGACTTAGTTGCTGAGTCAACTAGTCCTGTTAGACTGTCAATTATTGATTTTTTTTTTCACTTTTAATGTTTTTAAATGGCAATTCTAGTATATAAGAGAATGAATGCATCAGATCATGCTGCCTTGATTCTAATGGTTCCTTCATAAGCCCTAGAACTAAATGAAAATGTATTGTGTGAAAGAAGACTCCCTCTCCATGTCCACTCCTTGTTTCACTTTATAGAATTCCATTAAAGTACAATTTCTCCTTTTTTCCAAATTCAAAGGAGTTGGCGATAAGAAGGGACCATGGAAGATTTTCCTTAACCCTGAATCAGCAAACCAAAAATTAGAATTTGTTGCATTCCTAGTACAAAGTTCAGGGACCATAGCCAACATTTCCTTCCAGAGGAGCTTAGTGCAATAATTCTTTGAAGTATGTAATCTAAAGAAGCTTTTATTTCATGAAAAGTCTCCATCTGAGCATGTCTATTTTTTAAAAGGTAGATATACAAAGGCTAATTCATCTTCTAACACACATATTTTATAAACAGTGCATAATCTTAATGAGAGGGAGGAGAATCATGCAACTCTAATAATAATGCAGATCTGTAAAATCTCTGATGTGCTGCTGAAAAAGCAAAAAAAAAAAGAGAGAGAGATTAGCATTTAGACAATTATGCTGGTGGTCAATAAACATCCTCAATCTCATTCAGAAAAATATTGAGCTATGAGTTTTATGTCCTGAAAATATGTGGATGTAGAAATCAATTTAGAACAAGTTCTTTCTAATAAGGAATTCTAATTCTTTGTCTACATGTCTTTCTGATGTTTCGAAAGAGGTACAACTGGCCCACCATTGAAGAGATATGCCCTCTCTGTTTTCCCTTTTTATGGTCATATATTTGTGTTGAGCAACTCTATTTTCTTTCCTGGTTCCTTTGATGTAAGACAGTTGGCTAGGGTTAAGAACTTAGCATCCTATAACAACTAGTCATTTAATTCATAGCTAAATTATGAGGGCCTCCCAAGACCACCACACTTCACACTTCTTGATGATCCACCTTGGTATACCCAACAGATGTTATTTACATGCATAAAACACCTCCATACACAATGGCATGATGCTAAAAATAACTCTCCTTCCTCTCCCACTTATAAAGGGGAATTGTAATGATTATAAATAAGGAAAATTTTTAACTGAGTTAATTTGTTTTTAAAAAAATTAAAACGTTCACAAAATGTAATAGTTTATATTTGTAACAAATTTTTTGTGATGCACCTTTACAATTGAATAGGAACTTCATTGTGTCATAGAAGCATATAAATTAATAATTCTTAATAAATTATTCTAACCCAAAGACAAAAATAAAATAAGTACATTTCAGTAAAAAAAAAAACAAAAAAAAAAAACCTATAGTTTGTCAGAAAGCTGTAAATTCACATAAGGAGCTTTCGCTGAAGATTTTACTCTGAGATGGAAAAACTCTCCTGAAGCAAAATAATTTACCACTAAAATGTAGTCTTTATCTAATTTAAGTCATGTCAGCTGAGTCAGTACTACATTCTTCTCTACACCTAGTCAGATGAAAGAACTAAAGAAATATTCTAAGGTAGGAATTTAAATTGTGGGAGAAAATGGCTAACATTTAAGTGATATTCAATTTGTTCCTAAACATGACTTATAAGATCCATCAGAGCCTGATGCTTACCTCTATCCTTTACAATCTCACTCCCTCAAATTTGAAAAATGTTAGCAAATTAAATCCAAGAATATAAAAGTGATAACATATCATAAGGAAATGTAAGGCCAGTTCCACTTCTAAAATCAATAGATGTAATTTACCATACCAACAGATTAAAGCAGAAAACCATATAACAATCTCAAAAGGTGTAGAAAATACATTTGACAAAATTTAACATCCATTCATGATAAAACCTCTTAGCAAACAGCGAATAGTAGAAAATTTCCTTCGTGTGAGAGATAGCATCACTAAAGTATCTGGAACTGAGGAAAGAGATTGATTACAAATATTCACAGGTAATATGTTGTGATAGAACTGTTGTATATATTGACTGTGGTGGTAATGGTTACATGACTGCATGGATCATTCAAAATTTGTAGAACTCTACACTAAAAAGAATGAATTTTAATATATTTAAAATATACCTCGATAAACCTGTCCCCCCAAATTAATAGTTACTACTTACCCAGTACAATTTTAATAATGTTCAAATCCTCTTATAAATACAAAGTATCTACTACTCTTTCTTTTTTAAGATGAAGTGACAAAGATCTAGAATAATGTTGTCTTATATTTCTTAAGGTGAGCCATGACTGCAAGCCACATATAACATCTTAAATTTTCTAGTAGCCACGTGTTTTATTTTTATTTTTTTGATGTATACAGCTCTTTATTATAATTCATAAATACATCAGAAATTGACATCTTTAAAAAAGATATCTAGCTTCTAATGGGCTTCTGCTTTCTGTTATGTATTTAGAAAGCCCAGTTTACTTGATAATAGTGAAAAAGGCAAAGCAACATCTTAGTTTCATTGTGACACTTTCATGTCATAGGATCTTTGGGTCTCCCCGGTTCAAGGACTATACTGTCTAATAGAGCTGCCCACAATCAGTGCCTTCTGCAATTATAAATTCCAACGGACCACTTGGCCAATGGACCGACCATTCCATCACTTCCAGCTGTTAGGGGTCTAGAGCCATGCCTGAATTTACATTTCTACTGTTACCCTTTGATTAATTAGGGCAGTTACATGTATCTTCGAAAAAGTGTTATCACTTTACCAACTCTCTCTGCCAAATAAAGGATGCAAAAGCATTGACAACTGGCGACAAGATATATAAAGCTCCTCTTATCTCTCCAAATCGAGTTATTTGGAATCTTGAGTGAATGCAAACAAAGCAAGAGCAGACTGAAAACTCTTCCCCGAAAAGCAGTATCCATGTGTTTTAAAGTCATTTTTAAAAAGCGGGTGAAATTAATTTTAGTAATATATTTTATTTAACCCAATATATCAAAACTTACCCTTTCAACATATAACCAATAATGTAATTAATAATGAGATAGTTTACATTCCCTATTTTCAATTAAATATTTGAAATCTGGCATGTATCTTATACAATCTCAATTCAAACTAGTCACATTTTAAAGTGCTCAACAGCACTGTGAATAGTGGCTATGAAATTGGACAGAGCAGACCAAGAACTTTCCCAAAACCACATTCAAATCCATGGTCTCACCTGTACTCAGTATCATTTACAAACATTTGATGTACCAAATTGCATTTAATTGAATATTCTACTGTGAGCTATCACAAAGTCACAATTTTGCAGTGATTAAAAAGAGAAATTTTATTTAACTATTTGAACATTGAAATCAAGTTACAGGCAACTCATAAGTGTTATCTTAAAGGATATTGTTCTCTGTTCTGATGTAGATCCTCTCCTTAACAGAATTCAAAGGGCCTATGGCTTCAATAAACGTAGTGATGTCCCCACATAACAACAAAACATCTGACTGACAATTTAGTATAGCGGAGTGGTAAAAAGAAATTTTTGTGTTGCCTGAGTAGACCAATCAGTGAAATTATAATGGTCATTGTAGATACAGACTCAAAAGTAGAAATAGGAAAGAATGTGATATATTTCTAGTTTTTTACTGAAAATTATGATTAATACTTTCCACTTATAGTTTCTCCCTTTTTAAAATTAGGATAGCATCTTTTCTACTTAGAATGAGAGAAATTTTAACTCCTAACCAATATGTTTCTAGACCATGTTAAAACTACATAAAAGGCATAGTAGATGCTTAAAATATTTAAGAAATAAGTGAACAGGCATTAAAGAGAATATGAGGCAACAGGAATTCTTACACTTGATTCATGGGTGCCTAAAACTATACAACCCTATGAGGATAATTTATCAAGTGTGTTCAGAACTATACTTGGCACATTTATTTTCTGTCTACAAGTCTTTTCTTTGGGAATTTATCTTATAGGTTTATTTGCCCACACTCAAAGAGACTTATTGATAAGATTATCCATTACAGCACTGTATGTAATTGCAAAAATCTGTAAATAAAAAAAATGTCCCTCTGTAAGTACTAGTTAAATAAAGATCTATGAAACAGAACACTTTATAACTGGGGAAGGGGAAGGAGAGGGAGAGAAGAGGCTACGTATTCACAAGGAAAGATCTCTAAGCTATATTGTCAGTGCAGAAAGGCAATGTGTAGAACATAAATATAATATTTCCCTTTAGGATAAAAAAGAGTTAAATAGAAATTTATATTAGTTGGTGCTTTTAGTTCCATAAAGAAGTTCTAGAAAAGTACATAAAAACTAATAAAAGAGGTTACCTCTGGGGCTGGTGGAGTGTGCAAGAAAGGAAAGTAAGCAGCAAAAATTTGATCTTCCATTTTGTAATTTTTTAATTGGTTATTTGTTTGTAAATTCATAGTCAATTTTACTTTATCATTTTATTTCATTTTGAATTTTCTGGACCTGCTTCAATAACATTTCCCCTGGACTACTTAAGAATAGGATAAAGTGTAAGATTAAAACTAATTTTTACAGTTACATTTGTTAGATTCCACCTACATAACTGCCTACAAGGGTTATAATACATTTATTATGTTTATCTATAAACAGCTCCCTGATTTAGAAAGTACAAAAATATTCCTGATTTGTGAATTGTTTATAGTAACTGCTTAAATGCAGAACATATTAAAAAAACTTTTTAAGAAGTACTTTATATATAGATTTCTTTATAGACAACATGATTTCAATAATGGATAAACTAAAAAATGCACTAGATATGGAACTCTTAAGTTAGATATAAATGCTATAAGTGGAGCTTACAAGAAAGCTATTTTAAGATGTATAAGCTGAATAAAATGAAAAGTAAATAAATACATTATATTTTTCATAAGTAGAACTATAGCTATGTGGGGAAATAGATTAAATAATATCAATCTTAGTTCACATACTGGTTGTTCAATAAAGCAATGTTCGCATTATCGTTTGCTGTTTAGCTTAATATCTGGTGTTTGTCCTTTATTCCACCAAAGAATAGGTAAATGTAATGCCGGTCATTCTTTCTCCTTATCATCCTCATCTTCCACTCCATAGACTCAATGCTTATCTCAAGGATTTTAAATCCTGTGCAATGTTGAGGCTTCAGGAGTGTGGTGGAGATAAAGACAGCCCCCCTCTAATTGCTGGTCACCCACAGGTTAAAAACAAGATGTCTATCACCCATGCCCTTAGCATCCCATCAGATCTGGTCATTTCCTGCTACTCTGTGTGGTGCTCAGGGCACAAGAGGAATCTTTCCCAAATACGACAACCTTGTCTAGCTCCTGGCTAGTGTCTTGCTACATCCTGGATACTGCCAAAAAGCTAGGCCTACTCTCTACTGCTCTGAAATCCAAATAACTCTCTCCCCTTTCCAGCCTGAGTGAATCTCTTTTTAGTTTCTCAAAACTCCTAGGTGATTCTGGGACTCACCCTGTCCAAAGTCATAGATCAAGTCAGTATAAAATCTGTATGTGGTGGAAGGTCTCCTAATTCTCCAGCTAGTGTACTCTTTATTATTCATTATATACAAGTAAATTCTACTACCATCCTGAAACAATCCAACATAGCACTTGATGAATTACTTACTGCAATAGAATGTGCACTCACATGAACAAATTCACATAAGCCATGTGTGTTTAGGATGGCCACTTTAAGCCCTTAACATGTAGATAAGGAAGCTGAAATTCAAAGTATTTAAGTTAATTTCACAGTGCCTACTTGTGGCCAAGCAAGAATTTGAAGTGTAGTCTGGTTGAGTTAGAGCTTAAAGTCAAATCATTAAGGTGTGCTATTCTGCTACATGTACAGAAGTGAATGCTGTTTTTATACTCAACATATGGACATCTAAACCTACTGAAAAGGGAATTATGTATTGTTAAAAATTAGTTTGTTAAGTACTACTTATTACTCAGCTTAGAGATGATACATCAATAATGTCACACGACTGAAGGCACTCCAGTGTGCTTACAGCTATATTGCCATTTCTTGAAATGCTGCTTCAGCAATTTATGATTTAAAGCCTCCAGCCTCCACTACAATATATATCATCTAGAAAAATAGTTCTTAATTACCAGCACAATATTTGAAAAAGCCAAGTCAAAATTTTAAAGTACATTTTATAATATAATTATAGCAGAAGAGATGAATACTTGCATAATCGTATTTACTTTCTGCAGTAAATTTGGAAATACACACACACACACACACATAACTATACATATAGTATATTTTTCTGTATTCTGTTCTTTCTGTTAAATAAGTTGTTTCCAAATACAACCTTCCACAAATCAATCATTTTATTTTTTACTTTTTTAGGTGAGGCAACGCTTGGTTGACCTCATAGATTGCAAGGACCTTATCAGCTTACAATCCCTTATTTTTTTATTTTTTATGCCTATAGCACCTGGTCTTCCTAGGTTGTCTCCCATCCAAGGCCTGACCCTACTTAGCTTCTGAGAAGAGATGAGATTGGGTTTGTTCAAGGTAGCATGGCCGTAGACTGATCAATCATTTTAAATACATTTTACAATGTAAGCTCATTCTTAATGTTACATAATTCTGTTTCATCAGGGTTGAAAATACTTTATGGTTTGATAGTGTCTCAAGTTTATTAAACAGGATTTTATTTTTATATAATATAGTCTTCTCAAAAACTGGACTGTTGTCACATAGCTGTTCAGCTTTATGAGCCAGGCCAAAGGGCTAAGAACCACACAGGACTGATTAGATTCATTAGGGCCAGTTTGTCTGACTGGAACTATGACGAATCCACAACACAAGGGCAAGGCTGGGAATCCATCTTTCATCAAAGCCGTGCCTTGTATATGGTAGGAACTCAAAAAATATTTTTTATCAATTGACCCACAGAAAGTTTTTAAAATGTTTAAATGGTCTTACTGTTTTGTCTATTCTCTTTAAAATCGGTGTTTCTCAAATTTTAGTTGCATACAATAAGAATTACCTAGGGATCTTTTTAAAAAGCAAATTCTGTTTCAGTTGGGTTGAGGATTGAGGTTCTGCATTTCTTATTAGCTCCAAAGTGATATTCATACTACTAGTCCATGAAATATACTGTGAGTAGCAAGGCTATAAACCTTTCTTCAAAATAGACTAGTGCTTATATAATTGTACTGCCATAGCACCCTGTACTGCTCTGCTCCTAACTTATCACACTAATTGTAATCTTGTATTTATTTGTCTATATTTCTTTCTAAACTATAATCTCCCTGGAGATAGAGACTCTTGTATTTCGATGCCTAAAGAATAATTAATACTCAACAAATACTGAATGTCGATCGACCAATGAATAAATATGTACAAAAGATACACCTCTATACACATCCTGGAATATATGTAAACACTCCCCAGGTCATTGGTGATCTTTCAAAGTCAGGGCAAAATTTATAATTATAATCAGGGCTGGTTTTTTTCTTTTTAGTGCATTGTGTATTAACTCATTTAATGCCCCCAACAACCCTTTATGAAATGAGGTTATTATAACTCCCATTTTAAAGGTAGAAATGGAGACATAGACATGTAAACTAGCTTATCAAAGTTTATACAGCTAGTATCATTGCTGGGATATGAACCTAGGCAGTCAGGCTTCACAGTCCATACATCTAATTACTACACGATGAAGATAAACAGAATTTCTCTGTGACTTTGGCAAGCTTCTTAACTTTAATGTGCTTTATTTACATCTTCAAAATGAGGATCAGACCCATTATAAAGATTACTTGGCAGAATCCTCCATTTAGTTCATATTTGGGTATTCTTGTGCAATCCCACAGGTTTATGTTATGAAGCAATGTGTAATTTTTCTTGGATACAAACATAAATAACAAAAGCCGTGCAAAGCATGTGCACCAGAATAGAACATTCAGCTAATATAGAAATGGGGGATCAATGAAACACCAGCATCTATGTGACCACATAGCTTTATTTTCCTCTTCTTATCTCATACATATTCCAGAGAAATGATGTGTTATGGTGATATTCTCAAATTTGAGAGCTGCAAAGGTTTTAAGATGTATCCCTAGGAAAACATCAAGGACCTACATCATGTTCCTGGCTGACATTCTCTTATGTGAGCACCTGAATTATAAATCTTTGAATAATTAAGGAAAAAATATGTGCATTTAAACATATCAGCTTTCTTTATTTAAAAGATGATAATACATAGCATTGTTTATGAAGAGAAAAAATCATACAACTATTTTGAGAGACAAGTCACTATGGTAACCATTTCTCTGCTTGAATTTAGAGAGGCAATGCCTTCTGCTACTGGGAGATTCAGCTTTTAGCAGCAGTTATTACATATTATTTTATATGGTCTTTTATTTTTGTCTTATACTAAATAAGTCTCCATGTCACCTTATTTAATGAAAAACTATCATTCTATAGAATAACTCATATTGCATATTTTATTAGTAAATGGAAATTTTATTGGTTAGGGCATCCTCAAAGACAAAAATAATAGTAAAATATCTTATCCAGAATGTTAACAAGGGTCATATATATCTTGAAACAATCAAGTGGTTCTATAGGAAATCATTTCAAATATCTGTAAATTTTATTTTTTCTCAGAAAACCATTTCTTAGATTAATAAAAGAAAGTTAATACATATAACTCTGTATTTTGCAGCATGATAACTTTACCTACATTATTTTCTTAAACATCATTGAGAGATTTCCTTCCTGCTCTCCCATACAGTTATGCATGTGTTATAATAAAAAATAAATAAAGCTTTCCCAATCAGTGGTAAATATTTTGCAAACAGGAAAGATCATAAATTTTGTTCTACTTTAATAATACTTCCCCAGTCCCACTCAGGCCCTTTAGTGCTTGCTGCATTGAACCAGAGAACTACAATTTCAGAGCAATAATAATTGAAATAATAATAACTATCATTTATTAAGCACTTGCTATGTACCAGGCCCTATTCTAAGACTTCATGTGGACACTAAATTTACAGATTTACCACAACCAAGGAAAGCCAGAGACAACACACATTTAAAGAACTCAGATTTGTTTATATATAAAAAAAAGAATAGATAATACTTAGCATTGATTTTAATCTCTTTTAATCCTCACAACAACCCTCTGAGCTTGCTAAGAGATGTTGGGTATTGTACAGATCAACCTCCATATCCTCTAAATCCTCCCTGAATCCGTTGTACAGATTAAGAAACACGGTTGTTTTTCCTTTGGTGTCATAGTTTATGAAATGAAATAAACAATGCACTGAATATAAATGTATTAATAAGAGCTCAGGAACAATGGCTCATACTGGATAAAGAGAGAAAATTAGCTGGTGAGACATGTAATAAATATGCAACACTCCAAACCATGAATATACAAGACACCAGTATTTCCTACAATGATACATTAAAGCACCATATTTGGTTTGGGGTTTGTTTTTTATTTTTACAATATCCCTTATATTCCGAATTTACACTTGATATAAGCAATGATATTATGACTACTATATTCATACATGAGGGGGCCTGAAACTTAAATACTTGCATATACATCAGATGAACATGTTGTTGTCACTTGTTATTGTCATTTCTTTTTTGTAAGAAGGTGGATGAGTAAATCATCGTATGAAAAAAGCAAATTATGATTTTGGAAGTTTGTTATAATATATTGGTGTATAAAAGAAAAATTATTTGATCAATTAGATTTTCTCTTTATATGCAACTATTATTTCCAAGTAAGTGTCTTCATAAACTATTTTTAAAGTGTTAACTATAGAGAATGTAATAAAATAGCAATGAAAGGTATTTCATCACTGCACCTGATAAACACCCATAATACACCAATGTGATCAATTTTCAGCTATAAATAGTTATCTGTATCCACAACATTAAAAAATCTAATAGACTAAGCATGTCACATCTCATGACAACACAATGATGGCACTTAGTTTTCCATAATTCTGGTCTATATTTCTTTTTTAAAAATCAGCTCAGTTTATTTAACATTGCAAAGGTGCAAACTAGTGGTAATAGGATGCTTTTTATCCTTTTAAGTAAATAAAACCCAGACAATCTCTACTGATTATTCCAGGTATGTGTTCTATATCAGTCATTTCTTGTGCTCTGTAATTTGAGAGCAAGGCTCACTTCATCAAAAAGAATATTATTTGAAGTCTTTCGCAACATAGGTAAGTTATTTTTTGCAGTAAAATCCCAAAGGGCTTTGCAAATTTTCAGTTAGGTGAGCTGAGAGTAACTGCTACTTTCTAAAGGTCTAATAATCTTTCTGGCCCTTTGGGAGTTCTAAATTTATGAGTTATGCCTAAATACCCTAAGGAAATTGAAATGGGCAATTTCTTCATTTCACTAGTGTAGGTTCAGACCACTCATTAATCGGAAATTATTAATCCTAAAAACTCTCCTTGGAGGCAGGTAAGAGGCAGCTTGTTTAATATCGTCTCCCCCCTCCCCACCCTGAAAAGGAAAGGAGGCTCTGTGGCTGGCACCCACTCACCTCCTTCCCGCTGCCAGGCAGCTGGCATCTGAGATCTGACGAGGGGCACATATCCATTAGTCATGAACACACTAGCCACTGAAACTGCTTTTTAATCGGCTTAAATGGGGTTGTTTATTTTCCACTTTTCGATTATAGAAATAGAAGTGGAAATCTGCTTTCAAAGACCAGCCTACCAGCATCTCTTCCCTTGGTTCTCCTGACCTTCAGGCAATACAGCTTCCTGAATGGAGTTAAAAATGGATTGTCAAGCTGGCTTTAATTTCTGCGGCCCTGCCTCCAATGTCCTCCCACTGATCTGTTTATCACATCCTCCTTACCCCTTATGTTGTTGTTTTTCTTACTGAATTTTTAGCCTGGACAGCTGAAACTGCCTTTCAAGGCCCCAACCTGCAGATGCTTATGAGTAACAAAGTAATCCTATAGACCGGAGAGCCAACACTAGGACCTGCTCTTTGTTGGAAGAGTCTTCCCCCCTCCAGGCATCCCCACGCCTTTCTTCCCCAGACCCATCCCCGTCATTAGGGACGGCGGCCACTCGGAACAAATCGTCTTCTACTAGCACACCAAAGCGGGGAAAAGGGTGGCTTAGAAACTTTGGGAGAAAACATAAGTTTGGCTTGTTGCTCATGCGTTGTGCGAACATGTTACTTCTTTCTTGGGCTCCTCGTCCCCCATGATGCGCTCATGTTCAGGACTGCGAATCAAGTCTCAGGGGATTATCCCTGACAGGATACAAAACTCTGTATCTTCATTGCCCCCAAGACCCTTCAAGACTGCCCAAGCCCATGTTCCTCCCCCTGGCAAAGCTCTCCAGCAACTTCTGCCTCCGGGAATGACAACTGCTCCCAGCGATAAGGCGAGTGAAGGAGGCGGCTAAGATCCCACTAATGGTTTTGTTTAGTTTCTTGGCAAGCTCCCCTTCATTCAAGCTCCCGGCGCTCCGGAGCCAGGTCTAATTGGAAGAGTACCAGGCTCACCCCTCTCGCGGAGAAAATGCATTAGTCATAGATGAAACAGCACGAAGGGTGCCGGAAGCCCAGGAATGCAGTGGGTGATGAAGACCCTTCCTACAACGCTGGAGAGCCTTCGATGCCGGAAAGGAAAGCTAGATCTCACTGCGTTCAGGAGAGGACATAGAAACCCTGCGACATGGAATAAAGTTGACTTGGTTAGAGGCCAGAACTAGGTGCATAAATAATGCTCACCGAACATCCAAACAGAGTTAAGCAAAGTGTTCGGTATGACACAGCAAAGCCTCAGGTCATGGTAACAGACAAAGGGCAGAAAGCTTCCCCGCTCCCCGGGACAGAAACAGCAAGGGCACCAGCGGCGTGAGTGCGCGCGCACGCGCTGGGGGAGGGGTCGCGCCGAAGCATCCAGGTTGGTGGCGGGGGACTGGTCAGTTTGGGGCGAGTCGTGCACCCGGAATTGCGGTCACGGTGACTCGTGGCCCACTTTGGAAATAGCAGGTATCAACAGTACTGCAATCTTGTCCTCAATTCTCAATGACTCTCCTTAGCCAGCTGGAAGAGTCGGAGTTGAAATGCGACCCGGCCCAGGGAGGGGCAGGGCACAGGGCCCGGGCGGGCGGTGCAGGTGGGCGGGCCGGGCCGGGTGAGGAGGCTGGGCCTATAAAGTGCTCGCTGTCCCAAAGGCGATGCAGCTGGTTGGGTTGGGTCAAAGCTGGGAGCGGATCACTGCTGGGGTCTGCAGGTCACTGAGCCCCCGAGGGAGGGGGCTCCAGAGTAGCGTGCCTGCCTCAGTTTACCCTGCAGCGTTGCCATAGAGCGCGTCCGACTTGCGAACTCCCGGCAGGTGAGCGAGGCGGCGGCCTAAGTGGGGGAGCAGTAGAGGCGGGGGCCGCCGCTGCGTAGGCCGCGGGGGTGATCTCCGCGGAGCAAGTGAACTCCAAGTTTTGCTAACTCTGAATGAGTTTCAGGTTGCGGCTGTAGTTGGAGTTCCCGCTCCCGAAGCTTTGTACACTTGAGTTGCAGGAGTCTGTTCCTTCCCTTTGGAGAATGAGTGCCTCGGCTAGTTCGCTTCGGGGACGCGGAGCACTTTAGGAGCCTCTGCACGTCTTGCCTGCTCTTGCAAATCTGTCCTTGTTGCTTGCTTTTTCCAGCGCCTCGGAAAAGCCGTTCCGCCCCGCGAGGGAAACAGAGCCGTTGACCATGGTTGCAACTGGCAGTTTGAGCAGTAAGAACCCGGGCAGCATCTCCCAGTTGCTGGACCATGGCTTCAACCCGAGGAGCCTGCTAAATGGTGAGTTTCCCAGCTCTCTGCCTCTCATCCTTCCAAAGGTTGCAGCCCCTCCACATCTCGGACCGGACTGGTAGGCATGCGGTGTCGCCCCTTTCCCCGATGGAGGTGCCACAAAATCCATCTGTGGAAACTCCTTCCCAAACTTTCTAGCATCTTCTGTCCATGATAGTGAGAAACAAAAGAAGCAAAAGATAAAATACTGAGGACTCCATTAGTCTAGTCTGCTGCTAATAGGCTCTTTGGAGTGAAAAGATAGATTCCTTACTCTACATGGCTGTGAAGTGTTGGTGAATTTTAAGTGTACAGTTACTGTGTTTTAACAAATGTAATCACCCTTGTAACCACTATCATGATGACTCCCTCCCCCGAAATCCCCATGTACCCATTTACCATTAATTGCCCACTCTCCTACTCCCTGTTTACTTTTGCTTCTAGAGTTTCATGTAAATGGAATCATATAATATGTACTCTTTTGTATCTGGTTTCTATTCTGCAGCCTAATGATTTTAAGATCCTTCCATGGTGTTGCTTATATCAAAATGTGTTCCTTTGATTGCCGAGTAATATTCTATTTGTGGATAGAACCATTATTCCATTTTTAATGCCAGAAGAAAACTTTAAAACAGTAGTGATGCTAGAAATACTGTCATTTGCAATTTTAAATAAACAGCAGTTTTTAAGTTAACACTGCTCTGTCACCGATGACAAATCACTTCAGATCTTTGGGTCTTCCTCATTTAGAATGCAAAATGGTTGATGTAATTTTATAAGCCAAAGCTCTAAAATTCTTTATCTTCAACATAGATAAAATATGGAGCCTTATAATGTAGAATGCATTTGTTTCATTTGTTTCATAGTTATAAAAAAAAAAAAACACACACAATGATCTAAGTGAATACTTAGTATGAAGAGAGGAAACCACTACAGCCTATAAGGGTGAAGTAGGTTTACGGAATGGTGCCTGCAGGGCATCTGTCTGCACCCTGCTCAGTTGACTGCAGCATCTTGCCAAGTGGTAGGATTAATTTGGAAGATAGGTGACCAAATGCAGAGCTATCTCTTTTCCTTTGCGCAAACCTAAGTTTGTTTTCTTAGGACTATTTTGTTTTGCTTGGCTATGGAAAACTACCCAGCCAGTTAAAAATATCCTCCTGGACCTAAAAGGTCTTCTTTGAGCAATTTTTAATCAAAGAAGTTGAAGCTAAAATTGGTATCTACAGGTTATTTCAGTAAAGACTTTTAAAGAAACAAATGTATAGATATTTAACATAGCTCCTCAGAGTCATCTTAAATTCATCGCTTAAGGACAATAGCAAAAATAATTGATATTTTAAAATAATAAATTCATGTATTCTTAGAAGTTAAAAAAAAAAAACGTATAACCATATTTTATTCCAGAAGTAATGCATGTTCTCTGTAAGACAAATAGAAAATCCCCATAAGCAAATAAGGGAGCAAGAAAGGAAAGAAAATCAGTAGTAATCATAAATTTTTGATGCATGGTCTTTAAGATTGTATATGTATATATACACATAAATCTAAAGAAAAATGGTTATCCAACTTATTTATCAAAACCTTTACTTCATAGATTAATTTTCAGTCTCAGAGATCAAATGACTTGTTCTGTTACCCCACTAGTTAACAGCAAAGTGAGATCAGCTGACCCCCAAATTAATATTAAAAACAGATAGATATGATAGATAGATGCAGCCAATCTTGGCGTGCTTTTCTCGTTCCTAGATTTCTTTTCTTTTAATTTTAAACCTCTATTTTCTGCAGATTTTGACTACTGGGATTATGTTGTTCCCGAACCCAATCTCAACGAGGTGATATTTGAGGAGACAACTTGCCAGAGTTTGGTTAAAATGCTGGAGAACTGTCTGTCCAAATCGAAGCAAACCAAACTAGGTTGCTCAAAAGTCCTCGTCCCTGAGAAACTGACCCAGAGAATTGCTCAAGATGTCCTTCGGCTCTCCTCCACGGAGCCCTGCGGCCTAAGAGGTTGTGTTATGCTCGTGAACATGGAGGTTGAAAATGTATGTATAAAGCTGGATAGGATTGTGTGTGACTCTAGTGTGGTGCCCACTTTTGAGCTTACCCTTGTATTTAAGCAGGAGAATTGCTCATGGACCAGTTTCAGGGACTTTTTCTTTAGTCGAGGTCGCTTCTCATCCAGCCTCAGACGAACTCTGATCCTAAGCTCAGGATTTCGACTTGTTAAGAAAAAGCTTTACTCCTTGATTGGAACAACAGTCATTGAAGAGTGCTAAAAGGGGAACATTTAAAAAGGTCCTTTTTAATGCTTGGGTAATAAAACTCTGTAGCTGCTCAGTTACGGTCCCTGTAGTTTGCCCTGCCTGCTCTCAACAAGAAACTCCAAATCGAGCTCTTCTTCCTTCTGTTTCATATTCACAGCAACCCCAACTAAAGAATTTATTTTGTGGCTTTTGAGAAATGACCCAAGAGAATGTACATTGTCTGCAAATATCACATTTTTTTTAAATAAAATAGAATGGAATGGATAAGAAAAGGAAAAAAGCAATCCACTTTAGCTTTATGTTTGATTCCACAGAGTTTTCCAGGTAGTCTTTCTATCAGACTATTATACCAACTTTGCTGAGTTTGATTTTCATACAGCTTTTATTCTGTAAAATTTCAGAGTGATCTTTTCAATCACAGAATCTTACTGAATGATACTTTGTCCATAAAAACTTCCAGAAGCCCACACCACCAATTTCCTGTCCCAACTCCAATTTGAAGAGTTCTTTTACAGGAGGATAAAATTAAGTGGGCGAGTGTAATTGAAACCAAACCCAGTGCAAGAGTAAGAAATGTCAGTGAGAACAGAACTACTTCACTGTTTCTTTGCATCTTCCCCACTCTTCTGTTTTAAAGAGGTGGCAAAAGTTTGAACTGCCACTTTAGTAATCACAGTATTGTTTTAAATAACTTTATGGTACAATATAAGCTCAATTTTTTTAGATCTCAAGTATTTAATGTTATCTTTAAACCAGAAAAATGGAAAATGTTGAACTGTTTTTTTGCATGTCGTTGATTACTCTTCCATTGAGTGAATGGTGAATGCTTATGGGGATGAGAAATGAATTATCAGGTTCTGTTCATTCATTTGATAATCTAGCTTCTTTTCACTATTATGCCTAATCTCAGATGAACCCTCTCACCAGTCAGTGTTATCTCTCATCCCTGGCTTCTCCTGGAAACTCAAGTTTATCTCTCCTTTTCCCAAGTCTTCAAAGGAAATAGCTTGCACACTGCCACTTTTCGTTATTAATATAGGCCTATTACAAAGTCCGCTTTGGCTATGACTATGGTGTATCCTACAAAGTAGAAGATGAAAATCATGGTCTGGTTAACCAATGCACACACCCAATTTTCTTCGACCTTGGATACCTGTCCCCAGGGGAACTATAAAGGCCTTATTTTTTTCTTATTCCTACTACCTAGATCATTATTCTTATGTTAATGAGAGAATGTAACCTCCACAACTACAATGTTCATTTCCATGGGCCTTTACATCCTTGCTGCAGGTCATGGATAAGGAGCTTATTCAGATCTTTTGTCCAAGCTGTAAGCACCACTTCACATACCTGGTAGGGACAGATGGCTTCATCCTAGTGAATAGATTCTGTTACTGATCCCCCATAAGTGACTTAAAACTTCACTATTCAATTCACAGTGCCATCTCTAAGGCTGGGCCCATAAGTCAACCTTGTTTTGCATGTCTATTATTAGTTATGGCTCTAAAGGTCACTGAGTCTGTAAGTGAGGCTTCTCTGGTTTGAATGTAAAACTATCGTCCTTCTTCCTCTAACAGTTGTCTTTGACTATTGTCTTTTATGCTTACAAAATGGTGATGGCTTATGGAGACTCTTAAATTAATATTCCTGTTAAAGGAAATTAAAGTTTGTCTATTTTTGACAATAAAGCATCATATATTTTTAATTTTCTTGTCCTCTTTGTCTTTTCTGAGTTTATGCAGTGATCACCCTAAAATATATTTGACAATATTTGAGGGAAGGTGACAAAATAGTTAGCTATCCCGTTTTTGACAAAGGATATTTGTACCTTCATTATAATATTCCAATTGTATGTATTGAATGTGCTTATGTATCAATAAAAAGTGATTTGTTTCATAATTTTTCAAATACAATAGTACTTTTTATAGTAAGACATTAATAATTTGAGCTCCCTTGGCAAGTGCCTTTTTAAAAGTAAACTCAATATGTAAAGGCTTTTTCTATAGTTTTTCTAATGACCAAATACAGATATATCAAATTGTGAGATCAGTGTACATTTTTTATCAGAATATTTTATTTGAACAACATGTCTTTCTAATTTTACTATTATTCATCAAATTGAATTTTTAGTCTTTTTTTACCTATTTTTTTCTGTCTCCTCAAATTATAGTCATTAGTTTGGATTTCTCTCACTACATAACCCGCATTTAATAAGACAAGTGCTAGGCACTGTTCTAGGTGCTTTACATAAATTATCTCATTTAATCCTCACAAGAGCCCTTTGAAATGAGACTACTGTCATCTCTCTTTTATAGATAAATGACCAGAGATAGAGACATATGCCGAGTCACCAAATGATGCAACAGAGCCAGAGTATAATATCAAGGCAACTGCAGGGATGCTCACCATGCCGCCTCCAAAAACACAAGGCAGCACAGACCACATCCACCTCCTCACCAGTCTGCAAAAATGATATCAGAAACCTTTGCCCCTAAATTTAAAGAGATTCTTATTCTGATTGCTTTCTAGGTAGGAAAAATGAGGAAACTACAGTACTAACAATATTCCCCTTTCATAGGAGCAGAGCTATGCTTAGAATAAAAAGTCCAAATGTTTATAAGACATACATATCAATCCTGGCACCTTGATACCTATGTTGTGCAATAGCTCTGGTTGCTTTTTCATGTACCTTCCAAAAAAAATGCGTGATCTTTCTCCTAGCTGTCTCAATAGGGGATAATCTATTAGCTATGTTAGCTAGAGTGTGTAATGGCCTGAAAGAACAAGATGTCTTATTTTCCTCTTATTAATAGAAAAATAACACTTTATAGTAATGTATTCAATCTCCAAATTTATTTCTCCAATGACATAAGCTGTATCTTATGGAGTCAGCTTCATGTTGTACTATTGACAATTTTCTCATTTGCATAGTGGAAGGATGTACAAGTATAAAAATCCAAGGTCTATTACATTGAGTTCTCAATGATCTATATTGATTTAACAAGTGATAATAATAAAAGTCCAAGGCATGGTGGTGGCAGATAAGGAGAGAGGGGTACAGTGATGAGCTGGGAGGAGCATCATGCAGATATTCAGAACCCCAACTCCTGTCTGGATTCTGCCATTGATTTTGGACTCAAAATACGTCACTGGATCTTCTACATCTGCAACAGACAAGAGAAGAGAGACTGAGGGATCTCATGGGGAAACTTAGGGGCCAGATGTGGAAGTGATGGACATGACTTCTGTTTACATTCTGTATAGAACTTGGTCACATGGCCCCATTCAATGAAAGAGGGACTGGCAAAGGTGTTGAAAGGTGTTCTTAGGAAGAAATGGGATTGATAAAGTTTCTGCCACACAGGGCAAGAGACGCGTTGGTCTATGAAAAAATAGAGAGCCCAGACACAGATCGACATATATATAGAAGCTGATTTATGGCAGAGTTGGCACTTTAGATAATGGCTAAACAATAGTGTTTTCAATAATTGGTGCTATAATAATCATCTATGTGGGAAAAAATAAAATTTTATGCATATACATCAAGCATAGAAATCAATTCCAGGTTGTTTAAAAACCTGAATGTGAAGAAAACTTTTAAAAGAGATTATAATTTTTATGATTTTTACATAGGGA
>NW_006441953.1:525432-527925 GCF_000325575.1 Pteropus alecto | reverse complement strand
TTATCACATTCTAAAGAGAATACAAATGCAAGTCATGAACTGGAAGAGAGCATCTTCTACACATATAACGGAAAATGTTAGTAACCAGGATATGTTAAGAATCCCTTCAAAGCAATTAGAAAAACACCAACAACCCAAAAGAAAAAATATAGGCAAAAGTCTGAAAAGGTGCCCTACAGTAAAAGGAAATTAATATGACTGATAAACATATGAAAAGATGCTCAATCTGACTAGTAATTAGGGAAATGCAAACTAAAAGCACAATAAGACACCAATATATATGCACATTTATATTAGTTTTTTAAAAAGTTTAAAATGTGATCATTCAAATGTTGGTGAGGATATGAAAAAATACTGCAACATGCCAATATATGTGTGTGTCCATTTGGTCTGGCATTAATTCCATTTTTTACTTATGAAACCCAGACGAATGTTCCTCAAACTTTTTTGCTTGTAGCATATCTAAAAGAATTCTGTAAAAGTAGATCCTCTGCCACATTTTTAAATAGCCATCCAAAATTTTCACCAGAGTTTTAAAAAGTTGCAAATGATGCAAGTTCCAGTATGTGGTAAATACTGATCTTTTTAAGTGAAATGATTACACCACCTTGTTAAAGTTTCCAATGGACTGTAAATAGCATAGTAATTTAACAACATCTATTTAGAAAACATTAAAATATACTCCAGCAGAATAAATTGTTCAGTGTTATTTTTTTATCCTATATCTTCGTAAAGTCTAGGTTTAACTGAATTTTTCCTTCACGTTACATATTTTAAGCTTGAAAGTCCTTTGTTAGTATTTCTTCTCTATAATAAAAACAAGATTTTAAATTAAAATTAGATTTAAAAATTTTTCCTGTAATCACAAAGCTACATTAATTTTTTGACTGAGTTAACTTTAGAAATAATAGTACATAATGATCAAAACAACATTAAATATGTTTTGAAACTTTTTAAAACTACAGCACTCATGCCGAAGACAGTTACTGAGGTGTTAACTCAATGGTGAACACTTAGCCACCAATATTTCCAACATCTTCCGTGATGCTGGCCTCAGACATGAGGAAGAGATCTGAGTGCCACATTATAGCATCTACCCTGGTCCATTGCTTGATCCATTCAGACTCATTTGTGTCATATAATAAATTCTGGGTCAAGCTCTTGCAGAATTCTGATTTTTTTCCTGGAGAAACTGATAGAGGAAGTTTAGTGGGAGAAATTACATACCTGCCACTGCAGATGGTCCCAGTGGCACAACTGAACATCATTTCCTTCTCTACAACCTTTCTAGATTCCCATTTTCTCTGTTATTCCCTCCGCTGGTCAGCTCACACACTAATAGGGTAATCCAGACTCTCACTACTGAGAGGTCTGAACTCCGGGTCACTATGTTCTTAGGCCATGGTGGCTGCACGTGTCCATTTACTCTTGGCTGTTCCCGCTATAGGCCAAAACATCAATATGTTCTGCCACCTACATAAGGTCCAACTAAATATGTCCACTGGGATTATATATTTGGGGACCAAGGAAATTACCACTAAATGCATCCATGAGTCCAATAGATATACTTTTGAGCTGGACTTGGACCAAGACTCCGGTTCCGAAAACTGAGTGGGAGACTATGACTATTTATTAGGATGTCCACCTCCAAAAAAGGGTATTGGCTTTGGGTGAGGGCAATTATTGGAGAAGGGCTCAGCTGAAAGTTGTCACCGCTCTTGCTCCCAGCAGCGGTTGGAATGAGTGCCGCAAGCCTGGGTGGTGATCTGTGGTATGGCATCCATTGTATAACAACCTATCCTTTTAAAGTGAATGTAGGAAGGTAAAACTGAGAAGCTAAAGTTTGGTTGAAATGATGGAAAAGGGAGAAATCTAAGAATGTTTTGTATTCTCAATTTTCAGAGTTTCCATCTAACTCTGCCTCAATCTCAAAGGATAACTTACAATATTGTGTTCTCAGGCTCATGTGAAATAATTCTGATACAGCAAACCCAGGACTAAGTAACGTTGTGTGTCCTAAATTAAACAAAAGAAGTGTTTACCAGTGAAAGGGCTTTGGTAGGATTTTATGTATTTGTAGTAGGTGGAGAGAACAGCTGGAAAATTCTGACCTGACTAATTGAAACTGGTGTAAGAATAATGCCCTAAATGACAAGACTAGCTCTCTAAAATGTTGCATACCCTAGACTTCTCCACCTATGATATCAGGTATGATGAAAAACAACAAGACCATGAGAAAATCACTTTTTAAATAAAAATCAGTTCTCCAAATGTGAGGGGGCTCAGATGAAGTAAAGGCCCCAAAATAACATATTACTATGTACAGCACCATACCAGATGGCTTCTTCCGTTCCTGTGGGGGCAAAAAGTACTTTATTGCTGGAATTACAGAAATACTGGTGTGCACTATGACAGCTGAAGTTCAAGACTACTCTTGATTCAAAGCCCTGAGAAGTATTGCTTTAGTTCATGATAACTCAAACTGCTATGTAT
>NW_006441953.1:505097-525391 GCF_000325575.1 Pteropus alecto | reverse complement strand
TAGAGTGTTATTAATTTCAAAACAAGATTTCTTATTGCTCACAGACTGCCATAGGTTGTGTTTCTCTTTACGAAGCAGAGAAAGTGACAATAAATCCAACTGAATGTTGATATAAACTATGAGGTTTCCAGCCTCAGAGGTGTAACTAGAAGAACGATGAACGAGGTTGTTATGGAAGAAATTTCTGGAATTCAAGCATTGTCATTATGAGTTGGTTTATCTTTATTACTCTGAGTTTTACACAGAGTATTACAACAAATTATACAGTTTACAAAAGTCTTTTATGATAGGCTTAAAATGTATCTTTTCTATACTTTAGCTCAAACGGGAAAAATAAAAATAAAGTTCCCTCTTTTAAAAATTCAGGACTAGACCAAGAAAGCAAACAAAAAATACTAAGACAAACAAACAGAAACAACCTCTAAATATAAGTTGGCTTTCTGTTTAATTTCATGTAAAGCTTCTATTAACAGGCACCCTTCCCCCTCCCTGTGCTTATTCTATTCTTCGTCTGAGCCTCATCTTCACAAGTTTTGCACTTAATATTTATAAAGCAGTTTAAAAATTCACTTATTCTGCCTTTATCGTTTGAAGAGAAAGCTTTTGTTATTGTATCATATTTGATAATTAATATATTATACAATAAAAATATGAGTGGGCTCTTTACGCAGGCTGCTTCAGTTCATCGTTAGTGTGAGTGGATAAGGTGAAGTCTGAGATTTGCCTTGCAAATAAAACCAGACTGAGTGGGAAGATCCTACAGACCAGGACAATTTAAATCATAACGATAATACAATTGTTGTTATTTTTTTAAAAGGGGCCTTTAATTGGAGGCAATACTATGTCAATGTAATAAAAAATAAAAAAAAATTAAAAAATTACTATTCCCAGCCTAGCCATAGTAGGACCATTTCCTTAACTTGTATAAGGTAAGAATCACCTCAGTCACCTGTGAATGGATTGCCAGTGCCATCCCTGGAGATTCAAAATCAGATCTGAGGAGAGTTCTGAAATCTGTATGTTTAACAAGTAGCTCTGGGATTTGGTATGACTGGGCAAGTGAGGGAAGTCCCCATGTTTCTGCTCCAGCCCAATGTAACATTACTAAGAAATCTCCTTTTCTGCCGAACTGCAGAAAAAAATAAAATTAGGAAAGGCCACTCAAATCTGTGTTACAACCAGAGTACTAACAAAAACAATAACAATTCTAATTAAACAAATAAACAAAAAGTTACAACAGTAAAGAAATACTACAGTAAATACAGGATTCTACCATTTAAAAAAGTAAAAGCTAGCTTAACGGAAAGAAGTGTAAGAAAGGATCAGACGCAAATCATAGAGATGAGGACAAAAACTGCAAAACAGTCTGGGAGAACCAAGCAACACACACGTTCAAGACAGTCTGTGCAGCCAAACTGATCCTAGAAGAAGCCTGGGAGGCACGGAGCCGCCCAACCGCACCGCATTCTTCTGTGTGTTAACCTACACTCGGTTTTTGTTATTTGTTGGCAACAGTGGTAAAATCGCTTATGCCCAAACCAAATTCCACATATATCAATATCTTTCCCCAAACTATTGAACAATAGCTTTTGAGATAATGTGTGTAATGGAAACATATATTTTAGAAGTAAAGGACATGAGCACAGGTATGCTCACGGCTGCAGAAATGTAAGTTAAATTAGCCTTTCTAAGAGAATATTTAAATAGGGATACTTTCTAACTCAGTGATTTCCTTGTAAGTATCACTGAGGCTGCTGCTGGCACCACTGCCACTGCCCACGTGGGGAACTGGCTGTCACCTTTCTCTGCATATGAATTCTGCATCGCCCCACTTCTTCGGCACTCTATCTTTCTATTCGAAGTCTGGGGGAGCCTGTACATTGGCTGTAAGGGAGGCTGGGAAGTCAAATATCTGGCATATCTTCCAGCTTCTGTAGTTGGGGTGGGGGGGGGCATTCTAATCATATTAATAGGATTCAGATGTTAAAAAGGAAAAGGAAATATCCTTCAAATATGTTAATTTTATAGAGTAAAAATTGGAATTTTATTAGGTAACTTGTTAATTAAATTATGATATAACCATATACCCAATAGGATGGGACTCATGTACTAGGTATTGAAATCTGTTTTTCATAGACAAGTTAGTGATTTGAGAAATTCTTCTATTTCTTATTATAATATCTTTATTTACTTTACTACATATTACAAAGAAAAAAGACTAGAATGGTACACACCAAAATGTTATCTGCATTTATCTCTGGTTTATGCAATTATAAGTAATCTTTATTTTCCTTTTTATACCTTTCCATATTTTCCAAATATTCCTTGATGATAAAAAAGTAATAAATGTGGTTTTTTTGAAGTCTAGTTCATCTGAACTTTCAACAAAGGATAAGTTGTAGCACAAAGCTAAAAAAAAAAAAAAAAGAATCAGATAAACATGAACATAATCCTGCCAGATATTTTTATAAAATGGCAGCTTGAATAAATTAATGCATAATAAAAGTTATATGGTTCTTTCATTGCATATGTATTGTAAACTATTATTCTGATTGATTATTCTTGATGAATTCATATTTTTTCAATTGCTCTCATAAGTAAGGACATTTAGAACCCAGTTGTTTAAACTTGGAGTTAATCCTCCAAGTTTAATCCTCCAAGTTTAAACAACTGGGTTCTAAATGTCCTTACTTGCTCGTTAATCCTCAGAATCTAATAAATAGGATATAACCTCTCCATTTTGCTAAGGGGTAAACTTGAAAAGATACTTAACTTGTTCAAAGTCTCACCCCTATTAAGCTGTGGAATCCAAATGCAAACCCATGTCAGTATGGGGTTTAGCAGGGCCAGGCCAGCCTAAGGCTTTAAATGCTAGAACGTCCAGTCAACCAGTTAAGGATCAAAAGTAGAGAGGACCAAGTGAAAATACCAAGCTCTACAGTCAAGGTGGATGGCGACTGTAGCAGAACCTCGAGTTCAGCATTGGATGAAGACAGGAGGAAAGGAAGGCACGTCAACGACAATCAAGGAGACTTCCTTGACCACTGCAAGGACATCCAAGAGCTCTTGCCACTGTCTCCGTGGGCTGGTGTAGAGGTGGCTTGAAGTGCATGGGGAGGTCAGGCCAGCTAGGGACCAGACACAGGACAGAGTTCATCACAGTCTCTACCAAAGCAGGGTTTGTTTTGTTTTGCTTTGTTTTGTTTTGTTTGCAGTCCAGCTGCAGTCTGTGGAGGGATTTAAACTTGTAGTAAAGATCCAGGCACCTAGGCTGAGCTATAGAAAGAAAGATGAATGTGTCTTGGAGCCAGACGCCTGGATCGAACTCCTGCTTTATCACTATGGCCTTGTGCTCAGTTTCCTTGTCTTTAAAAAGCAAGGTTAATATCTCAGAGTTATTGTGAAGATTCGATGACTTAATATACATATAAAGCAGTTGGAACTGTGCCCAGCACAAACTTAGCAGCCTGTACGACTTGTTCTAAAGTATGGCCTTTTCAGTCTAATAAAGACCAGCCACACACACAAAGGGAATGAGTGAGAGAGGATATAGTCTAAAGCTTATGAAGTCACCAAGAGGCTAAATTCCCTCCAAGTTTTCTCAACACCAGGTGTGGTCACAACAGACTATTTTAGGATCCCACTCACCAATACACTGCCAGCCACGCGCCTACAGTTTCAGGGATTTGGCAGGAAAGAGCCCACAGGTGGCAGACATTTAGAACTCTTCACTGGGTAGTCCAGAAATTGACAGATTCTTCAAACAATAAACCAGTCATCTTAACTTTGATTTAAGGCAGGATTCTAGAATGCGTTATTAAAGTAATTATTAACAATCAGATGGAAAGAAGCGAGCACTAGGGGCTAGCCTACATTCATTACTGTTCATTCACAACAGACGAAGCATTTATTTCTTTGATTGGTTCCCTAAACCCTAAATTTAGTAAAGAAATATGATAACTGACTTCGAATATTTTAAACACTGTTGTGTGCATGTGTAAACATTACATTAGTTCAGCATGACCCTAACATCCAAGGGATCAAAGCTTCTGAAAAAGAGATCTCAGTTAATAATAAGAAAACTTTCTAACGGTCTAAACCAGAGGCTGCAAACTGCCTACCAATGGGTCAAATTTAACCCTTGGGTAATTGGTTCACAAATAGCCATACTACTTGCAGCCCTCCATGCTGTCCTTTCACAATTTGTGCAATTATGCAAAACAGCCCAAGGAACTTTCACATTAAAATCCAGATTTCTGTCTTCTCTTGAGAAATCCAATAATGCACAGCTCGGCCTGTATTCCCTTACAGTTACGAGACGCTGGCACTGAATGGAAGCCTCTTCCTGTGGATGGGTGTGTAAAGTCTAGTCAGCTACTGTCCCCGTCTGACCCATGTCACTAGTTTATAGCACCTGCCTAGAAGGCATTTGTGCTAAGATCTCAGATAATCATAATAAATACAAAGAAATGTCCCCTTTCATCATTAAGCTTCTCTGATTCTCTAATTTCCCAAGTCTAAAAGTCACTCAACAGTCTCCATTTTGTTGTTACTGTTGTTAGTTGCATCTTTTTTCAGTAAGAATTTAGCGCCATTCTCTGCTGTATATATACGTGCTCTTTGGTGGCTCTTTGGCCAGCAGCTGCAATGCTTCTCTCTCTCAAATTTCAAAGCAGCTTTAACAATAAGGATAGGAAATTCAAGTGCTTCAGCAAGAACTTTTTGATGCTCTCCTGTGACTGATAAATGCATGTTGAAGCGAAAATTACTACAGCAGCTATCTATTTTTAAATGACCTCCGTCACATTACTTCAATACATGCTCTGATTAAATATATTGAATTTCCTAATATTCAACTACATCAAGACTTCCTCTTTGAACTTTCTAGACTTTATTGATTTTATAGTCTTGAGAAAATAGAAATCATGAAACAGTTTAATTAACATGTTAAGGCATATCATGCTATTATCATGAAAGAGGAAAAAACAATCATTTTTCTTTCATTGTAGCATTGTTCAAAATAAAATGGTGACCAAAAAAAAAAAAATACACAAAAAAGAAAACCCCTAGACAAAGTTTGTGGATACTATGTAAAGAAAATAAAACTGTCACCTAGCCTTTAGTTGCAGTAACGTGAGAGGTTACGATTCTAAATATAATGTAAATTAATCTTCTTGGTCATTAGGTATCTGACCATCTCACTCTCCTCAAAACTCAAAAACGAAAAAATTCTCAGAGAAATTCTCAGTAGAAATATGATATTAGCTAGCTTTTGTAAATGTGTCTGCTAAATATTATTAAGTAAAATACTCATTTTTGTGATTAATATATGACATGAAAATATATAATAAAGTATGAGTTGATGGAAAGCAAGCTACCTGGTGTTTGAAAAAGTGAAAAATCCACTTCTAGAATGATTTTTTGCTTAGAAATATCCAGAAGCACCTAACACTAAAGGTAACCAATTTTCTGTTTTTATTATTAAAAAAAAAATGAATTTGAATTCTACTGAAAGCTTTTAGAACACAAATATATTTTGAGCAATTTATAGGATTTCCTGATTAAGAAAAAGAATGTGCAACTTAAAGACTTCTAAATATCTGTATCGGAAATATATTTTCAGGTCCATTTTTTTTTTTTAGGCGAGGCAACCCTTGGTTGACCTCACAGATGCAAGGACCTTGTCAAGCTTACGATCACTTATTTTTTAATTTTTACGCCTACGGCACCTGGTCTTCCCCATCCAAGCACTAACCAGGCCCGACCCTGCTTAGCTTCCAAGATCAGATGGGATCGGGCTTGTTCAGGGTAGCATGGCCATAGACTCCAGATCCATTTTAAATAAATTCTACAAAAATATTTAATTTTTTCTGCAAAAAAAAAAAAATGTTTCTGGTTCAAAGGCATTGCTAACATGGCTATTCTTCTGTAAGTTTAAATTATTTCAAATAAAATCAAGCAAATTTAAACACGACAACAAATTGGACCCTCACCTCCATTTTCTTCTCAATAAATGTATATGAGTTCTGTTGTATAAGATCATAAAAAAGAGCTGTCTGTCTTGTGTGGAGGGAAGGGCCTAGGAAGCAAAAGGTGGAGTCCAGAGTATGAAAAATTGAGTTAAAATTTACAAGGACAGAAATGAGTAATTACAGGCTGAAATGATGTTTGTGGACAATTACTGTGATGAGAGGATCATGGTATATTTGGAGAAAATCAGAGTTTTCTGTGCCTAGAATGTAGGTTATAATGAAATATTATGGTGCTAGGAAAAACATATCTTTGAAATTTTATGAGCCTCAGTTTAAATACTGATTCGGGTATTAGAAATAAAATATTTAAGGTAAAAAAAAATCCACATGGCAGTAGGGAATAGGAGTTGATTGATACAGTTTCAATTAAAAAAAATACTTAATTTCGTCTGTTCTATGCTCTACATTCTAAGAGAAACACTGGCAACTTGTAGAAAACAAGAGAGAAGATGTGGTATAATTTGAAGAAAGTCCTGTCTTTGAATATTTGAAGAACTTTCATATAAAAAATAAGAACAATGATGTGATCTTTCAAAGAATGGTAGAATTGTGAAAGGACATCTCCATCTAACAGAGCACCTTGTAACTGTCTTGTGATGCTTCACAAAGATGTAAATTCTTTTTCTCTAGAAATTGAGGCTGGATGGCCGCTTAGCAGAGATGCTGTGCATCAGATTTCTATGGCGGGCACTGGACTCCCTTTGGTTTTTAAGAACCCCTCAAAAGTCTAAGATTCAATTGTTTTATCATTTCAAATGTTGGCTTGCAAAAGTCAAGACAGTTCTCATTGTTTTGATTCTTCTCTTTATTCATATCAATTTTGAAATCTTTCTTTTTCTAACCTTTCCCGTTTTTATGAAAATTCTGCTTGGGTCACTTTTTTCCCTTATCCTATCTAATTTACTATTATCGGTTTCCATAATAAGAATTTATTCCCCTTAAAATATATATTCTCATTAGCTTTAAACTGCATTGCATCACTTCATTTAGATAACTACCGAAAAACTAGAAGGGGGAAAAAAATAACTCTCATAAAAAAGCAAATGAATTTTTAAAAAGTAGTAAATAACTGTTTATGACTTTAAACCAAAAAAAAGACAAAAATCACACTTTCTTAAAATTATTAGAATAACAATAGTGCAATAGAAATATATAGCTGGAGCAGAGTGCCTTAGAGGAGATGTTTTTTGCCTTCATTACTTAATTTAATCACCAGCAATCCTGTAGGGTAGAAAGCATCATCCCCTTTCATAAATGAGGAAACTGATGTTCGATGCAGTTAAATATCTTGCTAGAGGTCAAAGAACTAGGAGAATTGGCTTTGCACATATGTTTTGATTCGGAAACCTATGCTTTCTAGGTTACACAGACTCTCCTTAGCAGAAGCAAATGGCATTCACAACAGAGCTATGTTTTTTAAATATGTAAGGAAATAACAGTGAGCAGGACATTAAGTGTAAAGCTATAAAGTTTTGGCACGCAGCTTTCAGATTAAGAGGAAAAGCATTTCAAAGTTAAGTATGTAAAAATGTTGCATGGCAAGTGTGAAAATTTAGCCTGAAGCAGCTAAATGACACAGTATTACCAGGCATCTCCGAAGCCCAAAACAAATCTCTTTCAAACAACTGAAATTAACTAGTTCAAGAAGCTCAACTGCTAACATAGAATTTTTTTAAGTTGTTTAATGCTTTTTTTAACTTCACTACAGCAAATCCATGAGCCTTTTTTCAAGGAGGTATCTACTTCACACGCCAGAGCACTTGGTACAGTGTTGGCACATTAAAAAGTAACATGTGAGGCAAAATTGACTGATTGAATGTATTAATGAATTAATGAATGAGTGAATGAATGAAATTCTATAAAATTAAATGAGGTGGGCACATACAGCAAAAGATTTACTTGTACAGAACACTCCTTGCTTAAAGGATCTATGTCACATTTGTCAATTGATAGGATTTCCGGATTAATAATCCGTTTATTTTTACTGAGCATTTCCTCTGTCCCAGGTGCTGTGCTAAGTATTTCACATGGATTTTCTTCGTTATTGTTCATAAATATCTTTGAGACAATATAGCATTGAGGCTGAGAGCACAAACTCTGGAGGAGACTGCATGGTCAAGTGCTCCACACTTGCTAGCAGTGCCAGCTTGAGCAAGATACTTAAGTACTTAGAATACTCAGTATTCTAATCTTTAAAATGGGATAAAAACAGTTCTTATCTCTTAGGATATGGAGCACTTAGATCAGTGCCTGGGATAGAATAAGCAAAAAAGTGTTAACTGTTATCACTCAGATCTAGTGCCACACTACCTGGGTTCTAGTCCCCTTTCAACTCTAACAAGTAACTTAATCTCTCAGAGATGTAATTTTGTCATCTGCAAAAAGAGATGGCAATAATATATCCTGGGGTTATTTACCTATTACGTAAGTTAATATACAAGTGCTTAGAAGAGTGCTTGACTCACAAAAACACTCAACAAATGCTGACTATTATAATTCTCATTTTATAGATGAGAAAACTGAAGTTCTCAAACCCAGACAGACTGACTCCATGTCCTAATTCAATTTAGATGGTCTCAAAACAAATGTTGAAATTTTAAAGAAATTCTATCTAGCAATAATATTATACCCTAATTATTCTGGATATACCACTGGATGAGACCTATATGTTTTGGATTGCAAGCAGCCCTTTTACTAATAACTCTTTAAAATGGAGATATCTGTCTTGAAGCAACATCATAAGATGTTTAGGAATACTTCCATTTTCAATAGCAATGATACTTGACACAGGCACTCTCAGAAAATCTTAAATATGTCTCTTTCCTTCCTCACTTCTTGTATCCAAATTCTAGCTACTTCAAATCTCTTTATATCCTCCAATTTGTGATTTTCTTCTATTTTGCCCTAAAAGACTACAGGCTTACCCAGTGCCAAATATCCCGCATTGGAAAAAGCATGGGTTTTGAAGTTAGACAAACATTAGCAAATTAACATAACAAAAGATATATTAAATTAGTAATGTTCTTAATTTCTCCCCTTTAAATCATTTCAGCTTTCCTTCACCAATTTGAGGCTTGAGGTTGGTTGCTCTAGGGCAGGAAAGAACCTAGAACAAAGACGCTGTTGATTAGCTTTTATTCTCAGAGCTGATTTTATTGGCCTCTTTAAGAGTGAGAGAGGACTTGAAAGCCAGGCTGTCAGGAGAAAGAAAGATGTCTAAATTACAAAGCATCACTTTCAACACATAGAAAGGCAGGGCTGCTGTGCCAGATCACAGAACCCAGGGTGTGACATAAAGCAGGTGGAAAGCCCACCCTCTGGCCCTGGGTAAAGAGAACCATGGAAAGGTAGGCAAGATGTCTGTGTCCTGCTTTCCTATCTCAGAGGCAAAGAGGAGAGAGTATTAGATTTAGGGGAATGCCTAAAACACAGGATTTTGTTCTACACCATCCTTTGGGAGAATAGGTAGTGACAATAGAGTAAAAATGTAACACGATGTGATTAGACAGAAGGGTCTTAATTGAATTCTTCTAAGATAGATGTTCCCACATGACCCCAAGGTGGCACACAGGAGTCAGCTCACAGTATGACTTGGCTCATAGTCAGAGTCAGTGTGTCAAAGACAACATGTTCTAGGACAGAATGGATGTCACAAAGATCTTAAGGCCAATAATCAAAGAGAGGTATTTGGCCCTGACCCTGAATTTATAGAGAACAGACAACCACCTCATTGTCTAATAGGACAAGCAGTAGCCATAGTTAAACAACAAACATTTCTACAGAGACCAGAGGACAGTGTACAGCCTTGAAAATAAATCTTAGGGACTGTCTTTTTCCCTTCGCCACATGATCTCCCTCCCCAACACACCCAGACACCATGTTGGAGAGTAGCAGATTGAGAAAAAGGAAACCAGAATACTAGGATTTAGACCAAAATCCACTAAGTTGCCTAAAGATTTAAACTATTGGATTACACTAAGGTTATTAAATTAGAATAAATTGTCCCACCTACTTACTCAGTAGATTAAGTACATAAAAGAAAGATCAAATAAATGAGAAAAGACATAAACTGCATTTTCTTTTTAAATCTGTGTATGGTGTATATAAATATGTGAGCTCCTCATACTAATAGATTTTCTTTTTGAACAGCAGTCAACAGTTTTCAGAAATTTTATTAGCACAAAAGTCAGCCTTACAGAAAGGAATTAGTAGTTATTGTTGGAATGCTTATGTATCATCTAACATAAATGTTGAGGACACTGAGATTTGAGGTAATAATAATAAACATACATCAAATTTTAACTACAGTAGTCCCCTCTTATCTGCAAGAGATATGACCTAAGACACCCAGTGGATGCCGAAAACCGCAGAAGGTACCAAACCTTAATTCACTTCTTCAGCTCTGCCAGAAGTGTAGCAGCAGCTGCTTCATCAGCAGACACAGCCTCTTCAGTAATTTTTATATTTTTCAGTCAAAACCTATTCCTTACTCACAGAAAATGGCCGGGCATTGCTCCTTTCAGGGGATCCCTTGCCAACATCTTCCTATAGGCTCAATACTTGCTGGCGCAGCCCATTGCCGTCAGTTGGAACACATTTTCTGTTCGTGTCTTCTACCCACAAAGTTAATGCCTTTTCCATATTGACTAAGCACTTATAACTCACTGAGGCCCTAACTTTTGCAGTTTGAGTTGCAACAGCAAAACCAGCATAATGTTTTTTATCTTCTATATGATTTCATGGATGGAAGATTCATTCTTACTGTAGATTTTAGCGACCTCACCATACAATTTTTTATCTTTCCTTATCAAGTTGAGAACTTTCACCGTTTCACTTGAAGGAAGCACTTACGTCTTCTCTTTGGCATATCCAAATTGCCAGCATCACTACGCCTGCACCTTAGGGCCATTATTAAGTAAAATAAGGTTACTTGAACACAAGCATTGAGATGACTAACAGACAGGGAGCTTATATAGCATGGATAGCTGGACAAAGGGATGAGTCACATCTCGGGTGGGATGGAGCAGGACACTGCTAGATTTCATCAT
Source organism: Pteropus alecto (assembly GCF_000325575.1). Classification (NCBI taxonomy): domain Eukaryota; kingdom Metazoa; phylum Chordata; class Mammalia; order Chiroptera; family Pteropodidae; genus Pteropus; species Pteropus alecto. The sequence continues at coordinate 514,311 of NW_006441953.1, read as the reverse complement.
GCTACTCAGAATAATGAGTAATTTAAAACTTATGAATAGTTTATTTCTGGAATTTTTTATTTAATATTTTCAGACTGCAGTAACTGATATTGTGAAAAGTGAACCTGTGGATAAAAGGGGTCCTACTGTAGTATACTTGCAATAAAAATACTAATAATGATAATATTAATGGCAGTTTCACTTAATGATGTTGCTCATAATTTTATCATAATTCAGACCTTAAGTACATACATTCTTAACATTCTGTGTGAAGAAATGGGACATGTGCTGCATACCCAAGTACCATGCTGGTCTAGAAGAAGAGCACCGAGGCCATTGTTCAAGCTGTGATCTGAATCAGCTGCTCTTTGCATGGAACATCTTTTTTGCTTGTGAGATCAACTGATAGTCTTGATTGCAGTTATTCAGACTTGGGTGTTTGGCAGATATTTCTCGAAAATGAACAATGTAAGCCTGTTACTTTAAGGAAAACAACTGATAGTATTTGCTGCCAATAATTGAATTTGCGCTTTCAACAAATTTTAGAGCATTTGACAAAATCTAGCACCTATTTATGATAAAAACTCTCAGCAAAGTGGGAATAGAGGGAATATACTTTAACATAATAAAGGCCATATATGACAAACATACAGGTAACATCATATTCAATGCGAAAAGGCAAAGGCATTTTCCTTAAGATCAAGAACAAGACAAAGATGCCCACTTTTACCACTTCTATTCAACATAGTATTGGAAATCTTAGCTACAGCAATCAAACAAGAAAGAGAAATAAAAGGCATCCAAATTGGAAATGAAGAAGTAAAACTGGCATTATTCACAGATGACATGGTACCATATAGAGAGAACTCTAAAGATTCTACCAGAAAACCGTTAGAACTGACAAATTCTGTCAAGTAGCAAGATACAAAATTAATACTCAGAAGTCGGTTGCATTTTTACACACCAATGATGAACTATCAAAAAGAAAAATTAAGAAAATAATTCCATTTACAATTGCATCAAAAATAATAAAATATTTAAGAATCAAATTAACCAAAGAGGTAAAAGACCTGTTGCTGGAAAATTATGCTGGTGAAAAAAGAAATTGAAGAAGATACAAATAAATAGAGGTGTATACCATGCTCTTAGGTAGAAAGACTCAACATCGTTAAAATGGTCATACCAGCCAAAGAAATCTATAGGTTCAATGCAATTCCTATCAAAATACCAATGGCATTTTTCAGGGGACTAGAACAAATGATCCTAAAATTTATATGGAACCATAAAAGACCCCAAATAGCCATGGTAAGCTTAAGAAAGAAGAACAAAGTTGGAGGTATCACACTACCTGATATCAAACTATACTATAAGGCTTATAGTAATTAAAATGGCATGGTACTGGCAAAAAAAAAAAAAGACACATAGATCAATGGAACAGAATTGAGAACCCAGAAATAAATCCACATCTATATATACAGTCATTTAATCTATGACAAAAGAGTCGAGAATATACAATGGAGTAAAGACAGTCTCTTCAACAAATGGTGCTGGGAAAACTGAACAGATACATGCAAAAATATGAAACTGGACAATATTCTTATACCATATACAAAAATAAGATCAAAATGGATTAAAGACTTAAATTTAAGACCCAAATCATAAAACTTCTAGAAGAAAACATAGGCAGTAAACTCTTTGATATTGCTGTTAGTAATTTTTTTCTGATCTCCTTAGACAAGGGAAACAAAAGAAAAAATAAACAAATGGGACTACATCAAACTAAAAAAATTTTTGCACAGCAAAGGAAACCATCAACAATACAAAAAGACAACTTACTGAATGAGAAAAGACATTTGCCTACGATACATCTAGCAAGAGATTTATGTACAAAATTTATAAAGAACTCGTACAACTTGACACCAAAAAAATACAAAAAAATTAATTGAAAAATGAGCAGAAGATCTGAATAGATATTACTCCAAAGAGGACATATAGATAGCCAATAGACATATGAAATGATGCTCAAGGTCACTAATCTTCAGAGGAATGCAAATTAGAACCACAATGAGATATCACCTCACACCTGTCAGATTGCTATTATCAGTAAATCAAAAAACAACAAATGTCGGCAAGGATGTGAAGAAAAGGGAACCCTCGTACACTGTTGGTGGGATTGCAAAATGATACAGCCACTATGGAAAACAGTTTGGAGGTTCCTCAAGAAATTTAAAATAGAACTACATTTTGACCCAGCAATTGCACTTCTGGCTATTTATTCAAAGAAGACCAAACACTAATTTGTAAAGATCTATGCATCCCTATGTTCATGGCAGCATTATTTACAATAGCCAAGATACGGAAGCAACCTGAGTGGTCATCAAAAGATGCGTGGATAAAGAAGTTATGCTACCTATATACAAAAGAATATTACTCAACTAAAAAAATAAAATAAAATCTTATCATTTAAAATAACATGGATGGACCTAGAGGTTATTATGGTGAGTAAAGTAAGTCAGACAGAGAAAAATAACTACCATGCATGCGATTTCACTTATATGCAGAATCTAAGAAACAAAAGAAATGAATGAACAGAATGAAAACAGACTCACAGATACAGAGAACAATCTGGTGATTGACAGAGGGGAAGGAGCTTAGGGGACTAGGTGAAAAAGGTGAAGGGATGAAGAAGTACAAGTTTGTAGTTACAAAACAGTCATGAGGATTTAGAGTATAGCATAGGGAATGTAGTCAATATTACTGTAATGGCTATGTGTAGTGCCAGATGGGTACTAGAGTAATCAAGGGGATCACTTCATAAATTATATAAACATCAAACCAAAAAAAAAAATTAGAAGTTTGAAAATCTCATATGGAGGTTGACAGTGTTGCAATACTGAAAGACTTTTCCCATCATCAGAAAATTAATATCTGTGGTGATATTATTGAATGTGATCTCATCATATTACATAATAAAACGTGTTAACATTTGGAAAATATGGGTAACTCAACCAACCAATATTCCAAATAACCAGTGTATGATGTTGTAAAACCAAGCCTGATTAAAACATTCAGTACATTGCAAAACAGACAGAAGGATGAAAATGTAATAGTGCACAAAAAGTTTATTGCTATGGCTTTAGATTCCACATAAGAAACTACCACTTGCTTAGTTGTGGTATAAGACCAAAGAAGATTACATATAATGACCTTTTCAGGGCTATTAAAATATCCTTTTCAAACTACATGTCTGTACACACTTCAATCAAAATAACATATTGAATTCAGAAGCAGATATGAAAATGCAGTTGTCCTGTATTAAGTACGAGAAATTTCAAAAATGTAAAACATAACTCTTTTTACTATATTTTTTTATTTTAGAAAAGACGAACACTTGCAGTAAAAATGTTATTTACATTAACACATAACTGATTTATTATTATAGAATTTTAAATGAGTTAATATTTCTGGTTTCTCGGCTTTAATTTCTAAAATGGTAGATATTGATAGATATAAGCCATATAAACAAAAACTTCTGGGGAAACAAAATAATTTTTAAAAGTATAAAGTAGGCCTGAGACAAAAAAGTTTGAAATGGCTGACTTAGATGTCACCAGTTATTCAGATATTCATAAAATATTCACTCAAGATACAACCAGCGACCACATTTTGAAATCTGAACTCTCTTCCCATCACCTTTTCTTGAATGGTATTTCCTCTCGTGCCAAGACCTTTGTCTTTTTGTGGTGATCTCCCTCTAAAGGCACAATTGTAGTTGTTAGGACTAAAAAGTTCCTTTAAAACACACAATGTCAACTCAGTTTTTTTTTACCAGGCAAGATTAGAGTTAGAAATAACTTTGGGAGGTAGAATGAAAAAAAAGAAGAAAGAATTCACAGGTCAAAATGGTTGGTCTCTCAAATTACGTGCTTCATATAAATTGTCCTTAAAATCATTCGTGGGTACGAATAAAATATAATAAAACTTACAATCTAATATACTGGAGAGTTTGTCCACATTGAAAAAAAAAAGGAAGCAAAGAGCCCCTCCCCTCCACAGTCTGTCCCATGCTCTCTAAGCACATTGGCCACCCAGAGATGATTCATCCCACGGGACTTCGAAAATTCCTGAGGCTCACTCTCTGGCCCTTCCCAGTTTTAGAGGGTGGCCTTACGTGCTGCAGAGCTAATGAATGTCACACCTAAAGCTGCAGCAGGCAGAGCTCTAGAATTAAGCTGTAGCAATTATTCAAGGGGTTTTCTGGCATTCTTTCAAAATGGACAACTTAGAAAACCAGTCTTTTACTGCAGGCCAGAATATATTTCTCAAGTGAACGTTTCAGACCTTTGCCAAGATACAAATACTTTCTTATGTAAATAGATGTATACCTCACAAGTGTGATTTCAAAAACAATCCAGGCCAAAATAAGCTAGATTCACCTGAAATAGATAGCTGAGGCAGCGAGGAATTGATCTGGGGTTTTGTTTTTGTGAGGCACTAAGAGATAATTCAAAATATCTGGAAAGTGGCTTAATTTTTTAATTAATTTATGTGTGCTGAAATTTTAAGATGCTGTCCTTTCTACCCAGATCCTCAATGAAAAGAAATTTACTGAAAATTTTTGAGTTTGTGGGGGGAGACACAAAACCATAGAGTGAGAGATGAGAAGAAGCTCTCACAATGTTCCATGAGCCGGCATGAAAAGCAGCAAATTCTCTTCCACTACATTTATAAGTCATTCAGGCCATATCTTTTAAACGAAATACGTATTTTCTCCCCTTTTTCTTTACATTGGGTTATGTAACTATCAACTGAAATTTTTGATGGATGGGTGTTTGGGCTATCTCAAACAAATTGTTCAGTCTTATGACTCAGTTATCACAGGAGTTCTAAGCTCCAAGCTGACTGCAGCATTACATCTATTATTAAAGAGGATTTTTTAAAAACAAATTTCTTTGTTAGAAGTTTTATTACCAGAAGTTAAAATCAAATCAGGAAGCATTCTGGATCATGGGACAAAAACACAATTAAATATTAACTTAATTTGTGTTAAAAACATAGCAACTGGTTATGAAGACCATGCAAGAATGAATAAAAGGCACATAAAAGAATAAGTAAAACAGTTAAGATAAATAAGTATACCTCCAAGAGATTAAAACTATTTTATATTTATTTATAGATTTTTAAAAAACTATGCTTGGAGGGGTGGAAAACAAAGGAATTATATATATAAAATGTCGAATACTTAGAATGGTGAACATTTGGATTTTCTTAATCTTTTCTCTTTTTTCCAAGTTTTTGTCACAGTGTTGGAATTATTTCCAAATTTAAAAGAAGTAAAAGTAATAAGTCTGAAAAATATGCACTTTAAAACAAGTAGCTAAAGAGTGATTGAGGTTAAGAGGGAAGGTTGCCCTGTAGGACAGTAGCTGGTAGTGGCAGAAACAGAGCAGCTCTGGGTTGAGCCTCAGGTGCCCAATGCAGGGACAATGACCACTTACCCCTCCATCCTTGAATCTCTAGAAACAAGCCTCCATTGGACTCTAGGTGGCTCATTCCTGACTCATTCTCTCCAAGGACACAAGGAATCTTTGGAGTGGAAAAGGGACAAGGATCATTGCTCATTCTGAAATCTCATCACCTTTTAAAAGCCTAAACTCAGGTTGGCCTTGGGCCTGACTTCCATCCTACCTCAGCTCTACCACCTCAGCCACCAAAGAGCATCTCCCCTTCCACTTGCTGGAGCTAATTAAATGAACTCCCTCCCCCCACCCCCAATTACATCAGCCAACAATTTATATGACAATGTGGCACCAAAAGTTTAAAAGTTTAAAAAACATAAACACCTGTGTTTTAATCCAAGAAAGGAAAGGAAGAGAGGATTAAAACACAGTTCCCAGCTTTCACAATTATACCTAAGGCTGGTCCCGTTCACCATCCTATGCAGGGTGTTTGAAATGGACAGAAGAAAGTCGTGTGCTGTGACATTCTTATCCTGTTCAGCCAGACATACACAGCAGTCCTAGTTCGGGCCTAAACTATGTGGACCTTAAGATTGGGACATGTCTAGCCAGGCATGTCTAGAGAAAAGATAGAGCAAATCCACCGCAGCAGGATTTGCATGAACGCACAGGAACATAACTGATCCTAAAAGATACTCAGGAACACAGATTTGACCCAGTATAGATGCCATAATCTCGGAGGAAAGAGAAATTATTAGTAGCAGAATACAACTTTGGGGGTCTAAGACTACTCTCCATCAATGAACTCATGATTGAGTCCTAGGTTATAAAATGCTGAAAGAATACATAACCTGCCCCCCGCCCCAAAACAAAACGGAACAAAACTTAGAGGCACAGGGCAGCAGTGCTGTAAGGCCTTTTGCCTGAGAGCAAAATAGGGTTATCCCCATTTAGACAGGTGAGCCCATGTGTTCTGTGTAAACAGGAGCACAGGCATCTGTCAAATACCGTTACTCCCTAGGTGCCAGTGACGTAACATGGAAAAACAGCTCCAGCACAGCCTGCCCTCAGCAAACATGAACATGGGATCTAGCAACACGGGGTCCAGCAGCCACAGCTGCAGGAAAGAAGTTCTCTTTACCTCATTGAAACACAGAACATAAAGAGACCATCGCAAGATCTTGCAGTGTTAGAAATCAGCATGACATGGGAACTGCGGAATATCTTCAATTAGGTTCAGTGTTGTCACTCTAGGAATCAGTGTGAAATGGCAGTGGTACAAGTGCATGAAAAACCTTTTATTTCCTCTTTTCTCCACCACTCATGTTACACACATACACACACTCACACACATGCGCGCACACACACACAGAAGCATGCACACACGTAATCCATTCATTCTCCAATTTTTAAAATACCTACTAGTAAGAAGTTCTATGCTCAGGATTCAGTGGTGGTGAAGACTTACGTGACTCCTGACTACATGTCCCTTAACAGCCATGTCATCACATCAGCTCGCTCCCTGACCATCACGGGGTTGGCTTCTGCCTCAACTGAGCCCATCAGAATATTATACCTCCAGGGCCACGGTTAACAGATCCAGAGGAGAACCCCTGATCCACACTGAGCCAGCAAGGCCCTTGCCTGGCAATTCCAGAACTGAGAAAGTTGGTGGTAACTTTGGGGTGCTTGGATTACAAAATACCAAGACTAGAAACTATTAACAAGTGGCTTGGAGAAGAAGAGAAAGCCAGTCTGAAGATGAGAATAAAGCAGATGCCAAAGAGTGAAAAGGGAGAGACAGACTCCTGGCAGGACTGGATTCCCTAACTCCCCTTGCTCTTGACACCATGGTAGTCCTGCCACTGTATTTCATCAGCCAATCCAGGGGAAACGACACTGGGTTTCTGTCACTTGCAACCAAAAGAGTCCCGACACATTGACCCCCACACACACTGTAAATGATGACAGTAAGTGAACAGGAGTCTCACAAGACTTGTTGGGAATTGAAATTCTCAGCAAGAGGCACTGCAGGAAGTTAAGAGTAAGAGAAAAAAGAAGAAATGGCAGTAGAGCTGTTATAGCTAAAAATGAGAGTATTGGAGAGCTTAGATAAACATGCTATAGACGTGTCTAGAAACACTGGAGTGAGGGGAGATCTTGCAAAGACTAGAGCTAATAAAATGATTTGTTATTATTGACAATATTCAGTGTTTATCTCCTGACTCACATGGCTTGTAGAATCGGAGGTTAGAAAAATAGGAAACATAGCAACATTGCTTTTCACAGTTTATGAAATTTCTATTTGTAACGCATTAGAGCACAATTTTGTTACAAAGAATATTTATTTGCCGAAGATTTATTCAGAAAAGCATTGTTTCTTTCTAACTGATATTTTCAGTCAACTAGATAGAGCTTCCCCTCTTCCTTCCTGTCTTTCTAAGAGACATCTCTCTTCAATTTAATTCTCTTGTCATTTTTCACCTCTAACACAGTATCACAGTTTGATGAAGGCTAGTGGCTAGCAGCTCTCGGAAAGATCACAAACTCATGACCAAAATGGTGTCGGGTTCAGACAATCAAAGGTTCTTTCCCTCCATTTTCAGTTTAATGTTTTCCCATCTGTTAGAACTCTCAACCAGACTCAGCTGCTTTTCCTGACACCTGTCATGTTTATTTAGAACTTGTTTTTTCCAGAATCATTTCGGCACAATAAAAATACCAGATCTGGTTTCCATGGACTTTTCGGAGAAGGCAATAAATAGTACAAGAGAAACAAAAGAGTCGGGGGGTGAAGGGCTGCTAGGCATACAAAGCAATGCCAATAAATAGTACAAGAGAAACAAAAGAGTCGGGGGTGGGGGGCTGATAGGCATACAAAGCAATGTGAAGCAATTATCAGATCATGTGTACGATGTTTTCTGGCAGCAAGCAGGTACGAAAAATTATTTTACTAATTTTGGCTTTATAAGACAGTTCCATGAAATTAAAAGTAACTCCTATTTTTGTGCGAAAGCCAATGTTTGTAATTAAGTAACACACCTTGTACCTTATTCCATAATGAAAAGTAAACATGTTGCTTATGTGTGTAAAGCATAACTATTTATGCACACACCCATGTTTTCCTTTCTCAAACACAGCAAACAGCATGCTATTTTATATATGCATGCTATGCCCAGGGAGTTTGCTGGTATCTTACATATTTGTTTCCGTTTAACTCTCCTGTCATCTTTCAACTAAATAGGGGTTATTAATAATTCGAGATTATAGTTTGGTAGTCTTTTTAATTTTGATGAGAAATTTAACTGTGGAAACAGTAATCGGATTGAAAGAAACAACATTTTCCATTTAATTTTTGTTATTGTTGGAGGAAAACACGAACACTGCTTTATGACCAGAGTTTAGGTTTTAATGAACAGAGTGCAAGTTTCAGTACCTTGTCCATCCTAACAGAAATTCATCTGTTCAGAAAGTGATTAAAATCCAAGAAAGCCCAAGGGTTTCTGTGGCGTAAACATGGCTTGGGCTGCAGAGCTCTTGGCTCTGGGAATCAGCCAAACCTTAGAGAGTGCTGGTAGAAACCCCACTTGGTATCTCCCTCTAGACCCGAAGGGAGAAGTGGTAAACAAACCCATCAATCACTGGCAACGGGGTAGTGCTGGGTGCCATAAGTTTCAGGCACCAATATAGAAAGAAACTGATAAATTGCCATCCATCACATATACAGGTTCTCCTGTAGCTGTGGACTTGCTGAAAGTATAGAATACAGAATACTC
>NW_006441953.1:485047-505005 GCF_000325575.1 Pteropus alecto | reverse complement strand
GTGTGTGTGTAATACAATGTACAGTACTTGCTATTATTTTTGTACTTAAAATTCTTAATTAATTTCTTAAGATATTTACAATTCTAAGAAGATTTAATCACTTGAGATACAAAGATAAATTGTTCACTAGTTAATTTATTCAGTCTTTTAAAAATATTTATCCAGCAGCTACTAGATTCCTGGCACCATTTGTATTCTGAGGGAATACAAAAGAGATAAAGGACAGAGAGACATAAAAGACACAGTCTCTTCTTTCAAAAGCTTGTCATCTAAGTGCATAAACAGGGAGTCTATATATGTCAAAATTTAAATATAGTGCAAGATAATACATAGAATCGAATAAAAAAAAGACAAGAGTTTACAACTAAGTTCTTCTGCTAGTGGTTAAAAATTAGGTGCTAATGGTTATTCATTTTATAGTGATACTTGGGGTTTGTTTTTCCTTATCTGAAACCCAGTAAGATTGCATTGGATAATTTTTAATAATGCTTTTCTAAGTCAATTTCTCACAGTTATTGAGTGGTCATGGATTCAAGAGGACATGCCCTGACAAGTACCTGGGTGTGGCTAATTGGCTAATGTGTTCTGTGTTTCTGGTTCAATGTGAACACTGGGAAAAAAGACGGGCTCAATAAGAATACGTGAGCGCTGCTTCTGTGCAAGGGTACAGGCAGAGCAGGGCGCCACACTCGTGAGCCACAGAACGGTAATCCTCTGCTTGGACCACACATTGGAATCACTCATGAAGCTTTTTAAAAAATCAGATGCCTAGACTCCACTTCAGACCAATTAACTTAAAATACCTGGAAGTGGGGCAGATTTATTATAAGCTCCTCTGGTGATTTGTCAATATGAAGGTAGGTTTGTAAAACGCTGCTACAGATCATAATCAGAATCACTAAATCCCCCACATAATCTTTAATCTCAAGCAATATAACTTCCTACAGTCTCCTCTAAGGTTAACTGATTTCAAATAATTCACTAGGTAATTAACTAAGTTACTTAATGTATAAAGGATTATGGTTCAAAGTCCTGTTAAAAATTGAGGAACATCAGTCAAAAATTATCTCCCGTCCTTTTTGAAATTGTTGTCCATTTCTTATCTATTAAGGCACTATGGTTGTGACAATAAAGCCATGTCCCATATATAAGACTGATCATCTTTTCTTCTTTGTTGCGTGGAGTGCACACACAGCTCACGTAATAGTCAAATAATTGTGTATTCAGTTCAGAGGGTTGTAACAACAAATCACTTCACTGTTGTGCTAGACTATAAATTGCTACCTGATCCATCAAAACACCTGCCTGTTTCTTACCTCAAAGTAATATCGAGGTACTGCAGGAGGCTTGGTAATGGAGATTCTATATTGAGATCATGAAGCTTGTTCAGACCTTTTCCTGCCTGCAGAGACTAAGGATGAGGAAAGGTCCACAAAGCCACAAGTTATATTCTGCTGTTCCTAACAGACTTCTCCATGTGCTAATAATAAAGAGAATAGCTGTGTCTAATTTCCTTTTTGGTCTTTATGTAGCTGCAGTGATTTCTGTTCTGATGGCATATCCAGTTAGCTAGAGAATTCTCTCAATTCTCTAAAATTCTGATTGAACACATCTTGGGTGGGACTCAGAAATCTGTATTTTTATAAGGGCCTCCAGGAAATTCCCATGCAGCCAATCTGGGTAACCCCCTCACAGAGCCGTTATCCACAAAAAAAAAAAAAAAAAAAAAAAAAAAAAAAAAACTAGCTTTTAAATGGGATGTCTTATAACCATATAGTTAAAGGTTGTCTATCTTAGTAATGGAGTTGATTACCCTCTGGGTTCTCAGTTTTATTTTTCCCTGTATCACTTTTCACAAATTGACACTTTTTTATATGTCTACCTGCTTATTTTTAAAACATTGGGTTCTTTTAATAAAATGAACACTCTAGAAGGGCAAAGATTTGTCTATTTTGTTCACAAACCTATCCTCAAATCATAGAACAGTTCTTAACACATAGAAGCTATTCAAAAAATAATGAATAAATGAGTAAATATTTAGGAAAAGCTCAAAAAAATTGACATATTGGAAAGGAAGAAAATCTACCTCTCAAAGTAGGGGCAGGAAGTCATCTCTAGGTTTTTAATTTAAATTGAATTTTTGCTTTTGTTTTTTTATGAGCTTCACAATATGCAGGAGAATTACTAACCCAATCAGCAAGTTCCCTAAAATATAAAAGTTTGAGAAAATCTAATTGATTTTGTAAATCTCAATTAAACAAGTTTCAATGTCTAGAATATTTGAGTTTACATAATCTTTCTCATTAACTAAATATATCCGTAACTATGTCTTAGAATCTGCTCTCATTATTGGATCTAATGGTCAATTTTGGACCTCTCCATACTGATGTATTTACACTTGAGTTATTCCAAGGTCATAAGTTTATAATAAGATTCAAATGGAATAAAAATCCTTGGCCTCATCTAATCTTTGTTTCTTTTATCACTTTATTAACCTGGTCAGGGATTATTGGCTGCTTAGTTGTCTTTGTCGAGAAGAATAGTGGGATGAGTGACACATTTGTCTAGAAAAGTGAGAAATTAGTTTTAGAGTATCAGCATCCGGTTTAGGGTTGAAGACATGAGAAAATACTCCATGATTTTATGCATCTGAGGCGATTTTAAGAGATCATCATATCGGACATGTCGCCAATAAAGTATGAATGCGCCTCAGTCTTTTTGTTGTTCACAGCTGCCCGGCCTTCCTCATTCAGCCGTGGGTGTGGATGGACCTTGGACGGCAATATTAAGGACTAAATGAAGGAGGAATGACAGTCTTGGGCCCAGGTTAGAGTAAGTGTTGTGAAATGGGTTCTAAGACAAGAGTTTAACTGTAATATAATTTATGGGGAATGGATAAATTTCCCCTCAATTTCTATTGAGTATTGTCATTCAGTACCAGGATCCATTTGTAAATGAACTTAGTGGAAAACATTTCATTCAAACCAACTCTACAGGGCTGCCAGATGCTCTTCTACTAGCAACCTGACATATGCTCCCTCCTCTGCCCATCCTGGCTCCTCAACAAAAGCAGATGAGAAGGGCCAATGATTACAGTCTTTTCCTTCACCCCACAGTTGGCAAGGGCCCAGGAGAAGACTCTTATTCTAGGCACTAACTTCAAGAAACCGATCTAAAGAATTTCAACTGTTGATATTTCTGTGTAGGTTAGCCACTGCAAAAGACACTGCTCCCATGAAACAATTCGATCTGAATTTGGCAAATCAGAATGAAACAGAGATATCTCTATGAATCAAAGTTAACAAATAAGAAGAGATGCACAAAGAGGTAGTAGTCTAATGTAAACAAGCAAACAAAAAACAAGCAGCGCAACCTTGATACCAAATAAGCTAGAATCTAAAGCCAGAACGTTGATTGGAACAAAAATATATTTTTAATTGTAAAATTTACAATCCACAGAGGATATAACAATCTTTTATGCTGAATGTTAAAAAAAAAATGTATTCAATATTGTTGAATCAGTCATTCCACAAATACACACTGAGCACCTGCAATCTGCAAGTGCTATTCACTAGAGCTATATCAGTGAATGGATTGATTCTCACATGACAGACACATTTCTCACAATCATAGGACTTACACTTTAGCATAGAAGATAATAGTCAAAAGCAAAGAAATATATAATATAATTATATAAAGCAGAATAAGAGATTGGAGAAGGGTACTGAAGACTATTTAGGATCTGATTATCAACCAGGGTTTCTCATAAAATGTGCTGCTTGAGCAAAGAGCTGAATAGAACTAGAAAGCAATCTGGGCTCCTAGAGGAAGCATATTCCAGGAGACATGGGGAGCAAGTGTGACGTTTCTAAGTCAGGAACAGGTTTGGCGTGTTGGTAGACGGGTGAGGAGGCTGGTGTGGCTGGAGCTGAGGGAGCCAAGCAGAGGAGGGGTAGTAGTCGGAGAGTAGTCAGGGCCAGATCCGGAAGGCACTGGGAGCCACTATAGGGAATTTTTATTTTCTGAAGAAAATGAGGAATTTCATTGGAAAATTTTAAGCAGTTTTTACTTGTTAAAGGTCACCCCCACTGCTGTCATACAGAACTGAGGAGAGGCGAAAGCGAAAGCGAGGAAGAGCAGTCAGAGGCTTGTAGCAATCAAAAAGGTGTTAATGTAGCATTTTACTTTAAGTCCATTTGTAATGCCTGACTGGCACTGGTTGCTGTGCCTACTAAAGTGAGCCTTGTGCTCCTAGTTCTCTTAGATGAAAGTGAGAGCAGTGAAAGTGCTGAGAAATGACTGAATTAGGGCTATATTTTAAAGATGCTAGATTGACGTGGGGTAGGAAGAAAACAAATCAAAGATATCTCCTAGGTTTTTGGCATAGATAATTAGCTGCGATAGTGTCACAGTGATGGGAAAGACTAAGAGAACAGCAGATGTATGCAGAAAGATCAAAATGCCTATTAGACAACTAAGAGTTGATATCAAGTAGAAAGTTGGACTTACAAGCCTATATCTCAGGGGAGAAGCCAAGACTAGAGAGACTAATTTAGAAGCTGCCAAGATACAAAGCATTATAAAAGCCTTAGTTGAGAAAATCAGAAAAATCTTGTACGTAGAGATTTTTTTTTTTTTTTTGTAAATCTTATATAAAAGAAATAGGCCTCGTCCTAAGCCCTGGGGATCGCCAGCATTTAGATGTGAGCAAGAGGAGAGGAACTGTGAAGGAGGCCAAACAGAAGAGGCAACGGGATAAAAGGAAAACCAGGAGAGTAAGGAGTCCCATGAAGTATTTCAAGAAAGGACCAAATTAGTTGTATAAAAATGCTTCTAAGTAGTTAAGGATGGGCACTAAGAACTGTTGGCTGAATTTGGCAACATGGAGGTCACCGGTAATTTTGAAAAGAATAGTTTTGGTAAACTGGAAGGACAAAGCCTGAATCTCTGGTTCAAGAGAGAATGTAAGGTGAAAATTGGTTCAAGAATATAAGGTGAAAACTGGAATGTAAGGTAAATATTTTTTAAAAAAAAATTTGCAGGATCTGGGGAGAAGGTGTGAGATTTGAGAAAGATTTGTATATTTAAGGGAGTTTTACAGTATGTTTATAGGCCAGTGGGAAAGATCTGGTAGAGAGGAAATGGTTAGTGATGCAGGAGGGAAGGAAGAGAAAGAATAATTGCTGAAGTAGAGCAAACTAATGAGTAGAAAAGTGGCCAAAGGACAGAACACAAAAGGGAGAGTGTGGTCCTGGAAAGAAGCAAAAGTCCATCATTGAAGGCAAGAGAATATAGATACAGATGCAGCCGAGTGTGTAGATCTGGCAGTGAGAAGAGCTGGTAGTTGTCTTCTAAGAGCTTCTATTTTCTCCATGAAATAAAAGTGATGTTATTAGCTGAGAGTGAGGAAGTAGGAAGGAAACTATTTTGCAAAGGAGAACTGCAAAATAGTTTCCTAGGCGAGTGGGGGATGTAGTAGAAGTAACAGATCGTATTCCTTTTGTGGTCATAAAAGTGAAACCAGTCAACCTGACTTTGTATTTTTCTCTAGCAATGTTTCAATGCTCATTGGTGAGCACAGCATAGGTAGAGAGTATGATGTAATCAGTTTGAATTTTACAGCGGCATAAAATAGAGGGGGAGTGGAGCAAGAGAATTGAGGGTTTATACAAAAGAGTGATGACAGTGATGAGCCATGAAATTTAAGCTGGGTAGGTAGAAAGAAACAAAACAGGAGATGGATGATGGACAATAAAAGAATGGCGGGATGAACAGATTGGATATGGTAGTCGAAGAACTGTTACATTGGAAAATGGGCTGGAAAGATAGGAAAAGATAATGGATAGAACGTGGAATGATTGAAATTGAAATCATCTTGGTTATTGATAATGATAATTTTTTTAAACTATTAATAAAGACAAGATCTGGGTAGGGAGAAGGTGGCTGAGCAAAGGAGGAAGAAAAAGTAATTGATAATAAAAGAGTATTTGAATGGTGCATCTATAAGAATGCTGAAATTATCAAGCAAAAGGACAGGAGTCGTGGTAAATAGTGCTGAAATCTTCAGTGAATGAAAAAGAATGAACAGAATATTGATAAGTCATTTTAATAATTATGATCATTATGAAGAATTTTAATATATGTCTCCTTCAGAATTTGATAAATCAAGCAGGAAAAACATAACTAAGCCTCTAAAAATATGTAAATCACAATGAATAAATCTACCTTAATAGAAATATCTAGAACTATGTAATATGTTAGCCAAGAATACACATTGTTCTCTTGTATCTATTAAATGTTTATAACTAAATCATGTAACTTAACCACAAAGAAATTCTTTCAAAAATTCCAATAAATGAAAGGGAAAAAATTATGTCAGTTTTATATAGAATATGAGGAAATTACAAGGAACATAAGAAAATTTGTCAAAATATTCATAGCAGGGGTAAAAACAGATACTTCATCTTATATATATCCTTTACCTGCTCTGTTCTATTATAAAGTTGAACTTTTTATAGTCCCAAAATAGTATGCCATACATAATAACATAGTAGAAATTATTTTAAATTTAGTTGGTCATTGATACTTTGCCTATGTAACCTCAAATAACCAGGTATTTTATTCCCCAGAACCATGTTTTACCTGCTTCCATGTTTTTATCTTGCAAATATCATGCAATAATTACAGCTACTTCATTGTGTGTGGAAGTAAGAATTAGCGAAACAGTTTCTAGAGTTCTTTGAATGCCTTAGACAAAAGCTCACATCTCAATGGACAAAGCATGTGACAGAGAGCAAACAATTGAGAATAATCCAACCTGTCACAATACAATGCTGCAGTGGTATCTTCCATCTGCCCTGCCAATTCTTCACACTGTAGGAGCTAAGGCTAGACATTACACTTTCCTAGAGCTTCCTCTTGTGGAATTATGTATGCAGTTATTTATAATGCTTTGTGAGTGCTTTAGTCTCACTGCCAAAAAAACAAGTCTTCTTCCAAATATCCCTGTAATTGGACTTTAGGGAAGCCTGTGCTATTCAAATACAGATGGACTGCTATGACAATCTAGATCTCCCATGATTGGCACAAAGATTCAACAGTACCAAGACCCAAAGATACACTACTTTCAATCCACTATAATCCATTTCATTTTTTAAAAATCCCATATGAAAATTTAAAATAGCTTTATTCATTTTAATTTCTTCTTCACATCAAATGATACCCAAGTTAGAGTAATAAACGCATAATGGGCACTCATGTATAAACAATGTCTTAAACATAAATCTGTCAAGACTATTTGTTTATAAATTGATTTTTCTCTCCTCAAAATTTATTTAATAAGTATTTCCATAGCATGCATTATATGCTAAGCATTTTGCACACATCAACTTATTTAATTTTTATAACAACGTTATAAGGTAAGCACTATCATTATCATCCTTGTTTTATAAATGAGGAAACTGAGGAACAGAAAGAGAAATAATCTGTTCAAGATAACACACCAGGTCAGTCGGTAGACCTGAGATTCAAATCAAGGCAGTCTGGCCCCAGGGTTTACGCTCTGATCCATTACATTATGCTGCCTTGTCCCCTTCACTCAGAATTTCCTCTATTCTGCAAGACTCTGTTTAATTTCTCCAAGCGAAGGTCTCTTGCACTGTGTTGTTTTGAACTTTCAACGCTTGCATTTTCTCAAAGACTCCTTGTGGGAAGAATCTATATAAACACAGTAGAGTGTACCTGTGTACCTCACTTCACTATTAACCATGCTGAGATTCAAAGATATTAAAAGGTCCTTTCCTAAAGTCACACACCTAGCAGGTAGCAGTTAGAACTATTTGAAGACATGGATCTCTCTCGATCCATGTATTAATTACCTACATCTCCTCTATTGTATCAAGGCAGTGAATGCCCTTACTCTATACAAGTCAGTTTTTCTCTAAAACACCAGCTCCTCCTTAATTGATGGTCATTTCTATTTTACAACCTAGCATTTGCTAAACTTTCTTTTCTCTCTCTTTTTCAATACACCGCACAAAGCTGGAAATGTTTTAAAATAAAAGTATATCTTGCTATTTTTTAAGGATAATAGTCTCAAACAAAAGAAATTCCCATATTTCAACATCTTATTAAAGATTACAGTTTCAAATTTCTCCTTTTTCAAATTTTTTATATGAGTAACTATCAGATGTAAAATAGTGAAACTTACTTTATAGAAAAAAGGTGATTAACTCCAGGAGAAAGTCAACAGTAAAAACATGAAAGTATTAGGCAGCAGAGGGAGAAGAAGGAGAAATAACAATATAGCTAGATAAGGCATAGACTATGAGATTCTTTCCTGTATAATCAAGAATTGACTCTAGGTAGATATGGTCAGTAACTTTCCTGGCCCATGAAATGGTTTGGTGAAGTATTCTGTTTTCAGAATTATGGAAGTCTGAATGTAAATTGTGTTCTTTGATCAATAATGCCTATTCTTCTGTGGCCAGACAAAGCTTTATGAACTTGAAACCTAACAACTGTGAGTGGGGCCTCTTTCTGGATGCAGTCCCCTGGTGTTTTGACCAACCTTCTTCAGCTGATATCTGAAAAGACTCGACATGACTAGTGCAAAGTTGTTTAGTTTGTTTGTCAAGTTTTTATTTACTTTCGTATGTGGGAGACTGTTGATTCCTTAAAAGAGAACATTATCACACATGTAGGCAAAGTAGGTTAACAATTTTATTTTAGAAATATACTGTTTGAACCAATTGCCACCTTTCTGAATGAATAATTAAATGATCAGTTCCTACACAAATTGCTTAGAAATATGTTTGCATGCTAACATATGTGGGTAAGGTGTGTAGGACAGGAAAATTATTTACACATATTGTTAAAATAATGTATATTAGCTTATGTAATGACCTATGCTTTTATCATAAATATTATTTCCTAAAAGTATTGAATAAGGCCTAATTTTGCTTACAAGGTTTATGAATTTCACATGCATTTAGGAAATTCAAAGATAGTATCTCCTATCATACTTGTAATAATCAATTATGGCTACCATCTATTGAGTATCTGTGACACGCAGACACAATGCTAAGTGCATTCCTCACAACAAACCCATAAAGCAGGGAGTATTATCTCTATTTTACACAAGAGAAAACAAGGTTCAGAATGGCTGAGTAAGTAACCCAAAGTCACAGAAAGAGCTGTTGCCTAAACATAGACCCATGTCTGTCTAGCTTCAAAGTCCATGCTATAACATACTGTACTGTAGAGATTCTTCAAAAACAGAGGCTATAGAAATAAGCTATCTCTATTTTATTGTCTTTTGCAATGAAAATATAAATACACGCCTATTAAACTTACTAATAAGAGTTTTTGTCTTCATAAACACTAGTACAACTTCCAAAAATCAAGAGATTTAATAGGAAACATAAATACAGATTAGATATGTGTGGTCTGTTGTCTCCCATTAAAACATCCGTGAAGATAAAAGAAAGAGACAAGAACTGACAATAGCAAAGGGGAAAAAAATGACATACCAAATTTTCCAAGCAATTTCCCCTAAATGCATTGTCAGTGAGAACAGATTGAAAAGCAAATTATTGGACTCTGTACCATAGTTATCTGACCCAGAAGCAAAAGATCTTCACCAAAAAAAAAAAAGGAAAAATCTCTGACTCATTTCCCTATTGTACGCTTAACCCCAGAATATAGTGACTGGACTCTATAGAAAAAAAAGGCAAAAAAAATTATTTTCAGAAGTAACTAGAATCCTGTCTTTCTCTTACATCATCTCCATTGGCTCTTTTCTCTTTTTATTTTCCATTCCATTAGTAGGAAATGAAAGATGGATTGAGATAGTTTCCAAGGACGTTTTATACTCGGAGGAGAAAAAAAATGACACACAAAAATTAAAACAGACACAGGAGAGCTGGGAGTGCTGAGATTAGTGTGCTCTTTCATGTCATGACACTGTTCCAAGAACTTCACCTGTTCCTTGGAACAGCTAGGAGCACGAGGTTCGCTTTAGTAGTACCACAGCAATCAATGCCAGTCAGGCATTACAAACGGAATGAAAGTAAAACGCTAGCTACATTCTGACCTTTCAGGTCAGATTTGAAAGAGGAAAGTTGCCTGTGAACAACAAAGGACACTAAGGAAAACAGTTTATTTGAAAAATGCCATCCCAGATTACTCTTCCCTGAGTCAGTCAGTATGTTCAGGAAGTAAACAATGGAGCCTACTAAAACATAAGAGAAAGAGACATTTGGAAGGGAGAGAGTTCCCTAAAGACTAAGGGAGGTCGTGGCTCTGAAAATTCTTTTCTTTAAAATTATATAAGAATTTTCCAAAACTCAGTGTCCTCACAAATATCTCAGAGTCTATAAAACAGAATCAGGCATCTCTACAAGCAAAAAGGTTGAAATAAAAGCAGAGGTACATAGGATATTGTCTGAAATAAGAAAGGAATGTAATAGGAAAATGAAAATCTGCTTTGAGTACAGTTAAGAACAGAATAGACACTCCAGAGAATTAAGAAAATTATGTGGAATAATAAATTTGAAAAAAAAAATAGAACATAGAAAGAAAACACAAAGATAAAACAAGAAATAAACAAATATGGAGAAAAGAAAGTGTATCTACTCTAAGATTTAAAAGGTCTGTGAAGCAGAAATAAGAATACTCTGAATGAAGAAACTTGAATGAAGATGCTTTGGAAAAAAATTACTTTAAGATACTATCAAATGTTGCAAAAATGAAGAAAAATGTTTTACGGAGCTTGAAAGAGTTTAACATGTTCTAGGCTTGATGATGGTTTGTGTAAAAAGCAATATAAAGACACTCTAAGATATATTCCTTTTGTTAACAGATCCCTACTTAAATATAAAAAGGAAAGTTTATGAAAGGATACTTAGGTATCGAGCAGAACAATTAAGTTGAAAAAAGTTATGGACACAGCTGGGCCTCAAGAATAACTGCAAAGTTGAATACAGTCAAAACTCTGATTCCACCCCCATCTCTCTGTATCTCTTAGTATCCTGGGCTCCATTCTTCTCATAGAGATCAAAATAACTTTCTTCATATAGCAGAAAACTTGGCTGTCAACAGTACTAGAAAGAGATTGAACTCAGAGCCAAGATCATAAAGCCAAGGGGATGGACTCAGTTTAAGTCAGGTGCCCAACCTGGCACCAATACCTGTTATCAGAAATAAATGCATGTAGCAGCTGCCAAGAAAGCATGAATGGCAGGTTGTAGATCGTAGAGTCAGTTCCTAGAAGAGGAATTATAATCCCAGAAAAGGTGGTTGGAGGAAGGCATCCAGATCAAGCAGTGAGTGTTCTCTCAAGACCATAACACATCACTATCAGCTTATAACAATAATCCTAGATGTGAAAGAACAGCATAGATCAGAATTAGAAAAGTTCAGATAGAACTTAGGGGAGAAAATTTAAAAAAGAGAGAGAGAAATTTATTTCAGAACTAAAGACTAAATGAGAATTATAAGAATGAATGCAAAGTAATAAATGCCTTAAATGCAATAGAAGGTAAAAGAAAAAAAAATCTTAAAATCAAAAGACATGAAGAAAGAAAAAGGACTCAAGAGAAAGTGGCAAATACTGAAGATAGACCCAAGAAATCACATATAGATATTAGGAGTTCTTGAAAAAAAAAAAAAAAAGAAGAAGACAAACAAAGAAAAAAAAGAAAACATATAGATATTAGGAGTTCTTGAAAAAAAAAAAAGAAGAAGACAAACAAACAAAGAAAAAAAAGAAACATATATGTGGAATCTAAAGAACAAAATAAACAAATGAAACGGAAACAAACTCATAGATACAGAGAACATTTCAATGGTTTCCAGATGAAAGTGAGGTTTAGGGGGTGGGTTAAAAAAGGATAGGGATTAAGAAGTACAAATTGGTAGTTAAAAAGTTATGGGGTTGTGAAGGATAGCATAAGGAATATATCAATAATATTGTAATAACTATATACGGTGTCAGATGGGTACTAGATTTATTAGGGTTATCTCTTCATAAGTTATATAAATGTCTAATCACCATGTCATACACCTGAAACTAATATAATTTTGTATGCCAACTGTAACTAAAAAATTTTTTAAATTATTTTTAAAAGGAAACAAAACAAATACCAAAAAAATTTTAAAATTATTTTTAAAAGGAAACAAAACAAATTCCCACAAATAAAAAAAGTAAGATTTTAAACTGTATTTTGAAAGTATATACCATGTAGAAAAAAAGGCCAATCCTACTCCAAGTAAAAGAGAATTCTTCTGCCTGATGATCTACAAACTGGAATATCAGTTCTTCCTGGTTCTATGGCAGGCTGCCAGCCTTCAGACTCAGACCAGGACAGCTTTTGGACTTGACAGCTTCCATAATCATGTGAGTTAATTCCTTAAAATAAGTAAGTAAGTAAGTAAGTACTTACTTTTTTTTTTAATGCATGACAGTCTTTATGTTTAATGATTATCGGTATTCCAAATAATAACATGTAACAGGTTCTTGAATTCTATCATCTACTAATTTTGATTAAGAGATAATAAAAGCAGCCCAAATAATTGTACTAGTATTCATTGTTCTAACCCTTATGCCAGAAGTCCTCTTGGTTTGAAAGATATAGAGATAGATAACACATATTTCAGTTTCTCTCGAGAACCCTAACTAGTACACAGGAACTTGATAGACCCAGGTCTTAAATAAAGGTTTGAAGGGACCTTCCTCCAGTTAATATTACTTTTCATTCACACTGGAAACAACACTGCTCTTCCTTTTAATATCTTAGTCATAAACCCTTTTGAAATGATTTAATAAATATAAAAAAGAATACTTAATAAATAAAAATTACTTTCATTCTAAATTATTTGGAACTAATAAATGTAACACAAAAAACAGCACTTATTTTCAGTGGGAAATTCTCAAAATAACACCTTCAGTGAAGATTTATGCAATACTATATGGGACTGATAGTGATGATGGTGGTGATAAAGATAATAATGATGATATGGTGGCTAAAAATTTAGGTCTCCATATTTTTTTCTTGAGATATTTCTTATTAGTATTTGAAAAAGTGCTAAGCTAAGGAATGAACAGAACAAACCAACCTAGTAACAATAACCGTATTATCAGTTTTATACCAGATATTCTTGAATCAAAAATTACTTATTCTGTAAGACATCAATCAGTGAATTTTACCTGAACTCTCCTTAAGTGTGAGGATTAGTTAGGAGATTCAGTTTGATAAATTTGTGCAATAGGCTGGGTATTTTTTATTATTGATTATTTTAATATTTCATGGCAACATTCCCAGCCTTAGGTTTTCACCAGTGAGGAAATACAATTTTCCACTGAAAAGAAGAAACAGTACCTGATTTGTGACTGTTTTTTGGTTTACAAAGAGCCTTATATTCTGACCCAACACGAGTGGGTCAGAATATAAATTTGCATGATTGATCTTTGCTTTGTTTTTATGGAGAAAATTACTATGAAAGCACGAACATTCTGCTAAGTATATTAGTCATTTTCACAATATTCACAGAAGCTTAATGAGATTGTAATGTAGGATTAATGGTCATCACAATTACATCTAGTGGTTACACCAATGATCCTTTCCCACCTTCGCATGAAAGAATAAACATTGTAATGTCAGTTTTTTTAAAACAAAATTGAATTCAATCACCAAACTTTTATTTAAAAACAAACCAAAAAAGCCCACAAATAAATTACAAGTGTTAAAATTTGTAACACAATTTATATGGATAACACTCACTAAGTCTTGAGAAAAATATCTAGAAAAAAATGTGGCATACCTATTCTATCTACTTGTTTTCATTTCTTCCCATTAGATGTTTTTAATAGCTAGGAAAGTTATTTCTTCACCACTGAAATAATTAAATAATGTGAAATAATGTGGCCTTATTCATTAAAATGTGAGAAATAATATGAAATAATTTAAAATAATATGGCCTTACTTATCAAAATGTGGGAACTATGTCACTGAGTGAAATCATCTTACCAATTTCCTTAATATTCTCTCACTATTCAAGACTGATTTTAACACAAAGTCATTTGGTCAATTTCATTCTAACATGAGACTTTAAAGCAAATTATATATATCTAAGAGAGTTGCCAAGAAGGAAAGAGTAAAGAAAATCACTTTACAGTCTGGTGTTCATTCATGAAAAACATCACCTGAGATTATCTGAGGTATTTCAAGTTGTATCTAAATGTTTGTAGAAAGTTCTATAGAATAAAATAGTCATCAGTCAATTGACTATTTCGTCTGCACAATGCCAAGCAATTACTTTTAGTTCGTTTACTTATTATTTACTTATTTATTTTTACTAAAAGTTTGATCCACAGCTTGGATTCAAACTTTTCTGGGCAAGTATGAAAAACTAATACTTGAGGAAAGCAGTCGGAAATTTGTATCCACTTGTGACTAAGATACTCTTTAAAGAGAGCAGACTCACCTTAAGAGTAGTATCAGTCAACTTGGCCCGATGACAAAGCAATGATGGGAGACGTGAAAATTTATGTTTGGCCAAGAATCTGCCACTTAGAATATAAGATCTCTGAGAAAAGTATTTTTGTTCTCTATAGTGTTTTCAGCACCTAGAACAATGCCTGGCACAATAGTAAATGCTCGATGAATATAAATCCTGAATGAATGAATGAATCCTCAGTCCAACTCTTTATAGAATCATATTTGAATCAAGGTATTTTAACTGTGAAAATCTGTAAGTGGAGAGATGGAGGTGGGAAAGATGGTGAGGAGAAATACAGAATTATTTTCATTAAAAAAAAAAAAGATAATGGGGGCAAAAGGCAGGAGTACTGGTGCCTTTCTGCAGTAGATCCAGATTCTCCCTTTTAGGTTAGAAGTACTCACTCCTCCAATTGCTAGGACTGTTTACTGATGACTAACAAATAAATTCTTTCTTGAGACTTGCCCTTGGTCAAAGAGAGTTATCTCACCCAAGGTTACGTTGGGTGAGATAACGTAAGGGGCAGCCCACACACAATGACTAGTCAAGACCAGAGTACACAGCCTGGTCCCTTGCCTCAGTCTAGCATATATCCCAACTTCTGAGATCTCCACAGGATCTCTGTGGCAACTGCTTTGCAGTTCAACTTCTACCTCTGTCAGTCCTGCTTCCCTCACTCCATTACAAGTGTAACTGCTGTGAACGCCCTCAATTAACCTTCACAGCCAAATCTCCGTATCAGAATCTGTTTCCAGGGAACCCTACCTAAGACACCCTCAATAGGGTAACTATATAGAGAAAGAGGCATCAGTTCCACTTCACAGAACATAGAGAGACTTTGGCTCGAAGAATATAGTTATTACAAGTAGTAATTCTGATGTAGATCTGATAAATCTTTGTTACAACATTTGTGTCACCTAGAGAGGAACATCCTATGATATGCCATAAGGATCGGTGTTTGTCATAATTCATTCAAACCACCCTTCCAAAATCCAAAATAGAAATTTTTCTAATTGTAAAACTAATGCTTGCTCATTTTAGAAAATTTAAACAATAAAATATAAACAAGAATATAAAAATCACCTGCAATTCTCCCACCAATACATAATCATTATTAAACTGGTGCATAGACTTCCAGCTATTTCTCTACATATACACAAACTCATCACACGCATAGGTACTCATGTTTTTATCAAAAAAAAGTCTCTACTATTTAGAATCTTTTATTGCCTGTTTTTTCTTTTTTTTTTTTTTCACATTTAATCATATAAAAATGCAGTATTTTTACTGGCTGCTTAATATTCCATTTCGAGGCTTAATAGAATTTAACTCAATCTTCTGCTGATACATCTAGATTTACCTATTTTTTCAATATTATAATTATGTTGAAATAAATATCTTATTCTCTCTGATCAGATTAATTCCTTGGGATTATTTCCTGGAAGAGAAATCATATTTCAAAAAGAATGTATATTCTTTGAAATTTTGCTACCTATTGTTTTATTGCTTTCCATGATATTTTTATCAATCTATGCTCTTACTAAATATTTATGAAAAAAAAGGCTCTTTCTTCTCACCTTTTCTCATTCTTTTTCTTCTTTTTTAATTTAATATGTAAAATGTAACCTTATTATTATTTCATTGACATTTCTATTAAGCACAGAAGGCATGTTTATCATATCAGAATATGCCACAATTGTAAGAAATAAAACATGCTTTTGATGTCAAAATCGAGATTCAAAAAGATTAGATCATGCTGGAACAATGGACTAAACAATTAAAATGAATTTTAATAGAAGTCAGAGTAAGGTTTCAAGATAATAGTATTTTTCCATCAACCATGGAAGAACAGGATGAAGTTTTCTTAGCATCAGCATGAAAAAGACCTCAGTATAGTATTGAGTGAAAGTATGGAAGGAGCCAATGATGAGATGCAGAAACTTCAAGGAAAACTTAGTTTCCATTAATAGGAGCACAGAGTCCAGGACAAAGACTCGGTGATCTGAAATGGCTGCCCTGGGTCCAAGTATTTTGTTCAGTCCAACATTCTCAGAGGCCCATTAACTAACTCTAATGCCTCAAGAAACAAGGAGAATAATGTGTCTATTATACAGATAGATCATCTGAAGAAGAGTTGAAGAGTTGAAGTTCAACTAATATTCAACCAAATAAATAAAATTTAAGATGGCTTAGAACAGGGTAAGAATAGAGTGGGAGGCACAGGGATGTAACCTGGCTGTCTTTAAATTTTTGAAGAGCTGTCATTCAGAAGAGGGACGTGATCGATTCTATATCACACCAGAAGGCAGAACTAGAAGCCGTGAATAAAGGGACACAGGGGCAGGTTTTATTTCAATATGACTAGGAAATGTCTAATGAGTAGAGCTGCTTAAATGTGGAATAAAATTGACATGTCAATTTTTCTTTCCATTAAATCACTGCTGAGCCCTTTTACAATATGCAGTCATTCAAGCTCCTTCTAAGTCCCTACTGTGTTCTCTCTCAGCACCGCACTTGGTCCTGCCGTGAGCAGGGGAGAGGCGGTATGGGGCAGAGGGTACACTTAGCTCCTTTGCCTGTATTCTCTACTCTTGGCATTTTTACCACAAGTACTATTTCTCTCAGGGTCCTGCAAAGTGCAATTTCTGTTCAGTAGTGCTCTGCCTTTCTACTTTTTTAAAATATTTTGTTTTTTAACCCTTTTCCTGTTTAGAAAAAAAAAGTGCAGCTTGCTGCCCGCGTTCATTTAACACCATGCTACGTTTCCTAGGATTTGACATTTTCAGCAATTGAGAATCACTATATTTTGTAAATGGAAATACCATTACTAAAAACAGAATGCTATAACTACAATGTCATTTGTTTCCAAAGACTATTGATATACTAGAACGATGCAAAAATAGTAATAAAAGAGAGATCGTTCATGGCAAAGTTCGGGGGTAAGATTAAGACTGTAATCCACAAGTCATCTCAGGGTAAATGCTTCAGCGGCAAGCACCACTGGCAAGTATTCTCAGGGCAAATGAGAAAAAGGTTAAACCCTTTTCTGAATTCTACCTATTGTCCAACATTAATCTAGTGTCTGCTTATGGTCCACCTGAACCAAAATCTCAGATAATTCTATTTGTCTCTACTTAATTTGATTGCTTCCTCCAACACAAAACTTTTATGAAATTTGCAGTAATCAGATACACTTGATTTTTATCCCCAACATACTAAGCAAAAGAGTTCTTTATGAGTTAGCTCTCATTCACATTTCTTCTAGGATTCTGCTTCTTATACCCAGACTAGTTGCGTACATACAGATGTGATTCCTTTTTCCATGTAAAAAAAAACAAAAAGAAAAGAAAAAAAGAAAGAAAGAAAAGAAAAGTATAGAAAAGAAAAAGAAATATCTTGGTTGGTCCTCTGGCCCTTCATACCTTTTGAAGGATATATAGAGCAAATCATGCTTTCTGGGTAAAATTATATCCTGAGAGGGATCAGACATCCAGTGAAAGGAGATGACAAAAATTTCCATCATTGCTTTTTTCCTTTAAGATATTACTATTAAATCATCCTATCATTCAAAAGTAGTTTCAGAAACAGCCTCCAATATTGCTCAGGGGTCTTCAAATGTGTTTTGGGTCCTCCACACACTAGCCAGGCCTCCCTTCCTCACTTCCTTCAGGGCATTAGTCCACACCCCCCAAGTACACATACGCATGAAGAGAGTGCGGGGTGGCCGGGGTGGCCGGGCGGGGATCATAGCTACAGGGCAAATGAATAAGAGGTTGGTTATTCCACACAATTGGCATAAACGATGGTCATTCCATTCATTGGATGTACATAAAGAGCCAAACCAAAAATTTGTTTAATGTACATGTATAGTACAGAGTATCTTTCTGAACACAGATTCATGCGACAAATGAAATCTGTGAAATGACTCAATATTTCAATCACCATATCTAACTGAAGAAATATGAAGGAAGAAAGAGAAAAAGAGAGAGCAGCCCTAATTTACAAACAGATGAGGTTCCACAATTCATTCACAAAGCAGAACATTTTCCCACAGAAACAACCTTATGTAATATACATTGATTTCTAAATAAATCTACAAAGGCTTTTTTAACACACGAAAGAGGTTTTTTTTAACCTGGATCTACTAGTATATCAGAAAATTTAAAATAATACTAAATATATTTTAAACATTTAAAATATGCCAATTATCACCTCATTTAATCCTCAAAACAATATCATAACAGGTATTTTTTATCATCATTGTCATTATCATCATCATCTCTCATAGATAAGAAAACTGAAGCTAAAGCTACTAATTGTTGGTGAAAGTTCTCAAGATAAGTCTTCTGACTGCAGAAATCCATCATCTTAACCGCTATACAGAACTCCCACCAACCTACCCCTGTATGGTATGTCCTGAAACAAGGTACCCAGAGTTCCAGCTGGACATACCAGGAGCCAAGGCAGAATGTAGATCCCACCTGTCCCCGGAAGCTCCCTCTGGAGCAGTAAGAATGGGTATTCCTCTTTTCTGAGACAATTAATTGTGAGAGAAGTGCTAATAAACTGTGTTGGCAAAGGAGTGGAAATGAGAGGGAAAAGTGCAGAGGAGAGTGGCCATCTGCTGGGAGAGAATCCCCAGACGAAGAGGCGGCCTGAACATAAGGCCATAACTGCCGCCAGGAGTCTTCCTAGATGCCCACTCAAAAGGACACGTAGAAACTAGTTAGGCAAACTTAAGTCGGACACTGCCTGTGTATTAATACCCTTCAGGCCTGCCGACTCTTCCCTTTTAGACTCTCCCCTGACTTCATGAAGATTATACTCCTTTCTGTAACTGATAAAGGAGTGGAGATTCGGATGTTAAGCCCAGCTCTGATGCTAGCTTGAAGTGTGTGCTATTGGTCAAATCTCTTCCTTGAATGTCCATTTGCTTTATTTTTTACACAAGGAAGTAGGACAAGAATATGATTTCTAGACCTATTCTAAAAGCTTTTCATTCTAATCCTCTTTTTGAATAGCACTGCTAAGAGCCAAGAAACATGAATTACAAGCACAGAATGAACTAGAAAAATTAAGAGTGAGGGAGGAAATTCTAAAAAGGTCCTTCTTCTCTCAGTCATGCTGGCATCGACCCTGCAGTAATCTGGAGGTAATTTTCAGGCTTTAAACTGTCACAATTGCCTTTGCTTCACCCACTACTGGAAAGCTCCTATTCAGATGGAAGCATTCTTGCCTTTAGAGAAGTCTTAAATTTAAATAGCTTCAGGTAAAATATTCAGAGGAAAAGTTTAGATGAAATAATGGTTAATTTTTGAAATCAATTAGCATTTCTGTCTAACCACCAGTAATGGAGATTTCACCTGCTGCTAAAGTTCCTGTTGGTTATAGAAAAAGTAGCTTTCTGTGAATGCAAAGGGTTTGAAAGAGACTGATCTGTTAAGAGCAATTTACACACA
>NW_006441953.1:480884-485015 GCF_000325575.1 Pteropus alecto | reverse complement strand
GTCATGAATAAAAATGAGCAAAGTCTGAATAATCCAACCTCTCCTTAAACTTTGGAAAACTGAAGGCAGCAAAAAAGGATTCTTCTGCAGCCTGATAAGTAGCCAATCCTTAATTAAATAAGCAGGGCAAAATAGAGAGCAATTGAAAAATGGAAAAGTACAGAGCATAGAGAATTAGGATGCCCGCTTATGTAATCAACTAAAATTCCACATGAATGGGAAATGAGACAGACTTAATGACATTTGGCTTAATTTCTTAATGCTTTACCACAGGGATCTCCTCTGTGTGGGTAGGAATCAATAGACAATAAATGGTTGAAATATTTTCAAATTTTTGTTTTCTCTGATTAAAATCTGTATTTTACAGAACAAATGATAAGATTTCTGAATAAAATTTGTAATGCTGGGAAATGGGTGGTTCTTACACACTAATTTATTCAACAAACATGTGTTGAGTATCGCCCCTGAGATAGGCATTAGGTATATAAAGCTTCCATCAAATGAACACATACTATGTACTCGTTATAAACATTAGCTAATTTAATTTTTGTGACATTACAAGCAAGGCATAATAGCTCTTTTTATAGATGAAAAACGTAAGGCTCAGAGAGGTTTAACTTCCTAAATTCTCGTGTTTATGTTTAATGGAGCCAGGTGTAAAAGAGAA
Organism: Pteropus alecto; assembly: GCF_000325575.1. Lineage (NCBI taxonomy): Eukaryota > Metazoa > Chordata > Mammalia > Chiroptera > Pteropodidae > Pteropus > Pteropus alecto. The sequence goes on along the minus strand of NW_006441953.1, from coordinate 484,348 downwards.
ATTGAGGCATATTAAAATTTTAAGAGTTTACTTGAGCAAAAATTGATTTGAATTGGGCAGAACCAAACCAAAAGTGGTTAGGAGCACTCCACTGAGGAAAGAATTTTATAGAGAAGTGGCAGAAGAAAACCAAAGGGATTATTGATTGGCTACAGCTTAAAACCTAGTTGGCTGTTAGTGATGGGTTGTCAGTTTCCTGACCTTGAGGCATCTACAAGCTTAGCATTTGGTTTGCTTTTGTAGACTGTCATGACATTAGAGCCACCTCAGTCTAATGGCCTCCTTGTTTAATTAATTTAACACAGGCTTAAACCCAAGTTTGACTCCAGAGCCCATGACTTTTCTATAATGCCAAGTAATTCCCAAATGACTATGTAGACAGACAGTTCTGGAATAGCACAGCTGGAACTCAGACACTACTCAAGGAGTTTATTATCCTAGTGGAGCTGGCAAGGGTGTGCTGGATTATAACAGAGCTCAATTTGATAGCTTTGAAGCCACAGGCATTGATCTCTTTGGGCCTTAGTTTCCTCGTCTATACAGTGGGGATAATAATAGGCCTACTGCCATTTGGTAGGTATAGATTAAATTGTAGAGAAAATTGGAGTTGAATTCTTATTTCAGAGTTTCATGGTAGCAAGCATTCAGTACATGTTAGCTCTTATTCTATTCTGTAATAGGTGGAGACTCCCATAGAGTTTTATGTAAGAATGCCTATCCCAGGCCATTATATGTGCATATTGGAGTAGGAAATATATTATTTTTATTTCTTTGTATAACTTCCTTTTGAAATTGCTGTTTTCTTATGGTTTGATATTCTGGGTACAATTTTCACAAGCTATAAACTGAGACAGAAAAAAATGTAACTCTTATAAATTGACTTTAAATTTAAATTTTTTATAAATGAACTTATTTTCTTCTCAAGCCTTAATTTTCCCCTGATGGCCAAAAACCTAATTCACTCACTTGGGGGTCAAGTTCAGGCAAATTTATTGATGTCTTAGTCAAATCAGGGTCTTAGAAAATCTTAATCCTTCAGAGTTTTATCCTTCTTCCTGTCTTTCTCTGTGGCCCAGGCCCCTTGACCCCTGAAATTTTTTTATCTCAAAGTAACAGTGTCTGCCATGCATTTGTGAAAGTCTAGCTGACAAGCTTAAATGCTAAGCCTTGAATATTTTTCTTCCTTTAGATTTCTGGGCCGGAAAAGTCTATCCCATGGACAGGGTACATAGAAGGCCCTCCCTGCTGCCTAAGTAGGGGCACAGAGGAGAACAGGAAGTCCCGGGTGAAATTAACACCTCAATTACTATGTAAAAATATTATCCTATTATCTAATAACAGAAACTCAAATTAACATAAGTTAAAAAAAAAAAAGAAGAAGAAGAAGAAGAAGAAGGCTTACTTTTAGGATACAGACATTTCATGGATTTCAGTACCAAGAAGTAAAAGTAAGCTGGGCTTCTTGAAATATGAACACCAAAAAAATCAAGGTCCAAGTTCTCTCTCCCTGTGCTCTGCTTTCTCTCCAGGACTTACGGTTTCCCTATTCTGCTTCTTTCTATAAATCTGCTCCATTTTTCTTTCTTTCAACCTGCTTCCTTGGTTTAACTATCTTGTACATAGCCTCAAAACAGTTGCCCTAACCTTGACTCTATGTGACTTTTCAGCTTAACCCCCGGTAGCTGGTTTCAGTTGTCATAGAGTTTCTTAGTACACAAGTCTCACCAAAGAGACTCTGACCATTCAGCCTCAACTGTAATGGCCTTTGGGTCAGGATTCATTTCTAGTCCAATCTGCCATGGTAGATGCCTTGACACATCTCTAATATTTTCTAATTATAGAATAAAAAGCATTAAAGATATTGCATGCTAGAAGTAAAAAGAAGAATGAGTCTTGTTAAAACACACACACACATACACACACACACACACACACACACACACACACAACTATTCTTATCCAAGACTGTAGAGGAAACTACCTTTGACTGCCTCGGCAGCAGTTCAGAAGCCTGATATTTATCCACATTATTTCCATCTGCCAGTGTTTTCTAGTGGTGCAATATCTACTAAGAAAAGGGTAATATGTATGCAAACATGTTTAATATTTTATTATAGATCCCTTCTTAGAGATTAGAGCCATGGATATTAATTTATTTTTCTTTTGAGTGATATTTTCTATACAAAGATATTAGCTGGGTAGCCTGTAAACAGTCAGGATATGTCACTGAAGGGCTAAGGTGAGACATCATAAGGAGTTGGGGGAGGCAAAGTGGCTCTTTGGCTACTGTAAAGTTTTACTTCATATTGACTCAACCTGAAAGAAAGGACTCACAAAAGCTTTTCATGGTTGTATTTTGGACCTTAGTAAAAGTATATTTGACGGAGGTTTCTGTTGTTCAGAAAGTAACTTGAAAGCCAGGATAACTCATTTATGTGATGTGAAAACAAAGCAAAATTCCTGGAAAAAAATTATCTTAGCATGTTTATGACTTCTACTGGATAGCATTTGTGGTAAAAAAAAAATTTGCTATTTTAACTGTAAAACTGATGGGGTTCATATTAATGAAATGTTTCTAAAAATGCAACCTATATATAACAAATAAAATAGCAATAAGAAAGATTTGGGAAAGGTAGAAGGGAGATAAAATAGAATTAAATTCTAGTGAAGGTAATCTTTATTATTTTAAGGTAGTTGAATTAACAGAGCAAACCACAGTAGGCAAATATATTAAATCTACAAACAGGATTCTTAAAATGATGAATAAGCATTCTTATATAGAGACATCTGAGAATCTTCTAGGTGGCTACACTTAGAACCTTGATAGTCAATTGTATCAGGAGAGAAGGAGAGGCCCAAATCATAACAGAAATTTAGCGAGCGTACAAAGAGCCACGGAAACTTTAAAACCAAATCCTTCCATGAAAAGAGAACAAAAGAATGCAAGCCAAGATGTGACCCCAAAGTTGGTCGAGTTTATGCTTTGGGGAAGGCTGCTGTTTGAACATATTTTCTGCATTTTAGAAATCAATTTTTTCTTTTCCATTCATAAAAAAGAACTTTTGAAATATATTTGGAAGATGGCAACAATTTGTCATTCGTATGTAATCTCTACATATTGATAACATATACTTACACAATACAAGTTTTAAACAGAACAAGGACTCTCTCGTATGTGTTATAAAGCTTACTACTGCACAAGAGCATGCAGCATCTGGAGTTAGAGCGATGGTTCAGGTGAGTAGAGTGACCAAGCAAAATAAGAGACCTGACCTTGAGCTTATGATATGAAATAAGTCGACTTAGAAGTTGTACATCTGGAATATTTTAAAACCTAAATGAAGTTTGAGTCTGTGGAGTTTTTATATGAAGGATAAATATTTAATGTGTTTATCTATGTTTATATAGAAGAAACATTTATTTTTAAAAGTATCCTTTTCCCAAAAAAAAGCTATCTATAATTG
>NW_006441953.1:436483-480634 GCF_000325575.1 Pteropus alecto | reverse complement strand
AAAAAACATTTAGCCACTCTATGGTTCCAGATATAGCCATGTGATTATTTTGCTACAAAGCAGCTTCTAGTAGGTAATCTGAGAGGTAAATATAGGAAGAGTTTGTTTGTTTATTTTTTGGGGGGGGGTGCTTTGTTTTGTTTTATTAATGTGAAAGTCTTCAATAATGACTGGTTGCCAACACCATAATGCCCTGCTTAGCTTAAAAGAAAAATTCAACTAAAAAGTATTCCATCTTTCTTTTTGAGTGGAAAAGCAGTCGAAAAACACAAAGCTAAATGAGGCCACAGGACTAATATCAACGGAAATGCTAAAGTTGATCATGAGTAGCACAAACGAGAAAAGTCTTCGAAACTAATGACACCTGACACGAATTCCCAGCACCCAGGTTTGCAGACAAGTAGAGCTCCAAGGACTAGGGAGCATCAAGTCAGACTGTGGTCTAGGTCAGTGATTTCAGGCTGGTCCCTGAACTGAAAGCATTAGCATCACCTAAAAACTTGTTCAAAATACATATTCCCCAGGATTCACCCTGACCTATTGACTCCAAAACCCTAAAAGAAAGGGCCCAGCAAGTTGTATCTTAACACTCTTTTTAGATAATCCTGATGCATATGAATGTTTGAGAACCACTAGTCTAGGTGAATTTCAGAGACAGAAGTAAGAAATAAGTCTGTGCGCCTTTACTCATTTTCAGTGAATGTTTGTTTGGATGTTTTAGGTCAATTTAAATAACCTAAGATAGGTTAATATAAGTTCAAGTCTGCCTCTTTGGAAAAACTTTTTGTGGTATTCATCAACCAAATTTTTGAACCCCTTAAACTTCAAAATGAGAAGTAATGTCTTCTATGCTAATATATATATAACCGTATATACATATATAATTGCTTTGATTGTATACATAACTCTTACACTGTCTGTAATTGCACATGTAACTAGTGTGCTGAACAAGTAGAATTCAAAAGGGTGAAAAGTTCAAGCCTATTTTGTATCATAAATATCCCCTGCCAACCCAATCACCTTTCTCCTTGTCCCTGGATAAAAACCTGAACAAATTGTATAGTTTTTTTCAGTTTCTTTTAGACATAACAGTAGTCCAGTTTAATGCAATCTTCAGACAGAAATCTCTAGCAGGGAAGGGAATGGGACACCTGGCCAACCTTCTCTATTTTCATGATGCCAGTTCTTCTTCCAGCTCCCTTGTCATGATTTCTAACTCTTTCACCCCTAGGCAACCGTTATCCCAGTATCCCCACCCCATCAGAGCAGGGTGGCAAGAAAGTAAAGAAAACCAGAAAAAAGGTCTCGCTTGAATAGTTTTATTATGATCTAATACTGTTGTTTTCTAGTTATGGTATAGTCAGGGCTGACCTCGGCGCTGCACAATTTCCTCATGAGTAATATACCTTTTTCTATCCTCCACTTTCCACTTTCCACCCCTAGAAGTGGACCCAAAGCTTCTTACTGCTTTGGTCTCCTGATTCTGGCAGCCCCTCCTCTTGGGAAAGGTCCTTCATAAAGGTTCAACCTAGCTTCCTTCTGTGGCATTCACCAAGCCAACAAAGACTCACAGCCTTGCCACAGCGATTAGCGCACCACTGCTGTTTGCCATCCTCACACCCTGCCATCACAAACAGTGGCCTTCATCGATGTAAGTCATCCACCAATCTCTGTGCATCCATAAATTCCAAAAGAGAAGCCTGGATTCAACTTCCTCAAAATCCTTTTCACTAGACTTGAGGTGATAAGGAAGTACTCCCTCACCCAAACCCCTGAAGAGAAAATGCCACACCCCTCCAATATCTTTCTACATTTTCTTACTTCTTTTCTACAACCTTGACAATCTTGACTCTTTTATAGCCTTTAGAAAGATGTTGGATTAAGAGAATCCAATTCTTCCCCTTTTTTTTTTTTTTTTTTGCAAATTCCTCATGGATAATTTTTAATTATTATTTTGATAAAAATGGTTGGAGCCACTTAGATCAGTGTATGCTCCTCCCTCTTTCCAAACTCTGGAATAGCATTTAGTTTCCTGAGCCCTATCGTAAAATGGAGAAAATAACATCTATCCAGCTCAATGTCAAGATAGTAAATAAATAAGAAGAGATTGTTAAAAAAAATGAAGTACAAAATTACTTCACATGTTTATGTATATATATATATGAAAAAGAGAATTCATAAAGCAAAAGAAAATAATGCATCAAGAATAAATTTAGACATCTCAGCGAGTACAGCATTTCTGCACATATGTAGACGTGAAATGTTTTCAAGACAAATCATTGCTATTTAGAGGAAAACGAAGGGTAAAGTTGGCACAAATAGAGCAGCTCTATCTCAGGTTAACTTGACACACAAAGGCTTGGGAATGTGTGACTTTGCATATCAACTTTTCAGACAAACTGAACTTTGGAACAACAGCACCCGAATCACCTTTCATGTCCCAAATTCAGACTTTTGTATATCAGCTGATGAGCAATTATGAGCTTTCACTTGGGAAAGCTGCCCACCTCCAGTGGTTTCATTTTGAAGCACTATATCTTCATATGTGCTACACTGTTTATTTAGACAAATATTTCTAGATTTACCACGTGTTTCACTGATAATTACACATAAATTACCAGAAAAAAGAACATTTGTCAAGACATGTTTGTTTCTGTTTTTTTACAGAATCCCATTCAGACTTGCTTAGGCAAAAAGGAAAAGTTCACTGCAAGAGCACACATATCCCGCAGCACCTAAGATTAGGAAGTTAGTCCTGGTCTCAGCAGGGACTGAGACTAGGGCTCCTATTAGGATCCCGTTTATTTATTCATTCAACAAACATTTATGAAACACTGTGAAGGCACTGAGAAATGTCAGTGAACAAACCAAACAAGGTCCCTGTCCTCATGAAGCTTACATGCAAGCAAGAAAGACAAACAATGTAAAGGAACGAGATTTGACTGAAGCCATTGTCACACAGGCTATGAAAGAAATAAAGAGAGTGATGAGATAGAAAATAACTGGGGAATGACTTTATAGATTGAATGATCAGAGAAGGCATCTCTGAGGAAGAGGGGTTAGAGCTAAGATAGGAAAAAGGAGAAGAGAATGAGTCAGATATATGAGAGCTTAGAAGAAGGACATCCCTAGTAGAGGGAATAAAAATGCAAATGACTGGACCACTACCAGAGCATGGCTTGTTCCAAGCATAAAAAGTTCAGAGAGAAAGGGGAGAAAGTATGAGACAAGGTTAGAGAGGTGGCAAGACCCAGATCAAGAAGGGACTTATGAACCAGAGTGAGAAGATTTATGCTGCAGTGTGGGAGCGTGCTTTAGCAAAACAAGAATAGAGGAAGGGAAAACAAGTAGGAAGCTTTAGCAGTTGTCTAGGTGAGAGATGACGGTAGTATGTTAGTGGGGATTGAAGGAAGTGATCAGATTTGTGTTATATATTGGAGGAAGAATCGACAGGACTTGGTAATGGATTGAATAGGTGTGGTTATTTTGAGGATAATTCTGGGGTTTGGGGCTGAAACAGCTGGGTGAGGAGTGGAACCACCTTATGAGAAGGGGAAGAAGGGTGTGGGGGAGCAGTTAGGGGCCAAAGGACTAAGAGCACTGATCTGGATCAATGACAACCAGGTGAACACACCAGGTAAGAAATCTGGATCATGTGACAGGATCATTTGCCTAGAAAACAAATTTGGGAATCTTTAGACTATGGATGATATTTAAAGAAAAGGGAAAAATCACCTAGAGAAAGTTTAAGGAGGAAAGAGAAGAGGCCCTAGAACTGAGCCCTGAGGAAGTCTAATATTAATTAGTCAGAGAGAGGAAGAAGGGTCAACAAAGGAGAGTGAAGAGTAGTAGTCAGAGAAATAGGGGGAAAGTCATGGAGGGCGTGATATCTGGGACAGCTGTGATAGGTGAAGAGAGCTGAGGATAGAGATGTTAGCCTTGGAGTCAGCTAAATGTAGGTCATTGCAACCTTAACACAGAATTTTTTCCTCTCCGCCCTTTCTCACAGTCTCTTATTTCTAAATTTTTTCTTTGTATCTTCTTAATTCTTACTAACAGATATCTCTTACTATGTGCTTTGGTTATTATTCGAAGAGTTCCCGTGCGTAAACTCATTATATCCTCAAGTCTATGAGGTAGCTTTGTTTTACAGATGAGAAAATGAGGCTCAGAAACTTTAAGTCACTCACCCAATTTGTGATAGTGCTGGGGTTACGGGCCAAGGTAATCTAGTTCCAGTGCCCATGTTCTTAACAATTATGCTGGAATGCAACTAAGACTAATCTTTTGACAGCTCTAATTAGACTTCTACTGGTTAAAAGGAAAGATTTATCCAAGCAAGCTCCAGTTTAGGAGGAGAGATTTAATATAGAGTAGAATCTTGAAGCAAACTAAGAACAGGAGCAAAGAACAATCAAGCTTTCTGGGATCTGGAATGAGGAAACCATAAGGAACAGGAGCTACGTTCTGTCGCCTTCTGGGGACCATTATGACCTCCCTGTACACCTGCCTCAAGTTTTCCTAACAGCCAGGCTTCACACGCATTGTTCGCATGTGGCCATGATTGCCACATAATGCTCAGATTTACCTGATATGATGAACACCAACCCCCTTCTATTCGCACGTGTTCCCAAAAGTGCAAATCAATTGGCTAGCACATCTCCTTGAGCCAGGCCAAAGCTATAGTAGGTTATTGGCCAATCTACACATGACCTTTCTGGAACAAGGTGCCCATTCCTCCTCCAATTCCATTTGACCTCTGGGACAGTGTCATATGCCATAACACATGACCATAAACCACAGAGTTTACACAGGGTGAATTTCCCCGGAAGACTGTGTGGGTGAGCAGATGCCCTAAAATATATATACAGTACTTCAACTAATTAATGTTTGCTTCTTTGACTGTTTCGCTGCATGATTATAGAAATTTGCTTAACTTTTTTAATTGTTTTTTTCTTTAGATGGTCATTTTTCCCCACTAATTTTTATTGGAAGTATCTGCTCAACTGTAGGATTCCACTTATCAGTGAAATAAGTTGATAGCCATTTCCTGCCCTCGGACAATTTTCTCATCTTCCAAAACTAAATACTAGCCTCAGAACATGTAGCTTACTCAAAGAAATGAAATCCATTAGACCTGAGATTTTCCATGGAGATCCACACCACCGCCTTGCAAGTGTGTGGCAGAAACGGGGGCTCCTTCAAGCCCTGGTTATTTGTTACTCTAATGGAAAAGCCCTTTGAAGTGGATCAAATGTGATTTGTCAGCAGAAGGATGATAAAATACCTAAACGGGAAAAATATTAAAAACCAAGTCCTGAAATTGACTTCTTCACATGTAAAATTTCTGTTTTATTTTCACTTCAGGGCAAAAAGCTGAAGGAGATTACTTGTCAGGTCTTGTGAGCTCTCATCAGCTCCTTCCCTTCAGGACGTGAGCAGCGGCACCTGAGAAAGAGGCTGCTCCCTCAGGGAAGGCTGCCAGGACGTCTGTGAATCTGTCAGTTCAGATACTGTCCGGATCCAGAGCCTGTGCTGCTGGACCACACAGGAAACAAATAGTTGGGGGCTACATTCCTGTCCTGTCTTTCTCTGGACCACTTTGCACATCAAACATCTGATGCTGTTCCTAGAAACTACAGATTTAATGGGCAAAGCAAAGTTCAAATATCTACACAGCCTGCTTGATTAAATACATAATGAGAAGAATAATTATAGTGTTCGATATCAGCATAGTGTTTACAGAGCATTTTTAAAGGCATTATTGTTATCATTACATGGACACCATTTTAACCAGCAGTTGCTCTATGCCATGTCATGTTAAGTGGTTTGATATCCACAATGAGATATGTGGATGAATATTATTATCCCATCTATTTAATGTGGAAATTCAGGTTCCGAGGTTTTGTGAATTGCCCAGAATCACAGAATCAGTACATAACAAATTTTAAGTAGAATTTCTCTCTTTTAACTCTTTGCCATTTATTTATTCATTTAAAACTTCGTTTATCAAATGAAGCTCCTACGATGTTCCAAACACATGCTAGATGCCAAGGAGACAGAGGTGAACACTATGGATCTGGTTTTGGTTAGAAACAAACCTGTTTTCCTAAGAAATACTTAATGAGCACTTAATGAACATCAGGCCCCCTAAAAATGCCTAGGGAGCTTGTTTTAAAGTGCAGATTCCTGAATCCAACCCCCAAAGCCAAGAAAGCATATTTTAAACTAGTATCCCAGGTAATTTCCATACAAGTTGTCTGCAGACCACACCTAGCAAAGCCCAGTTCTGGCCCATGAGACAAAGGAAGAGGCAGTCTGAGTAGAGTAGGAGAGATGAAGCAATGGGAGGAAGTACCACAGTGCTAGGTATTGGCATAGAACAGAGCAGAGCTCTTGACCCAGCTTTCAAGGTAAGGTCAGTTGAAGACTGAGGAACAGGTAAGAGCTACCCATGCCAAGGCGGGAAGACGCTGGAACTAAAACTTGTCCTGTCGATTAAAGCTCTAATCCCATTTAATGGCAAAATGAGTCCTAAGGAACAATGGCTTTCCTCTTTGGAAGATTGACTTACAAAGAAAAGGAATTTTGGAATTAGGCCAGTTAGGTCCAAGTAGCAGCTCTATCCTAAACTTCCTGTGTGACTCAAGAGGATTTACTTAAATTCTTTGATACTTTGTTTCTTTGTCTCTTAAATAGACATAATGATATGGGGGGTTTTTTTAGTAAGAATTAGAAATAAAATAGACACCATCAATGCTAGCCGTTATTATTTCCTTATAAATTGAACTATTTGTCCCTAAATTTTTTTTAAAGTTTTACTACTTCCCCCATTTTGGCTTACAATACACAATGTAATGATGGTAAGATAGGACTTATACTTTAACCATGAGAAAACCCCTCAAAAGACTAGTATTTTCTTGTGTTTAGTAGCCACATGTTTCTATGTACTGTTACAATAGTGCAAGTTAGGAATTTCACTACTAAGTACTACAGCATACAGCATAGATATGCATCACAATCTGTGAACACGAATATTTATCAAAGCCTTCTTTGTGATTCAAAAATTAGAAACCACCTAAATATCAATCAATAGAACTAAATATGTTGTGGTAACTAAATATCCATATAGAATGGAGGCTAATACGAATAGCTATTAAAAATGATCAGTAGATTTATAGTTCTAATGCAGAAAAATATTTGGAACATATTTCATTAGAAAAATGTTTCAGGAGAGTAGCTAAAATTCAACCCTGTTTGTGTAAAGGAAAAAGTTTAGACCTGTTGAGCAGAAACAGCTAAATACTAAAATGCATATTCCCCTCTTCTTCCTGGCATACAAGTAGATCACATTCCCTAGCCAATGTTATTAAGCTCTAAATGTGTGGCAAGAGCTGTCAAAAGGCTTTATTTGCATATATAATTTAGTTAACACAGCAACCCTAAGAGTACATACTCATTATCTGCACTTTTTAGAGGATGAATCTGAGGCACAGAGATGTAATTTGCCCAAAATCACACAGGTAGTATATGGTGTGGTGAGGTCATAGAGTTCTAACCAATGAAATGTGGGTGGAAGTATGGTGCGCTACCCACAAGCCTAATCCATAGAAACTCCTCTCTATGACTCCTTCTAGCTGACAAGAATAAAGACCACTGTTCCACAAATTTGGAATATACCTCTTAAAAGTAGTAGAGCTTCCATATTTTTGAGTCTCTGAGTGAAATAAATTTCTATAATTTGGAGCTATTAAATATTTAAAGTCTATGAATTATGGGTGTTGGCCTATCTTAACTAACGCATGTGTATATATTACCATGGAATAAATGTTAACCATTATGTACTAAATGTTTGTGTCCCCCACTCCAAATTCATGTGTTGGAATCCTAACCTTCCCCCACCGCCCCATATGATGGCATTAGGAGGTGGGGCCTTCAGGAGGTGATTAGGTAATGAGGGTGAAGCCACTGTGAATGGGATTGGTGTCCTTATAAGAAGGGACACGAAAGCAAGCTCCTACTCTTTGCTCTCTGCCATGTGAGGACACAGTGAGAAGATGGCCGTCTACAAAGCAGGAAGCAGCTTTTACCAGACATGGAATCTGCTGATGCCATAATCTTGGACTTCCCAGCCTCCAGAACTGTGAGGAATAAGTATTTGTTGCTGAAGTCACCCAGGCCATGGTAATTGATTACAGCAACCTGAACAGACTAACACATAAACTAAATGGTTTTTTTGGTCTGTTTTATTCACTGCCATAATTCCAATACCAAGAGTAGAACCTGGTAATTAGTAGGCACTTAATAAATACTTGATGAATATATACACATGAATGGCTAACTACTCTAGGGAGTAGGACAGGGGTGGAGGGTAGAAAAAAAATTTTCTATTTTTTCTCCATACATTTATATGGAGTTTAATTTTACAAACCAGAGTATATTAATTTTAACGTAAAAACTTTTAAAGAAAAAGTTAAGGATGATAAGCATATTCCCTGACCCTTAAAGAATGACATCACAGAGGGCAAAGGCTCTGCTTTGGATGGCAAAGAATGAGACAGAATATGATGCTGGCTGGATTACTGGTCTGACCCACTCAGCAGCTCCTAGGCTCTAAAGGAAACACTATCATGACAATCGCATTTGGTCAAACTCTATCTAAGTGGCTTAATTGGCAGAAGTGTCTATCATTCCAGCTATGACTCTGTGTAGATAGATTGGAGATCATCACCTCCAATGAAAGTTTCAGCACAAATCTCAGCATCTCTTCTGCAACTCCATGGAAGACATGATCTAAATGTGAAACCTGTCGGTGCCTATTATGTGAAGCTTAGCATCAAAGCAAAGGTTGCCAAGACAGCTGACATTTTATTTGTTTATGTTTTTATGGTCACAGCTCCTTGACATCAAGATGACTATTTGAAAACTAAAAAATCCAATGTAGTTTTCCGCATGGTGCCTATTAGAGTTATGTAATTTTCTGGATTGATAGATATTTTGGTAAGGTGTAGACAAAACTGATAGTAATATTTGCTCCATGAAACTAAGAAATTTGATTTATTTTCATAACTTTTACATTTAAACAAGTGCTAGAATATAAACCGGAAGCTCAAATTTCTGCTTCTTACTAACTGTATGACCTTTGGATAGGAGACATCTTAATCCCTGCTTAGCCTTAAGGGATGTCTTAAATCCTTACTTAGTCTTCTTTGCAACTGTAAAGACATGTGATAGTGTGATAGTGATTAAGTAATAAGAAAATCTTTGAAAATTAAAAAAATGCTATGGAAATATATTAAGAATCCTCAGCTTGATTAAAAATTTTAAACACCACGTGTTACTCCTTTTGTATTTTAATAATAATATCTATCCTAAACTAGATTTTAAGCTCTGTAAAGAAGAAGGTCAGGACTTACTGGATTCGCCATTCTTATCCCCACAGCCCAGCACGGTGTCTGGCAAATGCAGGCCATAAAGGTCACAGGGCAACCAGAGAAGCAGAACCACTGTGAGTGATGTAAAATGAAAGCGCTCCTTGTCTGCATCTGATATGAGACCTGAAGTTGCGATAGGTGAGCTGGAACATCTGGGTATAAAGTAGGGACGAGCAAGGATAAACTAGAGCCTGCATCTCTCTCTCACCACCTCAGTGACACAGTGACCTGCAGGAGAAGCTAATGCCATTGACATAGAACAATGCACGTGCCCACCCAGGGATCAGAGAATCTGAAGCAAACAATCCAGCAAACTCTGGAGAAGCTGCAGGCCCAGATGCTGCCGACCTGACCACCAAGGTAAACCGGCAGATTGCTGACAACATTCACGGGTTGAAAGCGACTGGCATCCTGCACCAAATTTCAAAGCATAAAATAAATGGTTGTGCATCTTCTCCATCTTCCAAATCTCATGCAAATTCCTCTTGTGCACAACAACCCTAAGCCTGAAACATACATGCAGGTGAATTCTGGAAAATATAGTTCCGGTTTAGTGAAGCTGACATAGCACAAAGACACTGTATAGGACTTATAAATTCTTAAATAAATGAATATATTTCAACATACAGACATAGATATTATAAAGTAAAAATGAATATGTATAAGATTCATATGGATATTTGAGGCAGAAACTTAACTGAGACCAGGAGTCTATCTCCTTTTGTTCTGCCTTGTTGGCATCTTCTGGACTAGAGGAAAGAGACATTGAGGAAGAATTGGTGTGTATGGCCTTTAGCAAAGGTGGTCAGATAACAGAATGGAGACTTTGGAAGATTTGGTAAGTTTCAAAATACCCTCAAAACTAGAAGTGGAGGTCAAAGAACCAATAAGGTTTCCACATAACATTTTAGCAGGGGAGTCAGGCTGGGTGTAAAGACCCTGGTATAAGAACTCTACAGCATCCCAAGCCTTATAACCTCCCTCGAGTTATTGGTTTTTGTTCCTTCCCATTTTTCTGTAGTAAGTAGCTCTAGATTCCTCAAAATGAAAAGCGATGGAATTGGCTTTCATTCAATCCAGTATCTCTTGTTAGTAGTTATCATCATGTGTTTATTTTTAGATTTACATACAATTTGTGGAAATTTCCTTATTCCTTTATGTCTTAGCATGACTTTTCATTCCATGATGGTAGTCAACCAAGAAATGCAGTTAGTAGGAAATATATTGCCTTAGCCCATTGAAGTAGGTCACTATCATAAATAAAATTCTGTACTTACTCTAAACATATATAATATATTGACCACAATTAATTGATTTCGAATAAAAAGACAATATTCTTTTAGCTTATTACATATCTAAAAATGATATCAGACTAGAAAGCTAAATATCCAATATGTTAAACAAACATTTAGCTCCCAATATGTGCAGGCATATACTAGTATCCCAGGTTGTCACATCATTTCATCCTCACAATATCCCTATGAGGTAGCTATTTCTATTTCAATTTTTAGGTTAGAAAACCTGAAAGACTGCAGATGATATTCTCAAGAGCACTTAACAAGTGGGCAAATCATAATGTATATCTGTCTGATTCTAAAATGCATATTTCTTCCAGTAGACCATATTACTTTAGTGAAAAGATATTTTGTAAACATTCAAGCATATTATGTTACAGTTATCTACATAATACACTGTTTCATTAAGATTCAGTACCCATGATTCTATTCTATGTGAAAACCATTATAGTTTCCAAAACTAAGACCTCTAAGTTGCTTCTTCCCAAATTCCACATAAAGTGTGTAGGTAGGATATGTGAATAAACCTTCATTGGTGAACATTATTTTTCTAATGTCCTTAGAGAAAATAGATCTCTGTCACTGTGCATGTGAGCTGTGAGCTGCTTTTAGAAAAAATAAAGAAAAAGACATTGAGGAGCCCTCTCAAGACCTGTTGTCTAAGTCTGTGAAAATGACATTTTCCTCCTATGTAATTTCTATTTCATGTCTGCAGCAAGACATTCTGGGCAACGCGGCTTTGACATTACTCTGCCTTTTGTTTTGTCCTTGCCAGCAACCAGGTTTGCAGTAATCCCTCAGCAACACGCAGCCTGTGGAGTCTTATTCTCCAGTTAAACTGTTCCCAGGAGGAGCTCAGGCACCTCCCAACAGGGCTCTCCATATGCACGGTGTCTTCCTAGCCTTCCACCTGCTAGCTCCTCGAAGTCTAAGAAATATTACGACAGCTATCCTAAATAAAAACAAATTATTAAAAAGGCACGTGATTTTGGAATCTTATTTAAAAATTAGAATTGCTTTTGGAACCTAAAACATACTTACTATGATAAGTTGGTCTTTCTGGTGAACTTAATGCTGTATAATATTTGGGTAGCCATAGGCCAGTAACTACGGTATCTCAAGTGTTATTGAGATGTCTGTAAGCTTCTTTTGTTTAGAAAGACAGTTATCACATCCCAAGGAGCCTGTGAGTGAAGGAATTCACCTTATTGTCTGCAAGTTATAACACAGTGACATGAGCAGAACCCAGTTTACAGATTGGACTCCAAATTAATAAGTCAAACTCTGATGGATTTTCCACTAAAAACCATTATTGATGTTGGTATTTTTCTTAGACCGACCCACAGACTTGATGTGAAGTATCAGTGTACTGGTGCAAAAGGCCCAGTGCTCCAAAATGCCAATATTCAAAATGTCAGAGTTTGGAGTAAAGATGTCCCAGTCCATGGACCCCTGCTGATCTGAGTCTGGTCTTGAGGCTCCTGCAAATATTTGATGAACAATCATTTTTGTACATATTTCCCGCACCTCTTCAGCAGAGGTACCTTCTGTCAAGGCGCTGTTCTTCCAAAACCTCAAGCCTCAAACAGAATTCCTCTAATGATTAGCACAACTACAGCAGGAACAGGGCTTTTCCCAAAGCCCTGAGGACAATGGGAAAAATTCAATCTAGAATTAAGATAGAGTCAAAGAGCCTGATTGTTTCACTCTGTTACATAAGTAAAAACAGAAAATTCAGTTCTATAACAAAATCATTCAGAGTGTCTCTCAACCTGGGCTTGAAACCACGTCTCCACCTGAAAGCAGTTATTTACTTCTTTTCTCATCCTCTAGGTTTCCCTGGCTAGAGACAGACTTTTCTGTCCACTAACCCCCAGCTGCAGGGGTCACACACTCAGCTTTCTGAGTCTTCTACTTAAAGTCTCTCTCTTGAGTCTTTAAAGGAGCTACAATCCCCATATACCCCTTCGTTTAGGAGGTTGACAGAAAAATATAGGGCTCAAATTACAACTTTCTTCAAAGATACCTGTCTCATTAAATTACGTTATTTGATAACAGATAAATGATAATGCTATTTTCTTTTTTTTTTAAAGAAAAGAAACAATCATTGAAGATAGTGACTACCTCAACTGGGCCACAGATTTAGCTTCGATAGCTTTAAAATGTTCTAGTTCTTATGTGGGGGATTTGCATAAGTGCTTGTTTTATTATCATGCATTTGAAGGGGTTCAGAACACACAATCCCAAAATATGCTGTTTTGGCATATTGATTATTTTGAGTTGAAGGCACTTGAAAAGTAGCAGATGTAAGAAGGGCATGCTAACCTTCCCTTTTCTTCATGAAAGTTGGAGATAAAGCTCCCATCTGAAAAATGCCCTCCCTATACCAGGAGGAAAGAAACATTCTTCTCACCTGAAACGAGGAGTCGAGGCCAAGAGAAATTGGGACAAACAGACTTTGTTAAAATAACTCTCATCTTCCTTTAACCTCCCCACGTATTTAGTGGGGAGACTTTTGCACAGCTGTCACTTTTTGTTCAACCTAGTATATAAGCTTAGGCCTAGCCACTTCTTTGGATCTTTGTTTTCCTGTGGGGATTCCCATGTACATTTAAATTTTATTAAATAAAATTTGTATGCTTATCTCCTGTTAATCTGTCTTCTATCAGTCCCAGCCAGAAACCCTAAGAGTGTAGAGGAGAAATTTTACCTCACTACGCTTGATAGCCAACATTTATTGTCATCTATTAATTACTACATGATAAAAAGGAATTTTAAGTATGTTAAGTATACTTAAATTTTAAGTATGTAAGTATACTTAACATACTTAAAAACATCCCTGACCCTCAGCCTACTCCGCTTTCCTTGTAGTTGACTTCCACTCTTGGTTTTAAGTATGTAAGTATGCTTACATACGATATACAAATTGCACCTCACTACACATGATAGCCAACATTTATTGTCATCTATTAATTACTACATGATAAAAAGGAATTTTAAGTATGTAAGTATATATCAACTGCTGTGTAACAAACCATCCTAACACTTGGTGGCTTAAACAGTGAAGTCTTCTTGCTCCCAATTTTCTCAGTTTACTTGGAAATTCCTCTGCTCCATGTGGTGTTGACCAGAGTCACTCATGAGGCTGCATTCGGTAGGTGGAGGGGCTGGGCCAGAAGGTACAAGACGGCCTCACTCTTGTATCTAGGGGTTGTGATAACACGAAAAATTTTAAAAGGATCTTATTTCAGAGAGAAAAGAAGATGTGTAAAAATAGGTTTTGGTACCATCAAATTGTTTGTACCTAGCAAATGAAACATTCCCCCTCCCCACAAACAAAACTAAATATTTTTTAAGGAGAAATGCTTGACTCTAAAACTATTTGAAAAAAATAAAAGTTAAACAATAGTTAATTCTAACTGATGCCTACTTAGGAAAGTAAGTGAAAACTCATCATTCTCCTTCCCTAAAAGAACTTCTTTATTTTACTACCCTGTTTCTGTTAGTAGACTCTCTCCCTCTCCCCAGTCAGTGAAGCTTAAATTCTCTAAACGGGGTGGTAACTCTTCCTTTCTTCCTTGTATCAATTTTCCCTTCAGTGTATTTCTTGTATTCACCTTCCTCTTCATCCCTGAATCCACAATATAGCCCAGATTTTTGTAGCAATAAAACAAATTGGCTATAATTTCCCCATCTCTGATTTCATGTCCATCCCCAAACCCAGTACACTTAAACAATGTCAGTCTGAAATGCTTCTTAGTCTTTCCATGCAGCAGTTCAAAAACTCCATTGACTCTTCCCTCTTTTTACTGCTCCTAGTGAGGTTGAGAGGGTGGTTTTCACAATCATCTAAGGGTTTTTCCAAAAAGATGCCTCCTCTTGGAGATTCTAATTGCATGACTGCTCTCTCTGCCTGCCATCCTTTCTAACTGCCTCCTCCCCACATGCACTCAAGGAGAGAATAATAATTACTGGTAGGATTATATCACATCCTTCAAGAAAAAAAAAGTGGAGAACGGCTGGACTTATTATAAGATAAAGTCCAACGTCCTTGTCAAGTATTCTATCCTGTATCCAATCTATGTATCTTCTTAATATTTCTTCCACTACCCTTGACCAAAAACCAATTACTGATAGAAATAGGATTAAACCATTAGGAAACTTGATCCCCACTATCACAAAGCTTACCACATAATGAGAGAGAAAAACATAAACAAATAAACTCATAACATTAAAGGAAA
This sequence comes from Pteropus alecto, assembly GCF_000325575.1. NCBI lineage: Eukaryota > Metazoa > Chordata > Mammalia > Chiroptera > Pteropodidae > Pteropus > Pteropus alecto. The sequence continues at coordinate 465,664 of NW_006441953.1, read as the reverse complement.
AACCAGGGAACTAAAGGCAGTGAGGATGCAGGCTCAAGGCTCCAGAATCAGGAGAGTTCGACATTTCAATCATCCTGGATTAAGAAGCAAAGTTTCTCTATTTGGATGTCATAAAATAACTTCTTTTCTATGGAAACATTATACAAGCAACTGTTTATTCTTTTATTCTTGGGCGTGCCTTATGCCAAACAAGGGTGTGGGCTTAAAAGCAGGCTCAAGATCCAAGACAACATAACAATTTTCTGACAGATCCTAAAAACAAGTAAGATATATTCTGGTAGATTTTTCTAACCACCCAGAGCATCTAAAACAGGAAAGAAAACAAAACAAAACAAAATGAAAAGGAGAGACTGTGGGTACGTGTTATTCATTCATATTTTGTGGGTTATCCTACTGTTTGTTTTGTCAGCTATTTATATTAATAATGAGAAAAACAGAAAAAAACAGAATGAGTCACAAATAGAAGATGCATATTTAGGGTCTCTGGCTAAGGATCAGGAGATGACAAAGAAAGTCAGGAGCAAGGACTCAGGGCTCCCTTAAAACTGGAAAAGATTGACTCTCATACAAGAACATTATTGTGTACCCTCTCATTTCCAATAGGGGACGTTTGTCCCATGCAAGCAGGTCAGGCATTTGGGATTATCTTCATGAGGAATCTGGGCCTGGGAGAGGGGAAAAACGTAGGCTTTAAAACCAGACAAATCTAGGTTTAACCCTATATACTGTCTAGCAATATAAGCCTCAATTCCCTCCTCTGTGAAAAGGAAAAGATGAAATCTTTCTTGTAAATATTTTGGTGAAAATTAAGAGATGATAAGTGTGAAGAAATTCGTTCACAGTAGACTTTCAATAATTGTAGCTATTATTTTTGTCAAGGTCTAGGCCTAGGTCACCACTACTTAACATGTAACCACATATCCCAATGAAAAAGCACAGTGAGACTACCTGTGTTAGCAAATCTTCCCAACAGCTCAAGGAACCATCAAAACTCACCAGTTGTAGGAAGGTTGGGAAAAGTATTTAACTTCTCTGAATTTGTTCTTCATACACCTGAGAATAATAACATCTAACTTCTAGGGATTAAGAGAAACTGCTATTTTAGAGTTTAGGTCAGGTCAGTGCCTGGCACACAGTAAGCACCAATAAATAATAAATGTTATTACTATTCACTTTGTTTTACAAATTAGAAAGTGAGGAGAAAAGATTGACATTATTATTTTCATAATTCTGAATTTCTGAGCATCTTCCTGAATGTATCACCTTCTATCTCCCATGAGCACAGATGAAATTAAGACTCTGCTTTTGTTCCTTTTCAGATCTTTTTTCCTTTCTAGACTTTGATTTCCTTTGCATAAGAGGCATTAAAGTTTTTCGAAGAGTCTTACTGGCTTATCTATTTTATAAGAAGCTATTGAGAGTTAATTTTAAAAGTCTTTTTGGTGGTGAAATGGTAACATAAACATGAATAAATTTCATCACTATCATTTTCTCCAAAAATGACCATGATTAAGCTTTCAATTATGTACAAGTGACCAAAAATTATAGAATATATATTTTGGCCATCTGCCTTACTCTAGTTCAGTTCTCTTGAATTCCAGAACAGGTAAAACATTTAAGATGCTTCTTCTAAGATATTTCAGAGTCATTTGACCTTCACAGATCTTTAGGATCTGTATATGATGAAACTAAATTGTGTGACAGGTGTAATATTTGGCAATGAGGCAGATTTCCTGCAAATATGTGAGCACCAGGCACATATTAGTAGCCAAATGCCTTACTCTGTTAATAATATGGGAGGAATATAAACAGAGGGTACCATGGTGTTTGAGGTATTTAGATTTGGTTTCTTAAGCTTTCATTTGGAGGGCAGAATGAATTGAGTCCACACCAATGTGACTTCAAGCCAAAAGGAGTGTGGGACACATACTGCTGGCCCAGCAAAATTTTTAAAAGCATCGTTTAATTCTGGGTCAGCATTTATAAAGAGCCTGCTCTGCACCAGCCACTGAGCTATGCCCTATGACAACGTTGATTAAAGTAGAGCCTTATATTTTCCCCTGTTACTGAATTTGCCACTTTTTGCCATACTTTAAGCCTGGTACATTCTTCTTTGTCAAGCTACCCATCATTTGATGATGTAGTAAAAATCATGAGTTTCTCTTCTGCAGCAATTCATCAGATAATTATTCTGTTCTCTTTATTGGCTCACTGCAGACGCAGCCAATCTAGGTCATCCAGACAAAATAACACAATTCTCCCAAGAGTAGTGCTTTTTTCCTTGTCCTGAATGAAGCAGATGAGACCCTCAGCTGAATCTCCAGCAGATATAGTGGATCGAAGGTGATTAATCAGCTTTTGTATGAGTAAGTTAAGACTTTAATTTTATTATCTAGGAAAGTGCTACTTCACCTTAAAGATATGGATTTGGTTATATACTTTTAATGTCTCAGGTAAAGCTATAAACAGGCTCCTTTCCAAGAGCCTTCATAGTAAAACCAGAAGGCTGAGGGATAGTACACACTGTGTGTCCAGACCAGCCAGGACTGTGGTCCAACCAGGCTGTTGATTAGCAGGATGACACCAGCTTAATCTCTCTGAATGTCTTCTTCCTAATCTGCACATCTGGAACAATAACCCAAACCTCATGAAGTGATTTTAAAGATAAGCTAATATAATGAGTATAAAGTGCATGGTACTGTGGGGGAGAAAGAAATCTTCCTCTACCTGTCTAGGTTCTCTGAGCTGGTCTAATAATCAAATTGATCTGAGACAGATTAACAAGAGAAAATAACCAAATTTAATTGCACACATATATGAGTGTCAGAGACTCCAAATACATGAGAGGTTCATAGACAGAAAGTTAAATGAGATATATATGGCATTCTGAGGTAAGGATGAGGTAAGGTGCCTTTGGGTTTCAGAGGGGAGGAAGGTCGCTACAGGACGATAAGAAGAGCAGATGTTCAGTAACTAGAACTTCTCCCTGCCCTAAAGATACCTCATAAAAAGTTTTTTCTGGTAATAATTTTTATTCTGGTCAAGACCCCTAATTTAGATTCTTTAAGGGAAAGGTAGAAGTTTCTCATGAGCCTACAGGGTCTCAATTGCCTTCATCTTAAAATAATTCACATGCCAAAGTGGTACATCTTGAGGAGGCCTGTTCTGAACCCCTTCTGTACATATTAGACATTTAATAAATGTTTGTTTCCTTTTTTCTTTTCCCCTAGGAAAAAATCAGCTTTGCCATGAAAGCTTGGCAAATAAGGAAAAGGCCCACAATATTAGTTGGTGCTGCAAGGATTATAGACTTTCTCTTATTCACTCAAGTACTTGAGAAGTGGCAAGCACATTCCAAACTCCAAAAGAAAGTAAATGCTCTTCAAAACCCCACCACCCCCTCTGCCCAAAGCGTCTTAGGGCAATGATTTAAGCTGGAAATTGAGCTGGCAGGGAAAGCACAAGGCCCCACTCCTCAGAGGTTTAGCTACACCTAAGGGCAGGACAACAGTGTTGCTCCTCAGCTGGGTGATGTCACGGGCTTTATGTGTTTCTGCCCAAGGCTACAGTGGAATAGAAAGAGGGGTGAGGAGTGTAGCATCTCCAATGCATTAAAAAAAAAAGCCTGCTGGGGACCCCCAGTGGTCACCAGGAGTCATAGGTTTCTCTGCAAAAAGAAAGCTTGTGGCCTTGAGGAAAAATACCTGACCTTTGATTATATTTGTCTTTCTTCTCTTCCCAGCGGTCAGGGTTTTGTCTCGGAAGTTAGTGGTAAGAAAGCAACCACTTCGTAACCTCCTAAACAGGCCTCGAGTTTAGAAGTTAGAGTTATACGTGACATGGACATCAAAGAGATGGCTTCGGATCAGGGGAGGGATCTGAAATATTCTTTGTAATCATCAGCAGAAAAGCAGGAGGCAGAGCAAACAGGTTGAGGGCTGAAATAAGCATTTATGTGTCCTCAATGAGCCTTGCTTATCATGAAGACAGTGTCCCTGTGCCTGCACGCAAGGGACCACTCCTTAGATTTATTCCCACAGACACAGGAAAAGAAAGAGCAATAAGTCAAGGGTGTCCTCTTCATAAACAAAATACTGTAGCTCATGCATTTCTGCTTCCTAAGTCTTTATTCTTCTAACCCTAGGGAAATAAGCAATAAAGTTATATAATGCTGGGAAATAAGTAATAAATGATTTAGCCTATACTCCAGGGCTGTCTGGAGAATAGAGACAGACCCAACAAAGATTTATTTACACAAAGTACCAAAACATTCCTGAATAGAAACTTTTCCTTTTGGGGAAAGACTGGGGGAATACAAGTTTGTTTCAGAGAGAGATGGTGGAGGTGATTTTAAACACAACATAGTTTTTGTCACTCAGATTAATCTCCAACTTATCCCTTCAGGCCTCAACTCTTTCCTCGCATTGATGAAACCCAAAGCTGACTCCTGCTTCACAAGTCACTAGGTTGACATCTGCTAAGAGATGAGGCTGCAGCTTTAGGAGTGCTCAGAGACATTAGCCTGGGTGGAGCCCTTAAGGACCACCCCCTTCAGAAACTTGTAACCCTAGTGTCTTTTGACATCAGCAGTGACAGGAAACATCACCCCAGACAGCCAGAGCAGAAGAAGAAGATGGTAGACAATACAGATAGCCGAAGGGCTAGTTAATTTGTTCTCTCATACATTCTTCAAGTGAGCTTGCCGTGGTAAGTTAAATGATAGCTCTCCAAAATATACGCCCATGTCTAAGGCCCCATCACCCATGTGAACATGAACTTATTTGAAAAAAGGCCTTTGCAGATGTAATTAAATTAAGGATCTTGAGATGAGATCATCTGGGATTATCTGTGTGGGCCCTAAATTCAATGGCAAGTGACTTTATAAGAGATATAGAGGAAAGACGCAAAGAGATAGAGGAGAAGGCCATGTGGGGACTGAGGCAGAGACTGGAGTTATACGACAAGCCTCGGAGTGCCTAAGACCACCAGAAGCTGGAAGAGGAAAGGAAGGGTATCTGTTCCCCCATGCCCCATGCCTGCAGGCCTTTTGAAGGGAGTGCAACCCTGCCAACACCTCGATTTCAGACTTCTGGCCTCCAGAACTGTGAAAGAATAGATTTCTGTTATTTAAAGCCTCCCAGTTTATGCTGGTGTTTAAAGGCAATCCCAAGAAACTAATACATTTGCAAAAAAAGTATTTACTGAGCACCTTTGCTACGCTAAACACCAGGCCAGGTACTAAGGATACAGAAGCAAACAAAACAAAGACACTACTCTCATAAAGCTTATCTTACAAGGAAGAGTTAATACACTGGTGAATAAACAAACATTTCTGAGAGTGAAAAGTCCTACATGTAAATATGTCAAACATGGTGATATGGTAAACAGTAATTGAGGAGTGCTACTCCAGAGAGAGTAATCAGGGAAGGCCTCTTTGGGGAGGTGACATTTTAGCTGATACCATTCAGAAATGCCCAGAAAATGTGGGAAGAATCAGAGTAGAGTTAGACTTTTTTCGGAGGTCAGAGTAGAGCCAGGAAAATACTATTTTGTAACTGTGACTATGCCCCCTTTATGGTCCCCAAAATTGTTTTTCAAACTGTGTTCCTTGGCGCCCTAAGTTGTCTAGCTTAAACCCCTTCTGGAGGCACAACTGGAGGGAGATTTGGAGGGATTCAGGCAGCGCTCTTTCTCCCTGGTGTCTCTGCTCACCTACCAATTTTATATGCCTGCAGCTCCCAAGTAAGTTTTTACTTAAGAAAGTGTTCCATGGCTCAGAGAAAATTTGAAAATTGCTATAACCTAGGAAACATGAAATTATTGTATGTAGCATACGTTTTATTCAGAGCTTCCTATCTTTCAAAATAGGGCTAATAATACTTCACCAGGATCTCCATAGGCTAAGTGAGGGGCATGAAACTTCCAGATTCTGTCTTCCCTTTGAATGACATCCACTCCTCAAAATATACTCAGGAAAGGAAAGGTTTTCTCCTCAGGAAAGGAAGCTTTACTTAACTGAAAGACATACATTGATTATGTGGGATATTTCTTAATTTATTGCACAATAGTTTAGTTTTCATACTTTGCCAAATTTTTTCTACGGATTCTGCCCCAGTGAGATGTGTCAGTTGCTTCACAGCAGTGCTAAATTGAAGCCAAAGGCAATTAATATAATTCCCTTTTGGCTAGGAATTACCTCTCCTCTCTAACCACTCACAAAGAAATAACTGGTAGTAGAGTACAATAAAATTGAAGAACTCTATGGATTTAGCTAGGCCACTTTTAGGTTTCCAAGACCCCAAGGTTACCAGTTAAGATTAGATTATCTATGAGTAACAGAAAAAACTAACAGTGGCTTAAACAAGAGAGGCGGGTTTTTCTATTTCTCTCTCCAAGAAGTCTAGATAGTCAAGCCAAGTTCAATATGTTACTAAACAGTGTTAGGGACCCGGATTCCTTCCATCTTGTTGCTCTGCCACACACAGAACTGCTATCATGTTTCAAAGGGGCTGATTTAACCGAGTATCAGGAAGAAGGAAGTGGAGGAAAAGGACGTCTCTTCTTTTAAAGACACTTCCAGGAAGTTGTAATCAGTTCTTCTACTTGCATCCTGTTCGCCAAAACTTAGCCACATGACCAAACTTAGCCACGTGGGAGCTGAGAAATATAGTCTTTTTCTCAAGTATCCGGGTGCCAGCTTGCTATTTGAGGGTTTATTCTGTCCTCTGCATACCTCTGTGCTCACCCACACTCTGAGCACAGCCTGCTACAACGGGTCCAGCTCCTTTCAACAGAAGCCCTTTGCACATGCTCTTCTCCTCCTCTGGTCACTTTTCTCCACACTCACAGCCACCCCGCTTATGTATTCAATTCTGACTTATCCATAGGATCTGAATCAAATCAACACTCCCAAACCCAAACAAGGTCAAATGTCCCACTACATGCTCTCAGAAGGGCATGTGCTTCTTTTCTGTAGCATTTATATCACAGTTATATTTTGACACTTACTTATAGGGGTATTTGATTCATGATCATCTTCTCCTTTAGACAGTAAGTCAGCTTGTCTGTTGTTCATTCCTGTATCCTCAGTCTCCCCTGTCTCCCTGGCTTAACAGCTGGTAGTTAGAAGATGCCCATTAAATATGAGTTAATACCATTTAAATTTGCTGCTTCACAAACATGGTGCAAGTTTCCCTGGGAAAAAATCTATTTATGATAAATACAACATTTTTAACTAATTATAAACTTATTCTTCTGTTGCATCTGCCTAAATTATGATTTTATACAGAATAAAAATAAAATGTAAATTTTTCTTTCTCCATAATCTGGAGAATCTGAAGGTTTTTGCAGGGGGAGAGTGGGTTGCTTGTATTGGTGAGCTTAGGAATGGGTAAGTGGGAGAGGAGGGTTGTTTTGTTTCTATTTTTCAGTCTTTCCAGTAGCTCCAGACCCCAGTTGTTTTCTCATCCCCTACCAAGTTCATTTGCAGCTAGATTTACATTTTTGCATGGATTCATCCTTGGTTATATTTATTAAATATAGTCTAATCAGAGTAGCAGGCTTGCTTTAATATGTGAGCCAATCCGATCTAATTCTCACAATATAGACAAGAGTTTTAGTCCTCTAACTTGAATAACTCCCTATCAGCAGCTTTACTGAGAAATCCTCTGGTATGCAATTCACCAGCACTCACTGTTTAGGGGTTGAGATGGAATTGGGGCTTGTTCAGGGAATCAAAATTGCACAACTGCCAAAGCGAAGTTTTCATTGGAATTGAGTCATAACTTTTTGTGTTCCCTTTGTATAGAAATAGCCATGAATAATATAATGGCTATGAGAGAGAGAAAAGAGAAATAAGAGCTGACTATATTTGCAGTGTTTTTTAATTGTAGCCTTCTACATGATTCCATTGTCACATTACCTTGAATCATGCATCCTTCTTCATAATGATGAAATGATAATAATATACATATTTATAAAACTCTCCCCATGTTTTCTCTTGCTTCCAAGCCTCTCCACATTCTGTTTCCTCTGTCTGAAACCCACAACTTCCTTCAGCCTAGCAAATTCTGACTCATCCATCAGATCTCAGCTCACATCTCTCTAAATCTAAATAGATGCTCCTATTGTACAGCATTTATCATACTATATTATTAAGTGTTATTTACTTGTCCGTAATGCCCAATGGACTATAAGCTTTAAAACAATACGGAGCATTTCTTCTATTTGTTTGTTCTATTTCTTGCATAAATGCAGGTAAAATAAATATCTGTTGAATAAATATACTTTTTAAAAATAAACACATTGACTATTTATCACAGCCCCAAGGATGACCAAGGAGGTATGTCTTCAGCACTGCTTAATGGCCAGCTATAAGTTGCCCGGTTCTCAAACATAAACTGCACCAGAGATTCCTCTGCTTTTGTTGCAGAAGATACCCAACCACGTGAATATGAACACATCCATCCGCCTACCCCAATCCCAAAATGGACTAACACTTTAGGATTTTTTGTCATAAAATATATCTTTAATAAGTAGCTTGTTGGAGAAACTGGCGAGATTAGGGTAGACGACTTAATGTGAGAATTTATCTAAATACAGAGAAATAGATTGATCATGTTTCTTAACTACTCAAATCTCTCAATGGTTTTCTAATATCTGTAGAATAAAAATCCATATATCAGAGGCCAGCATTCAAGGCCACTCACAATTGTGTTCCTTCCTACCTTCCCAGCTCTTTTTTCCCAACTCATCACACATTCTATACTGTAGGCAAATCAATTTTTTATTCTTCATGTTAGCCCAATATGTGCAATATTGGGGGTCATAAGGATGATAACTAACCTTCAGAGAGTATTTTAAAGAGCTCTTATAAATGTTTTACTTATGTTAACATCATTTAATCCCTACAACAACACTAATAGATACATATTATGATTCCATTCTAGAGATGAGGAACCTGCGGCATTCTGCTTAAGGGCAAACAATTAGTACACAGCAAGTGTCAACTAATGGTCATTAGTGTCAATTCAACACCAACGGGAATCCTCAATTTGGGGTGCAGTAAAGTAGGAAACTTTACTCAGTGCAAACAGCTCAATTGTGATACAACGCAGCTGTGAGAACAGTATAGCTGTAGAACAGCTCAGTAGTGTTATGGCTCAATTATAAAGCAACATGACTGCAAAGCAACCCTGGGCCCAGGTGGCCTGCTCTGCCCGCTCTTCTCCTGGCAAGACATCTTTGATGTTCCATCCTTCGATGTCTTAGGAGTCTCAGCTCTAATTAGCCAGGTAAAGGCAGTCTTTACTCTTCCACAGAAATGGGAAATGCACTCTCCAAGCCAGAGGGAGACTGACTTATGTATACGGAAGTCACTGCTCCTGGTCCCTGATCAGTCTGTCCTCGTGTAAATGAGGACTCTGAAACCTCAGTTTGACTGGTCCAAACAGCACTGTCCTGATAGGTCATAATGGACCCATTTTGATTGGTCGACGAAGATGCTGATGGGAATATAGCTGCACAGCTCCGATTGGAGGGGGACTTAGTTCTATTGATCAAAATACTAATCCAGGAACTCCTTTATAAGGGCTGGCTCAGATGATAGGAACACAGTACAGGCAGGTGGTTCAGTACAGGAGGCTCAGTGCAGGCTTCTTCCTGAAGTGCTGTTTGCATGAGAGTCCTCTGTTTAGAAATGGCTGCTAGGGTCTGCTTTTAAATTAGAGTTCAGTTAACCACCAAGAGCCCTTTGTAATATGTATCTTCTTTTTCAGGGTCCACACAGGCTTGGCTGTGATATCTTATCCCCAATACACTTAATTGGTAGTTTTCTTCATAGAAGGTATTTGCTAAATATTTTGGAAATTGGAGAGAGAGAAAAGAAATAAGCCAACAATAGAAAAAGAAGGTAGTAAATGGGCTGTCCTGTGATATTTTATATTTCTTCAAAGCCAGTGAACACATGTATCTAAGTAAAATTCTAATGAATTGAGAAAACTATCTAAGACTTTCCTTCTCCACCTGAGTGCCATTTCCTCCCCCACGACACCCCCCACCCCCTGCCCGACACACACACACACACACCCCACCCTCCAGTCTTTCTGGCAAATATCTACTTATTCTTCAAGGCTTAGCTTCACTGTCACTTCCTAGTGAAGCTTTCTCTGAGGCTCCTTATCTCACAATCCCAGGGATGATTAGGAACTTCCTCTTCTGAACCCTAGGACACCTCTGCCTAACTTACAGAGCTCATCTCATTGTAGGATGGCGTTTGCTTGACTTCTCATTAGGCTGGAAGGAAGCTGCATGTCTTTTATCTTCATGTTGCTGGAAGAATTGTCAATCACCTTCTCCCCACATCCTTGGCCCCCAATCGGAGGAAACCCCACTGCTAAATGCAGAGTTTAACCTAGGCCTGTGCCCATCCTGAAGTAGCAAAAACTGCACTTCTACACTCCCCTAGCAGTTACTGACTCCTGGGATGGGTCAGGGCAGGATCCTCACTAATGGACAAAATGTTCTTTCCTTAATATCATTTTAGACTTTACTATCTCTGAGAATAAAATTAATATTTGTCCTTGGAAGGCATTGCTTATGTTATAGATTGGCCAGTAAAGAAATCAGCAGGCCTGCAGCTTTCATTGGTAGGAATATTAAGAAGGAAACTCATGTTGATGGGCCTCTCCCTTCACCCCCAGCGCACCCCAAAGGGAAGGTTTTCTCTGAGGTTTTACACTTGGATGGGGGTGGGGAGTAGTTTTTTTTTTAGACTGAGAGGCTTGCTTTAAAAAGAGTAGTTTTTGTGGAACAATGACCAAAAAAAAAACACCCTGAAGATAGGAGAGCCATCCTCTGGCAGCTAGGGTTGCTCAGGAAGTGCTGGCCTAATTAAGTGCCTTTACTCTGAGATTCGAGGCAAAGCACAACTGAGCTAAATTGTCTCTTCTACTTTGTAATTTCCCCTCCTTCACCCTCTGATACAGATTCTTAATCTCACTGCAGCCCCATGTTAATTGTAGCATTATTTGCAATAGCCAAGTTATGGAAACCACTTAAATGTCCATTGACTAATGAATGAATAAAAAAGATGTGGCAAATACAAACAATGGACTATGTTATTCAGTCTTTCAGTCTTGAGAAAGAAGGAAATCCTGCCATTTGTGGCCAGGGGTGAGGATGTATCCCTTGAGGGCATTATATATATTAAGTGAAATAAGCAAGACAGAGAAGGACAAATGCTGCATGGTATCATTTATATGTGGAATCTATAAAAATCAAACTCACAGAAACCGAGAGTAGAACGATGTTGGCCAGTGATTGAGTGGTGGAAGAAATAGGGGGAGGTTAGTAAAAGGTATAAACTCAGCTATAGGATGAATAAGATCTGAGGATCTAATGTAAAACATGGTGATTACAGTTTACAAGGCCACACCGCGTAATCAAAATTGGCTAAAAGGGAACGCAAATGTTCTCAGCAAAAACAAACAAACAAACAAATAAAAGATAAAAATGTGAAGTGATGGACATGTTAATTAACTAGATGGGGATCCTTTCACAATGCATATGTATATCAAATCACTCCGATGTACACTTAAAATATCTTACAATTTTATATGTCAATAAAGTTGAAATAAAAATAAAATTTAAATAAAATAGGCAAAAAAATGTTTAAAGCAAGAGATTGAGAGAGGTGATTTTTAAGGGAGTTTGTAGCCTCAACACTCTGATACCTAAATTTAAAGTAACAAATCTCCAAGTTAGAGTAGAAAGAAAACAAAATCCCCAGTCTCAGTGCCTTGTCAATGTTGACTTTAATAACACCCACTGTTCGGGAAGTGTTGGGGATTAAATGAGATAATGCATATGGTCTTAAAAGGTTGCCTAGCACAAATTGTACACTCAAAAACTGTTAGCAAATTATTATTGAACATCAATGCAGGTGATAACAATATGAGATACAATTATTTTTAATGAAATAAAAGGAAAATATTCATTTTAATGGTGGAAGAGCTGCTCTCTGTCTCGCTACCATATTTTATTTTATTTTCTTCATAGCACTACCACTCTCTAGAAATCATATTATTGATTCGTTCACTTACATTGTTATATCTGTTTACCTTGAAAGAACATAAAGTTCATGAAGGTGGTGGTTGTTGTATTTAATAAGCCCAGTATCTTGACAAGCACCTAGCTCCTGATCCATACTTTAAAAGTAGTTATTGATTAGATGTATGACTTAACAAATTAACCTAATCTACTGTGTTTTTGGAAACTTGAGTCAAATTATTGCTTATCAAAAGAGAAAAAAAAGATACTTTTTTCCTGTGGATAGTTCACAGTGAAAGATTAATGTTGGAAAATTATATGATGATTTTGTAAAATACTATGAATCAAGCCAAAAGGGAATGCTATTTTTTTCAAAATTTGGAACTTCAACTCTCCAGATTGTTTTATTATATTGAATATTATTCAAGAATTACTGAGCACTTTAAATTACTGTTCATAAAATTTGCAAATAAAAATGATATTCTATCAGAATTAATTGCCTTTCATTTTTGCCAAATTGGTTTTTAAAGAATTCAATCAAAATATAAAAGTGCTTTCCAGAATATAAAGCTCAATTAACATAACGAAATAGAGATAACTACACTTTTATTCAGTGATGTGCTTCAAGTGCATTTTGCATGGTTTAGTACTCAGCCAAAGTACAATATAATAAAGTTTTAAAAAACATTTAAATTGTCTCTAATTTGCAGTACCACCATAGTCAAAATATATTAAGTTAATAAAGTTAATATTTACATAATATCACTGCCACAAAAGAATACTTAATATAAACTAAACTAAATGATAATTTACTGGGAAGAAAGCTCTACTAATTGCCAGAATAGTGTCTGAACAGTGATGGACATCTGTAACACTCAGAAATATAGTCAGGATTTACAGTCTCGAAGGATCTATAATCTAATGCTTCAAATCCAGGTGGGAAGGGAAGAAATTAGGAAATATACTCTATCACAGGTAGGGAAGCAGGTGTTTTTTGTTTGCTTACTTTGCTCCTCTTTATTTCTTTTTTTCTTTTTTTATTAATTAATTTATATTTTTATGGTGACATTGGTTAACGAAATCCAATAAGTTTCATCTGTACACTTTAACAGTAAGGCATATATATATATTTACTTTATGTGTTCACCTCTCATAGTTAGATTTCTTTCTGTCATCACATATTTGATCCCCTTTACCCTGTCTTCTTCCTCTCTCCCCGACCCTCTACCCTCTGGTTACCACTAGTCTATAGTCCATGTCCATGAGTCTCTGTTTGTTTTGTTCCTTTGTTGCTTTTAGGTTTATATTCCACATATAACTGATATCATGTGATTTTAACTTTTTCTGTCTGACTTATTTCGCTTAGCATGATTATCTCGAGGTCCATCCATGTTGTCGCAAATGGTTGTATTTCGTCTCTTCTTATGGCTGAGTAATATTTCTTTGTATATATGTACCACAGCTTCTTTAGCCCATCATCTATCGTAGGACACATCGATTGCTTCCATGTCCTGGCTACCATGAATAATGCTGCTATGATCATCAGTGTGCAAATATCTTTACAGATATGGGTTTCAAGGCTTTGGGGTGAATACTCAGCAGAAAGATTGCTGGATCATATGGTAGATCAATTCTTAGTTTTTTGAGGAAACTCCATACTGTTTTCCATAGTGGCTGTACCAATTTGCAGTCCCACCAGCAGTGTATGAGGGTTTCTTTTTCTCCACATCCTCCCCAACATTTGTTATTACTTGTCCTGTTGATGATAGCCATTCTAACATGTGTGGTTTTTGTTTTGCATTTCTCTAATAGCTAGCGATGTTGAGCATCTTTTCAAATATTTTTTGGCCATTTGTATGTCCTCTAGGGAGAAGTGTCTGTTCAGATCCTCTGCTCATTTTTGATTGGATCGTTTGTTTTTTTGTTGTTATTGAGTCATATGAGTTCTTTGTATATTTTAGATATTAGGCCCTTATCAGCAGCGTTGCTTGCAAATATATTTTCCCATTCAGATGGTTGTCTCTTTACCTTGTTGACAGTTTCTTTTGCTGAGAAGAAGCTTTTTAATTTGATGTAGTCCCATTCATTTATTTTAGCTTCTACTTCCCTTGCCTTTGAGGTCAAATTCAGAAAATACTTTGCTCCTCTTTAAATCACTGAGTATGACATCAGATCTAAGGATGAGAAAGTGAATAGATTTGCATCAGATATTTAAATCCAAAATAATAATTATTATAATAGTTAACACTTACATAATCTTTATTACTGGTTCTATACTTTTCTAATACTTCATATATAAATCATCCAATCCGTCTATTCCTTGGTCAAATAATTCAAAGCAGACATTTTCAAACTAAACTTGTTACCTTCCCCATAAACCCGCAAATCATTTGAGCTATTTTCTTCATTATTTATTGTTAGAAATGTACCCTCTTTAAGAAAACATTAAAAAAAATCACAATATAGAGACAGAAAACAGATTATTTTAATATTGGGTATTTGGAAGTGCACACATAATAATTAAAATACAACTTCACTTTGGTTCTCCATCACATCTTTAAAATATGTTCAATTGGACAATCTTCTGGACCAAGATAAAAACTATAGTAAGTTCAAGGCTTTTTAAATTTAATCTTCAGTAAATTAAATAAATTTAAGTCACAATAAAAGTCTCAATACAAATGTTAAACGTCAAGTTTCATATAGTAATTAAAACTCCAAACTTGAATTTCTGTTTATTTCCACAGCTCCAGCTCCAGGCTGGAAGCCTGAAGCGACAAAGGTGCATGTTATTGGCTTCTTCTCTATTTGTTATCATCGCTTTCCCAGATAACAGGCTCCTTGGCCCTCTTGGGCTGGTTCAGAGGAGAAAAGGGAATGCGACGAGAAGACTAACTTACCATGAGCTGGCCTCATTCTCCATGGTCCCAGTAGGTGAAAAGAGCACTAAAGTAGCTCCTTTCCCTGGTGGCGAGGCTTTAGTGAGTTTCTCAGTGCTTACCACTGTACCTCTCCCTCCTGCAGTCCCCTTCCCCAGAAGGATGCATGTCTCTTCCAGGTAGTCAGTTATAACTTCTTCCTCAGGTACAGCTCCAAGCTTCTTCTGCTGACAACTCCTCCCCAAGCCAGAAAACCTATTGGACAGATGCAGGATTCACATTGGATTGCTCCCATGTATGCCACATCCGGTCTATCTGAAACACTCATGTATCCCTACCCATAAAATGTCTCAGAAGCAGGTGTATCCCAAAGTAGCAGCAACCACAACCACCAAAGCAATTAATCATCCCTTGTCTCTCTCTCAAGACTTTCTGAGAATCAATCAGATCCCAGATGACAATTCACTTTAGCTTTCATAGACATCAGTCCTCTATATCTCACAACTTAAGGGAATACATTTTGAAGCCTCCCAAGAGTCCACTTCTTTCACTAAACTTGGGTTAGAATGGATAATCCCCTGACACCTTCTCCCAAAGGCAGAGGATACAGTCTCAGACCACTAACAAAAAAAACAAAAACAAAAAAACAAAAACAAAAACCCTCTCCAAATAAATTTCTTTGTCAATTTTCATTCTCTTTTTGTATTGTCGACACTTTTTATATCCTTGATCTGCCAAGTCAGGGAACTGGTTCTCAGAGATCTTCTTTACTAAAGTCTTTATTTACAGATTTGTCTTGCATCACATTTTTCAATAAGTATCTATTATAGTAATGCCTCAGTTGGAACTGAGGCATGAAGAGCCCATTCTAGCACAACTGTGATAATTAGCTGAAGGCTATGTTTCTGTAACAAAGAACCCTAAAATAGTAGATTATGTCAAGGTTTGATTTTTCTAGACAGGAAGGGCTACTTTGCTTGATTAATTTAAAGAATCAAGTTCCTTCCATCTTGGTGCTCAGCCATCCTCTAGGGCAGTAGTTCTCAAAACTGCTGGTCTCAGAATCTCTTTATACTTTTTTTTCTTTTTTGCAAACATTTTTATACTTTTAAAAATTATCGAGAACCCACAAAAATCCAAAACACTAAAAACACCAAAAGCTGGCAAGGATGTGGAGCAACGAGAACTTTCATTCATTCTTGGTAGAAATGCAAAATGGTACAGACATTTTGATAGACAGTTGGAAGTTTCTTACAAAACTAAACATGTTCTTGCCATGTGATCCATCAGTCTCCTTGTTATTTACCCAAATGAGCTGAAAACTTATATCCACACAAAAACCCACACATGAATGTTTACAGAGGCTTTATTTATAATTACCAAAACCTAGAAGCAATCAAGAAGTCCTTTGGTAAGTGAATGAATAAATAAACTGTGCTACATCTAGACAATGAAATATTATTCTTCACTAAAAAGGAATGAGCTATCAAGCCATGAAAAGGTATGGAGGAAACAAATGTACATTACTAAGTGAAAGAAGCCAATATGGAAAAGCTACATGCTCTATGATTCCAACTGAAATTACATTCTGAAAAAGACTAAACTATAGAGACAGTGGTTTCCAGAGATTGAGAGGAAGGAGGAATGAATAGGTAGAACACAGAGAATTTTTAAGGTAGTGAAGCTATTCTACATGATACAATAATGGTGCACATATGTCATTTTACACTTATCAAAACCATTGTACACTACCAAGAGTAAACCCCTGTTAAAAAAAAAAAAAAAAAAAGGTCTCTGGATGATAATCATGTGTCAGAGTAGGTTCATGGTTATAACAAATGTCCCACTCTGGATCAAGATATTGATAGTGGGAAGGCTGTGCATGGGTAGGGGGCAGGGGTATATGAGAACTCACTGTGCTTTCCACTCAATTTTGCTATGAACGTAAAGCTTCTCTAAAACATAAAGCCAAAAAAATTATTGAGTTTCCCAAAGACTTTTGGATTTTATGTGCATACGTATCAAAAATGATTGTATAAAATTTTAAGTGAAAATTTTTATAATATTGATTTATTAACTTAAAACTAAAAATCAATCCATTATATGTAAACATAAATAATATATTTCTAGGAAAAATAAATCTATTTGCTAAGATAAAAATTTAATCAGAAGAGTGGAATTGTTCTGTTTTTGAAAATTTCTTTAATATATCTGGGTTAATAGAAGGCAGCTGGATTCTCATATCTCCTTCTGCATTCAATTCATAGAACTTTGTTTTTATTGAAAAAGATTAATAAAATCCAGTCTCACACAGGATAGTAGTTAGATAAAGGAGGGTTATTTTAATAGCTTTTTCAGATATCAGTGGCTATTTTTGTTTGCTATTATACCAAAACTTGACAAGTGGTAGTTTCTATAGACTAGTTGCAGGGTACAACCTGAATTTTGATATTAATGAAATTTACATATTCTGTTACATTAAAATCCCTTGGTCTATCTAGCAATGTGAATGGGTCTTTTGATTATGCATGATTTTGTGACAGCATGCATTAGTCATTTGGAAAATATTGTCTCACTGAGTTAATGCAGATTTTCCAAGCATTGACAGCTTACATTATGCAATATTTTAAAAGCATATTATTAATTAATACACTACCAATTTTATCAGAAAAAAATCTTTACGTATTCAGAAACTGCCAAGGTCATCATAGTAGAATACAAATTTCCCATAATTTTTATTTTTACTTGAACTCTCAAATTTTATCATTGGCTGATTTTCAAAAAGATTACACATTATAAATATTTTTAATTTTCTGTATGTTATGATGTTTTGACATCTTAAAAAATTTTCAGTCTGGGGAGAGACTGCCCCTTCTGAGGCTAGCCAAACTTAAGACAAGCAAAGGGCTCAGCCAGGAGCATGCCTTTGATATGCAAAATAACCAGTCCAGAGCCAGACCTCCTCTATTTGGCCTGAACACCCAGGAGGTAGTATTCCTCTGCCTTAAAAATCTCAGGGCCAGGTGCCAGGCAACTAGAGACCACCCCTATAGCCCCAAACCTTACAAAATTATTCAAACTAGCCAATTCTAAACTATTTACCCTGTGCTGCCTTGGCTTTTCCATGGAAACCCAAATAAAGGCCTAAAGACATGCCCCTGGCTCCTGTCTGCTGCCTCCTGACCACCCTGGTGGCTTTCCCATGCAGTCCTGTGTGGTGAGCCCCCTGTCACTAGGACCACTGAGTATAACAAATTTGGTTGTTGTTTTTTTTTTGAGCTTCGTCTCTGTCCCCCCTTTGGCCACACCTGACTGACCATTTCATAAATGAATACAAAACAAATGTCTGCCAAAATTTCCAAGTCTAAATAACCACAATTTTCTGTCTATTCATTCAAGTAGAAATGGCGTTCCACAAACCAAAAAACAAAAAACGAAGAAGCAAGTTCAGCCATTCAAACAATTACACAGGGGTTTTGAGACCATCAGACTGAGGTATACAGCAGAAGGGCATTATGCGTACTCATTATTTTGTCACAGAGATTATTAAAAAGATGTGTACCCAAGGGTCAAGATTTAATAAAATTAATATTTTTACTGCTTCATCAAGTGCAGTCTTAAGTGACACTGGCACTTTACTACTAGAGTGTGGTGATGATTGAATGACCAATATACTGAACTGCCTAAATCTATGTTAAAGTGACAGCAGTTTTACACACTATTAACTTTGCACCATCAGTACAAAGGTCAGTACAATGAAAAAGACAAATAACTTAATATTATTATGAAAATAGTTTGACCTCTCAGACCCTCACAAGTGTCTTGGAGATTTATAGGAGACTGCAGACCATACTTTGAGATCAGCTGTCCTGGAGGTCTGTCCACGTCTACATGGTCCAGGTTAGATTATCTCCATATCGGCTTTTTGGAAGGGGAAAGCATTGAAGCAAAACATGTATGCATCACTTCTATTCACATTATACTGGTGAGAACTTGGTCACTTAGTAATAGTTAGTTACTTCTGAGTAACAATCTACCCCCAAAACTCAGAGGCTTAATGCATCAATGATCTTACCCAGCTCATTATTCCATAGGTTGGCTATTTAGGTTAGACAACTGAGTAGTTCTTCTGGTCTCTGTTGGAATCTCTCATGCATCTCTGCTCAGTTATAGGTCAGTCAAATGATTTTGCTATTGAGGATTGGCTGCCTGCTAAATGAAGAGATGAGATGACTAACCATGTGTCTCTCACCATCAGCAGGCCAGCCCAGGCTTGTTCACAGACAGCAGCAAAATTTTAAGCGATGTTGCTAAAGGCTCATTGAGACCTACGTTCTGAATGGACATAGAATAGCATACCCACTGCATTCTATTAGGCAAAGCAAGTCATAGGGCCTGCTCATATTCAAAATGTGTAGAAATAGACTCTACCTATTGAAAGGAGAAGCAGCAAAGTCACATAGCAAAAGCATATGGATACATCAAAGGGAATAATTGAGGCCAATTTGCAAGTACTCTGCCATACATGGCCAAAACTAGCTGCCAAGGAGGATGATAGAGTCTTCAAATGGCAGACATAAGCTTATGAGTAGGAAGAACAGATTTAGTGGGAACAAATTAGCAGTCTGTAAAGATTTCAACTGTCCCTTAATTTTAATCAAAATCACTAGAATTTATGGGAGGAACTTGACAATTTGATTCTAAAACTTATGCAGGAAAATGAACAGTTTTTCTATATAAGAAGAGACAAAGCAATGATAAAGAAGAACAAGCTGAGGACACTTGTCCTTGCAGACGTCAAGACCAATAGAACAGATTAGAGGGTGGAAAGAAACTCATGCACATATAGAAACTCAAATATAAATGTGTATTATTACTATCTACGGAAAATTGTAAAGACTTCAATGTGAAAGGCAAAACAAGAACAATTCTACAATTCTAGAAGACAATATAGAATATCTCTGTGATCTGGAGGAAAAGAAGGATCCTTTATGTAAAATATAAAGTTACCATAAGGTGAGGGGAGGGCACATTTGATTCTACTAAAACTTGCGCCTCTGTTCATCAAAAGACACTATAGAGAGCATAAGACAAGACAGTGTGGAAATAGGAGAAGAATGGATAGGTAAATAGATGAGTGGGGTAGAAGAGCAAGGCAGAAATGTCTGAAACTGGTCATGAGCCACCAACTGAGAGAAAATTTTTATAATATAAATAACCACTAAAAGATTGTCATCTAGAATTTATGAAGAACTCTCATGAAGGACAAAAGAAATAAATAGGCATTTCAGAGAGGAGGAAATACTTATGGGAATAAATATATAAAAAGATGTCCAGTCTCATTTATAATTAGGGGAAAAAACAGAAATCCGAATCAGATGGCATTTTGTGCCTCCCTAATTTTGTAAACATTAAAATATCTGACACACCAAATGTCTCCATACTGAAGATATTTAGCAACAGAAACACTCGTACGTTGTCAGTGAGAACACAACCATTGTGGAAAAGAGTTTGACAATACGTAATAAAGTTGCACATGACAAACTCTATACCCCAGCAATTCCTTTCCTAGGTGTAAGCACTAAAGAAGTCATGAGGGAACATATATAATATTCATAGAAATATTGCTCATAAGAGCAAAATCTGGGGAAAAGACAAGTATCTAATAATATTTAAATAAAAAAAAATTCTATGTTCATAATTTGAAATTCTGTATATAGTAGTTAAAAGTAAAAGATGCAACAGAAAGCAATCTCAAAAACCGATGTTAACAACAAGATAAAGCAGTCATAGAAAAAACATACGGCATGATTTCTATCATGATAAAAGTTTGCAGCGCAAACTAAACAGTACATTGTCATAGGATTCACTCAGAGATGGCAGTGCCAGTTTATTCTATTGCCAACTTGCCGAAGCTAAAAACTACAAATCCCAGACTTCCTTTCCTTATATGATTTGAGGTTAGACTTGGCCAAACTGTCGGAGGCAGAAGTGAAGCAGCAGATCCTTTTCTTAAAATGTGTGTGCAGTCAAATGTGGTGATGAATAGATGCAGAGATGCCAAGGGGTTCTTGCTTATACTTCGTCTCCTCTACTCAGCTCTCAGCCCTTCTTTCTCACTGCTGGCCCTTTGCCTATGGCAGACAGCTGGCAGTGGACCCACAGAGCAGGCAGCCATGCAGAGACAATCACTTCTCATAGTCGCTCCAGCTCCCTATTTGCAGCCCCACTCCAGTGGCTGGATGGGTTTGGATTCTTAGATTTTTCTTGAGACTCTACTTGCTCATCCATACAGTGCTTCAGGAGGCTAGTCAGTGGTTTCTTCTCCATTTCTCCCATTGCCCCTTGCAGATCTTCACTGAAAGTTATGAGGTAAAATTCTTATAAGAAACCTCTTATCCCATATCACTCACAGAGGCTCTATTTCCTGATGAAACTTTGACCGATAGAGTAACGAAACTATAAAGATGAGCCAGGAAACATCTTACACAAAATTCAGGATACCAGTGTCCTCTGAGCGGGGAGGGAAGTGGGAGGGGAGGGACAGCATTAAGGAAAGGCACGGAGGGGACTTCTGAGGCACTGAGGTGTTCTTTTTCTTAAGATGCATGAGGAATATACAAGTATTCATTTTATTAATATTTAAATTATACAAAATATATACTTCTATGTGAGATAAATTTTATAATTAAAAGTTAGAAATAAACAAAAAAGTACAGCAAGAGGTTTCAAAGCAGAGAGTCCAAATCATCAGGGAAAGTTAAGATGCTTTAAATGAAAAGAGGAAGCATCTCATAGGTCAAAGAGAAAGGCAGCTTTAACTCTCAGAACTGGGTCTCTGTGCAGAGAAGCAGAAGAAGAGTCAGACCCAGAAATCTGGATGGTGAGATGACAGGCTGCTCATTCCCACAGTAGGGAGTGTGGACAGAGGGATGATTGTATCAAGACAGGAAGAGGAGTGGAGGGGACTCTTCCCAGGGTACCTCGATTTTACCTGGAATGAAGGTATTGTCAGGAAGAGGCAATATGGTACCAGGTGGAAGGCCAGAGCTGGAAACAGTGTTTACAACTGCATCCTGTCCTGTAGAGGAACTGAAAGACCTGGCAGAAGGTGAGACCTTTCCAAATGGTCCCTTGGTGGAGACACAGAGAGCTTGGAGGAGCAGCACTGGTAAGCTGGGATTGAGAGTCAGCTGGAGTGAGGGATGGACCTCAAATAAGGGGAATTGATGAAAATTATGATAATAGCACTAGGAGCCACAATTTACAGAATGCTTACTTTTTTCTCTGATGTCTAACCATTTCTCTCTTTTTCCTAACCAGACTCACTTCTCTGACCATCCTGTTCAGTCTCATGACTTTCAATACCAGCTACTGGCAGCTGATTTCTGTTTCCGCCTTTTTCCCTCAAGTCTGTAACTTCATATCCAAAGGCCTCCTCGACATCTCACCTTGAGCATTTAATTGGCATCTCAAAGTCAACATGTCCAAAACTGCGGTCCTGACTTTACCCACCTCAACCACTCTGCCTACCCCAGCCCCAGACCTGCTCCTCCCACCATCATCCCATCTCAGTAAATGACAATTATGTGACTGTTGCTTAGACAAAGAACGTGGCATCTTCCTAGATGCCTCTCTTTCGCTCTCACTCTACCTGTGATCCCTCAGCAAATCCTGTTACTCTGCTTCAGACACACTGGTCTTACACTGGTTGTACATTCAGCCTCTACGCTCTGCCCTGAGAAAGCTGCCTGATCAGCTCCCTCACCTCATTTAGTCTTTACTCAAATATCTTCTTAATGAGGCTTCCTTGACTACCCCAATTAAACTCACAAACCAGCCCCACCAACACTTTCTTTTTCTTTATTTTTCCTCCTAGCATTTATTATCATTTAATATAATGTATATCTGTTCTTATTAAACTTGTTTTATACATACATACTGCTATTATACATATACACAATAGAACATAAACTACAAGAAGGTAGAAAATTATGTCCGTTTCGTTCACTGCTGTAGTCCCAGAAGTCGAACAGCACGTAAGAGGTATGTAAGAGGTTCTCAATGACTGCATGAATGAATAAATGAATGAATAAATGAACCCTTACAATCTATCAGGCACTCTAAATGCTCCATATGAACTACCAGGTTGTACTTTCAGTTATTATTTAATTATTCCCATTTCACAGATAAGAAAATGGAGGCTTTTAGGGAGTTCAGTAGACTTGCCCAAGGTCACAGAGTGGTGAGTGGCAGAGCTGGGAAGTGAACCCCAGCAGCCTGATTCCAGAGCCCTCACTCTTGACCACAAGACACAGGCCTGAAGAGAAGACTAAAAGTCAGGTGCCAGAAAGACTGGATATTAATTTAAAAATCAGGACCAGACATAAACAAGAGATGGAGCTAAATCTCTAAAATCAGATATAACAGGATGACGAGCATGTAAGTCAGGCACAGGAGAGGTGGAATGGGGCTGTGACCAGAGACAGACATGCTCAGAAGGCCTTGGCTCATGCTTAGAGGCTGGAGGAGATGTGTCCTCTAAGTGTGTCAAGAAAAGAGCTAAAATGAACTGGTTCTGGAATTCATGACAGACAGGAAGTAGATACAGACCAAAGATTTTGTATCATTATTGTGCTACCAGCATTCCTTCAGTTGTCCCTCCTTAGGCTGATGGCCAGGAGAGAATCTGATACAGAAGAATGGTTGAATTCACATATAAATGATCAAAGCCAGGTACAGATTATAATATAAGGAATTACGATTATGTGTCTTTCTTTGTTTTTTCTTTAAAGAACTTCGATTTAGGATGCAATTAATATTTACTACATATGTATTGGTTCTGCAGGTTCCAGACTCAAACTATACGACTTGAGGCAAATTGGTCCATCTCTCCAACAGGAATGTTGCCTCATTCTTCTCTGTACTTCATGAAGCATGTGTTATCTAGGGGAACAATAGTTACAATAGTTGTGAGAATTAAAGGAGATAGACATGTAAAGCACTTAGAACAGCACCTAACATGTAGTAAGCATGTCATACATATTTATTATTATAATCATTATTATTTTGTAAAGAAGTTAAAACCATGCATCACAGTATAAAATATAAGGCAGCTTTGTCTTTTATTACATATGGACAGACTCTCCTTAAGCACTGTGAAGTAATCTGCTATGAATAAGAAAAAAAATGTTTGATGAAGTTGAAATGTATGGGAAAATAGTTAAAACAGTATATTAAGCATTCAGAATAAAGTATGTAGCTGAATTTTCATCAAATAAGAAATCATTATTTTGAAGAATGTCAAAAGTCATGTGGAAAGTCAGGACTAGTAAATAAGTCTGTGTGGTTGCCAAAATGTTTGAGACAGACAAATCGAAACATAATCCAAGAATGACACATTAGAGCCAGTCCAGTCCAGATGACAGTGTGTGTTGTCCACATGAGGGTGACATGACCAGCCAAATTTTCACTGTGTCTGAGGTTGAGTCACATTAACAACCAACTGGAAGGAGATGAAATATTTGCATTTCCTTCCAAACAAGAAGTAGAAAAGGAATGTACTTTAAAATAAATTCTGTGAAATTAATTAATTTCTTTTACCTTGACATTTTAACCAAGATTTTACTTAGAAAGGCCACCCCCCTACCCACCCCCCGCTATTATGGTGATGAGAGAATGATGCAAGCACAAGAATCTCTCCTACTTCTTGCTTCCAAGCTGATTATCAGCTGAGTGCTGGCAGACTGCAAATGTACTTTTTCAGTAGAAAAACTGTATGACTTTACCATTGGTACCTGGCCCACGATAAATGAAGGAAATCCTATGCTCCCAGGCTGTCTCTCTAAACAAACAAGAGAAAGTTGCATTGAATGAGATATAAGAAAATTTAAGATCTGGAAGATTTGAAGGACTTGGACTATTAGGAAATGATTAAGAAGGAGACACACACTGAAGCACACGGACTGGACATCATTTATTCACTCACTGGCTTGTTTAACTAACCGGCTTTCCTTTGACAAGGAGCATCACCACTCTAAGACTCAGGGGGGTTCATTGGTTTATTTTACCAGTTATACTTACCAAAAATAATAATGGCTTCTACTCAAAAGATTGTTTGAAGTATGGGATAATAGATACATTAAGTGTTAAAACTGGACGTGGTATGTAAATTTAAGCTCCATATGTATTAACCATTATCATTGTTTTTGTTATTCCTCAGGCTTATGATTTCCCACTAGGCTAGACACTAGACCCTAATGGCCTTGGGTGGATAGGACAGCATGAACAGAACTTGTCCTTGTAGAACTTGCCTGCTGTCAGTCTCCTGGTCGTAGAGACTAAGTTAACCTCTGGACAAGGAGCCCCTGGGCCAGCAGAAATCTTTTTCTCCACACCACCCCCACACCATCCCCCACCAACCCCATGCACACCCTATATCTCCAGAGAGGCTGAATCCGATGGTCACAAGCCAGGAAAACACAAGCACATTCTGCCCGAGGTGCCGTGCCTGATCCTGCTAATGCTTATCATCTCACCCATTAGGATGCTGGGATTCAGTAGAAATCTAGATGATCAGAAGAGTGGACCTCAACAAAGGAAATCTAAACCTGAATTCCACAAGAAAATATCTGCATGTATTTTATAGAGAGAAATAGCCAAGGAAGTCTATCCTTGAGACTACGATAAGCTACTACTGCCTAACCACCCATCGAAAAGCTGGAGCAGGGAGGAGGGATGAAAAGAAACAAGGAGATATTTGAGGAGAGCCCTTTTGAAAAATATTGCATGGAAGCTCACTCAGAATTAAATTTCCATGATAATTATATACTACTGCATGATGGAACATCTTAATATAGCAAAATGCTACTAATGTGTGTATTGTAGTATGTCTATGTTAACTGAGGACTATAAAATCTGAAATCATAATCTGTGACAAATATAGAAAATAAGGTTTTGCAAAAGGATTTTTATCTAGAAAACAAAATGGCCACAGGATGGCAGTAAGTGGTAAGAGATAAGCATAGGCCATGTATTTTATTAACACTTAAACACCCTTAGTGCTTAAGATATACAAAAACTTCAAGTATCTGAATATAACCTGTATGCTATTCTTTTTTTGTATACTATTCTTAAAATTAGATATAGAAACAAACAAAAAGAATTCTAAATACTAGAGTTCTTTGACTAAAATTTTATTTCCCCAGATAAAATGACACCCAATTTGTGATTATGTCATGTTGAAGATTCTGTGCTTCCTATATATAGCTCTCTCTTCAATTTTGAACCAACATTGTTAGAAGTAAATTACAAAGTAACTAAGTTATATTTTAAAGGGAATTCGAAAGCTTAAAGAAAGCTTTCCATCTCAGTGTCCCTTGAGTTCTCAACTCCCGATGCTATTCCTCTGTCTTCGTCTCATTTCCAAAGACATTAATATTCTAAAAAAAAAAAAAATATTTTAAAGATCTCCTGCTCACTTTGAAGATGACCCTTGAATTAAAAATCTGGGGTGAAGTCATCTGCTTGGAGAACTCATAAATGTATATGAAACTCACTAATGTACTTCACTAATGTAAAACTCTTCTAAAGTTTTCACTTCGGAGTTGATGGGCAAATAGCCCAAGAAAGAGCTTCAACCATGTGAAATCTTGTCAAAGAACATCAAGGATAGCCTTGCTTAGGGGAATCACGCGTTATAGGGCGAAGGTTGGATGCATCCTCTGTGTTCATTAATTTGCCCTACATAAATTCATTACTGTATACAAGGTGCCGGGCAGTAAAATATGTGCTGGAGATGGTGGTGGGAAGGAGTATTTGCCCTCAAGGAGCTTACAGTCTAGTTGGGATAGGAAGCAGGTAAATAAGCAAATACTCTACAGGATGACTACCGCTAAGCTAAGAGGTCAGTACACAGTAAGCACCAGAATGTGAACCCTGTTGTTAGGCAGAAAGATAGACATGAGTGATAGGAAAATGAATGCCCAACCCAGAGACCTCCCTAAGGACCTCCCCAAAACACCCATTTTATGGTTAAAAATTACTATTACATCCTGATACACAAGGAAGTAAAAACTACAAAACTAACTGCAGGTTTAGTCCGGCCACAAGCATTTGCAGTTAGTTACATATATTGACCTTCCTTAACCTTGGCCTCATTATACCATCATTATAATATCATGCATATGCCTGGAAGTTTATGACTCTAATTACAGCAGACTGAACTCTGGGTAACTGCATGCACAATAGACAAGGGGTTAACAGCTAAATGTCAATTAATTTCACATGCCAATCATCTAGCACTACCCCAGTAACCACCCATCAAAAGCCAGTATTAGGTATATTTCCCCAATTCTATGGGGCTACAGCCATCTCTAGCATAGCCCATTTCTCTCCTGAAACGTATTTTAGTAAATCTTACTTTTCCTAAATTTTTCTGATCTGTAATTCTCTGTGGAGAGGTAAATAGTCTAGCTCTCAGTGCCCTCCAGCAGCAACACTATGAGAGTAGGAATTTGGGTCTGTTTTGTTCATTATCTCAGTGCAAGGACAGTTACATAATTTGTGAGGCCCAATACAAAATGCAAATGTGGAACTTCTTGTTGAAAAATTATTAAGAATTTCACAACAGCCACAGCAGAGCATTTACCAAATTGCGGGACTCTGTTGCACTCGGAGCCCCGTGAAGGTGACCCTGTCCCCATGGCTAAATAGCAGGTTTCTGATAAACATTAGTGAAGAAAAGAAAGGAAGGAAAGAAAAGAGGAAGAATAGGCAGAGTGCAATAGGAAGTCTTAGAAAGAGTGCCTAAGCTGGACTTGATAAATTAGCAAAGAGCCCTGGGACCTAATCGAGTTGGACAGGTAAAGTAGGAAATCCCCAGGAAACAGTAGGAGGGAAGGCTTCACTCAGAAGAAAGCACCGCATGCAGTCCCACAAGAAGAGAGAAGACCCAGCTCCTGGACAAACTAGTGGTCATAGAAGTTCATAAAATTAATTTGGTGATAGTGTGCTCACATTTTTTAAAAAAAGAAAAAGAAAAAGAAGGAAAAATATTAGAATGCATTCCTCATTTCCTCATAAAACTTTTACTGATATATTATACATATGTGTGCGTGTATGTGCACTGGATCCAATATAAAATACTGAAAATTATTTACTGAATTAAGGTCAAAAAAGCAAGAAGGGCCTTAGGCTAGAGAGGAGGAGAAGGGTGTGCTGTGAACAGGAGTGGGGAAAATAGAGCCGGGCAGGCAACAAATCAAAGATGAGGCTGGAGAAGCAGTAGGAATTAGTTCGAGAGAAGCCTAGCAAACTTACTAAAAATGTAGATGGCATTCTGGTGGCATTAAGAAGTCACTAAAAGTTTTCAAACAAGAGTAACATTTGGAGTAAATTCCCTACTCTGCAGCCAGTCTTATCACTTCCTGGTTAAAAATCTTAATTGCCTTCCAACAGCCCTTAGAATAAAAACCTAAATCTTCCCCTGGTTTTCAGGGCCATTCTAGATCTGAGATGGAGGCCAGACCTCACCTGGGTTAACTCCACTTTACCCGCCTGACCCCAGAAGCTAATTCGTTCCTTTCTTCTGGGCACCATTCAGCCTCTCCCAGTCTTGCACTAGAAACATTCTTGTCCCACTGCCCTTCTGCTTGCCCTCTGCTTGGTGAATTCTTTCTCAACCTTCTGGGCTCCTCGGGGAGCCTTTGTTGGAGATCCTAGACTTTCTCCTTCCCATGTGATGTTATCAGGAACTGCCATCACATTTATTATTTGAATGATTACTCATTTTATGTCTCTGTCCCCATTAGGCTGTAATGTCGGCAGAGGCAGAGACTGTCTTTGGTGCCTCATAGTAGCATTCAACCCATTATCTGCCCATAGAAGCATTAAATAGATATATATGTTCAAATTGTGGATATAAACAAATGGAGAAAAACAAACCTCCCAAAAGCAAGGGTTCACATTAAAAACCATTGTAACCATTCAGATGAGATGAAAGAATCTGAAGATGGAGAGGAATGGGCAGCACAAGAGCTATTTGGGATGTGCAATAGACAGAATGGTAATTATACTTTACATGCTGAGCTAAATGCATTTTACCTGGCTACTTGGTACCCTCTCTGGCACAGGTTTCTTCTTACAAAACAGCACTACAATAAAATCCATTTAGCTAATGCAATAGGAGAATTGTGACCCTAAAGAATTTATGATTCTTGAGCTACTCAAGACTAATATATCTCCTTTATTATTC
>NW_006441953.1:435744-436429 GCF_000325575.1 Pteropus alecto | reverse complement strand
TAAGAAAGAAACCAAAGGCTAATTCTCCTACTTTAAAAAATAATAGCAGCTCAGACTTTGGGCTGGGTGTCTTTCATTTCTCAATACCTCCTTTGAAATGTAATGTGTGTCCTTGAGAGATTTCCACGTGCTTAACTTAATTGGTCCATAACTTAATTGGTCCACAGCATATCTGAAGCTTACACTGATGGGAATATCAAAAGACCCATTCCTAAAGATTCCCACCTATACTTAGGCTCAAACAGGTCTTCCTCTTCACAGCACTGAAAAAGGAACTCCAGTCTTTACCTGTGACTCCAGGAAAGATACTATGAGAATCTTATTCATGAACGCCAGAAACACTGTTCATATTGGCTTTACTCCCAAGTTCTTTAGCCCCCTCAAACTACTCTACATTTGTTTTCTTACCAAACCCCTCTGAAATTCTTTTTCTACTTCCTTTAAACTTATGATTCTTTTCTTTCTCTTGTTAAAAAGATGAAACAGAAAGCCAAAATGGAATCATTTTGCTAAACCACATCACCAAACCAAAACTTAATAACTAACCTAATTGTAGTTTCAGCCTCTCCCAGGAGTGGAATTTTAAACCAATCAGTCTGGAATTTTCTGATCAACACCAATGAGGTGAACTGTCACAAGAGCCATCTCTACCCCATCCCCACCCAGAGAAAAGGCAATCTGCATG
>NW_006441953.1:433558-435483 GCF_000325575.1 Pteropus alecto | reverse complement strand
TCTTTCTTTTCTGTTAATAGCTCCCTTATTCCTTCTTCCTATACAAACCTTCCATGTTTATACAACACCTTAGAGTGTCCTTCTAGTTGCCAAATGGCATGCTGCCTGATTCATGATTCACTTAATAAAGCCAAATTAGATCTTCAAATTTACTCAGTTGAATTTTGTTTTTTAACACTCAGAGGCTCTTATTATATAGACTGCTTCTCTTACTAAGATTCTTCCCTTCTCTTTTCACCTCAGGAGTCCTGTTGAAGACTTCCTTGTGTAGTGGAAGGGTTTGTAGCTCCACAATGGTAGACTAAGTAAGCAAATACTTTTCCCTTTTGTGGGTGAGGACAGGAGAAAGGCTGAGAATACTCACATGTGAATCAGATTGTGCATAAAACTAAGTATAGATTCCGTAAGTGTATTTACTATGTAATAATAGAGCCAAATCAAATGTAAAAATTCTATTTTAAACACTAAAAAGCAATAATATTCTATTTTACCATATTAATTTAATATGAAAATTAAAAGTTTTGCTAAATCTATTAGTACGTAGTGGCTTTGAGTTTGCAGTACACATATTATCCTGAGCTACGTGATGACCACTGTTCTCTATTCAAACTACTGTTTAGCAAAATAATTATTTTGTGGTGCATAAATGATATCTACTTGGCCTTCACTTGACAAGAATGCTTCATTTACATATTAAATCTTCTGGTTTTTTTTTCTCATCAACCTGTGATGACCAAAGTGGTACCACTAGAGGACAACATAATTAAAAATACAAATAAAAAAGGTGAAAAAGAAATTGAGAGGTAGCCTTCAGTTAGAAGATAATTCAGGGGATCGCAAGCATGGAAATACTAAATTTTAGATTGGCATCAAAATGAAAACATAATATTTTTTAATTTCTTATATATAACTTATGATTCCTCAGAGGTTGTGAGACCCTGCTTGAGAAACACAGCTCTAGAGTACTGTGTGGTGACAACCTACCCTAATATTAATGTAATCCTTCTGTTTTAGCCTTCTCCATTATTCACTTCCCCAAGAGTAAAAATAAACAGCTATGATATGACTTCCAGCTTTTAGGAAGAAGGTCTATCTGAAAAATGTTTCCCAAAAGTTCTAAAGTTCCATGTTGTCTCTGCTTCCTTTCTATGAACTCAGAGCATTTATTGACCATAGCAGTTGGCAATTCTTCATCGAAACCTTATCTGTTTATCACATTATCTATTGTCATTATTTAATGAGTGGATGCCTGGTCTCTACTAGATTTGATCTTCACTACCATCCCAAAGACCAGTAACCAGCATTTGTTCTAAATTTCATTTGGATCCTTCCACTATCTAGGAATATAATATCTATTCTGATTGCTAGGAAAGTTTATCATTTTTGATCATTTTGTGTTCTTTTTCGGAGACCCACAGAGTCTGCCTTAGGTCCTCATGTGGTATTGCTTTGTAATTCCTCTTGACTCCACCAGTAATAGCCATTTACAGTGTGTCAATTCGGATTCTCTGAGAAGTGATGCCAAAACAGGACTAGAGGTACAATATTTCCATTATTGTGTTGTGGCCTGTATAGAATAGACCAAACCAAGTATGCTCTCAAAGGCTGTTTATTAGCCGGCAGCTGTCCTGTACAAAGGAGCAGCCCCGAAATGCCAAGATACAAGGTTTTCAAGCCCTAAATCCCATTCTTCATTCTATCTTAAACACAAAGGTCTATTTTTCTCGTATTCACTACCTGTCAACCCACTGGTCAGGTGTGCAAGCAGGGAGTACAGAAGCAGAAAGCTTGTTGTTAGAATGTTATGTTCCTATGGGTGATCGCCTATGTTCCCATGGGCAATAGCCACTATTCTCATGGGCGATGGCCAAACAGTAATTTTCAGCTTATATACAATTGATTATTTTTCATGCCACGCAAGCAAG
>NW_006441953.1:428220-428968 GCF_000325575.1 Pteropus alecto | reverse complement strand
TCCGAACCCCGAAACGTTGGGGCGCGGGTACGGAGGGGGTATGGCCAGTTCAGGCGGATCTTCTGGCAGAGCCGGCAATACTGGCGGCTTCTGGGGCGGGCTGGTTGGAACTGCCGCCATTATTGATGATACAGTACTTCGGCATGTTTTCAAATACTTAGGGGCATCTGACACGATATCAATCCATACATCAATGTAAGGGGCTTGATCGGGGTGGCCTGGATTCCCATAAACTATACCTCTGACCCTGAAAGCCGTTTGCAAGTCAAACGAACCTTCACTGGGCCACCCGACTCCAAGGGTGGGCCAGTCCAATTCGCAATATCTCTGTAAATCAAAAGGAGTTACTGAAGCCCCATATCCCTGTGCCCTTTTCCTAAAATCTTTAAAGTGATTAAGTAAACACTGGAGTGGTGTCAGTTTCCCAGATGTTTGCCCCATTATTACACAAAACAGAGCAGAAGCAAACACAGACAATCAATCAGACAAACAGACAAATGAATAAGCACACTCAACACCAAACCTAGGTGCGGGTCTGTCGTCACAGCCCCCACTGGACCTGTGATCCTGTGTCGCGTCTGACTCAGTAGGTCCCCTGGGCCCCCTTTCGATACAGCCCTAGAGCATACAGGTGGTTCCCCCTTTTGCCGCTGCCAAGAGGAGGGGGGGGATCCCGGCCCGGGCTGGGTGAAATCCCCAGAGGCCTCCCCAAGCACATGGGGATCCCCGCCCCCCTCGCAGCAGCGAC
>NW_006441953.1:411582-427855 GCF_000325575.1 Pteropus alecto | reverse complement strand
GGTTATATATAATTGATTATGTGTCAGACCAGGCAAGCAAGCAGGGTTACACAGGCTAAAATTGGCAGTTAGCGTATGAGCTCATTGTTACAAGTTTTATGATTAACAGAATGCGGTTAGGGGTTCCAGAAACTAGGCCTAAGGTGTAGACTTCCTTTGTCCAGTTTCAGGTTTTAATTATCCTTTAACCCTTTCACATTTCAGCAGGCTGTCACAATTGGAGGAAATGTCTGTGAAGGAAAAGAAGAAAGAGAAACTTTAGACCATGATATAGATCTAACATCCGTGAAAAGAGAGAAGGAAGGAGGGATTGTGCAAAAAGAGCCTTAAATAGAAGCACAGTTCTTAGAAAGTCTCAGTCAGCCAATGGGGTGTCCTCATTTGAGAATTGGAGCTGGTTCTGATACCCACACCATGACGAGTGATTGAATGGGAACGGCCTGTGAAGGGTGATCTCATACACCTGCAGCGGTGGATCCAAAGATATAATGGCTGGGCTGTCAGTTCACTATGTTCCCCATTGCAGATTCTCTTAGGGGGACATTGGACTGGCATACTTCCCTGGCCACCACAAATAGCTTAACTTGAATGAGTATAACTCAAAGTGTTTATGCTTCCAAAGATATTTGCATATAAACTCTTGCCAAATATCTGCCTTTTAAGCTTTATTAAAAATTATCAAATAAACATCATATTTCAGAAACCATTGAACATGTGAGTGATTTAGATAAGGAGGAAGTTAGGAGCCTTTGATAAACTACTAAGACTCAAGACTTCCAAGCAAGAAAAAAACCATTTTCCACACTTGTCTTCCCAGTCTTGAAGCATCTCCAGACTATGCCCAGCCCTTCTGCTCTGAGGTAAAACTCTTAACTAAACAGTGCCTCTCCTATGGAGAATGAGGTTTGAGAATAGATTATTTAACTCTTTTCCACACCAGTTAAATTTACAGAATATATTCCATGCCTCAACTCAATTTGCTGCATTATTTAGGTACAACTACAATGTGTTCCCAATTGAGGTAATAATAGTCAACGACTTGGGAAAACTCAAACATTCAAGTCAAGTCAGCCTCAAGTAGATAAGCGGTTTCTCTGGCCATTTGCATGCGTGTGTGTGTGTGTGATCTAGAAATATAAATAATAAGTGGTTTTGAGTAAATACTTGAAGAAAAATATATTAGAAATGCATATTTTATTTGTTTTCTTTGGTTTGTTCATTTTCTGATTATATTCCAAGGGCAGAATGGGATCAGTGTGTTAGTCAGTTAGGATTGCTATAACAGAACTGGACGGCTTAAACAATAAACATTTGTTTTTCACAGTTCTGGAGGCTGGAAGTTTGAGATCAGGGTGCCAGCACAGTCAGGTTCTTGGTGAGGACCTTCTTTTTGATTTACAGATAATAGCAGTCTTCTTGCTGTATTTTCACATGGCAGAGAGTGAGCTAGCCCTCTGATCTCTTCTTTTAGGGATACTAATCCCATCATGACCTCATCTTAACCTAATTACTTCCCAAAGGCCCCATCACCAAATCCTATCACATTGGAGGTGTGTGGAAGAAAGAAGCTTTCTTCTACCCTTCTATATTCTTCCAGCTGGTCTAATAATCAAATTGATGTGAGACTGATTAACAAGAGAAAATAACCAAATTTAATTACATACATATGTAATTAACCCCACATACATGAGCAGTTCAGAGACAGAAAGGAAAAATGAGGCATATGTGACATTCTCAGCTAAGGATGAGATAAGATGCCTTGGGGCTTCAGAGGAGAGGAAGGTCATTCACAGGATGATAAGAAGAGTAGATGTTCAATAATTAGAATTTTGCCCTGCCCTGTAGACAGGTCATAAAAATTATTCCGGTGATAACTCTTACTATGGGTAAGGCCCCTATTTTAAATTCTTTAAAGGAGAGGTAGAAGTTTCTCTTGAGCCTGCAGGGTCTCGATTGCCTTCATTTCAAAATCATCCATATGCTAAAGTGGCACATCTTGGGGAGGCCTATTCTGAACCCCTTCGGATGTTAGGGTTTCAACACATGAATTTTGGGAGGACACAACATTTAGTCCATAGCAGGTAAGAACAAAAAAGTAGAAGAGCCATAGAAAAGTCTCAGTGCTCTACAGATTATTTTAGAGATGAAGGCAAACTCAGGCCAAACATAAAGCTTATGCTTTATCATCAGCCCCTGAATTGTCAGGGTTACTACTCAGTTTAGTTGTTGTGGCTTACTTATTGGAGCCATGGGTGTACGTAAATGAGTGAGGAAGACCTAAAGAGTTTTTTCTGAATATATGGTAGGAGGGGTGGAGGCTGTGACAAATTAGAGAGAATTTAAATAGGACAGTTGCTATTCAGCCCCAGCCTTGTGAGAATTTAGTTTCGCCACATCCCCTATTGTTTAACGGTAACAGAGTACTGTAGGTTTTTATGTGAAGTCGCCTATGATTAAATGCTGGTTCAAAAATATACATAAAACACTCTTCAGGCCAAACAAACATGGCTAAAAAACAGTTTTGTTTCCCAGGCCACTAAATTTCAGCCTCTCCCCTAATGTGATGTCTTTCCCAGAGATACTTACGTTGTAATGCCTTGTAAACCTTTAAAGGGAAAAATTCTGGCAAGTTAGATTTTCAGACTGAGGAAAAGGGAGGATATTGGACATAGCACTTTCTCAGTGCCCCTAAATCTCACGTGTGTACTACTACCATTCTAACTAGGTCTAAGATCAATCTTGATTGGAAAACGTAGTCAAAATGAACACCTTGATTTTCTGCAAGAATCACATCTCTTTCATAATAGTTCTCTTTCATCACATGTAAAAAGGAGCATAGTTGTTATTTTTGGTAAGAATATCAATTTTATTTGAAAAGTAAAGTCTTGTCAAAAAAGAGCTTTTCCCCAGTTTGTGTATTTTAAGAATGACAAGCCTCCTAGATTTGCCCCAGACCTCACATTTAGCTGGTCACGGACTATCTGTGCTGTCAGTCACCACCCTTAATTTAAACGGTAATAGTATAAAGGAAAAAGTAATTATCTGTTCAAGGCCTGATTCTATGGCTTAAATGCTTGGATGGCTCCCAAAAATTCCACTGGGAACCACAGGCACAGAAGTGCTAGAGCTTCTCATCTCTTCCCTTGAAAAGTTAAAATAGGGCATCTTATCACCATGGTTACAGAGTTCTGTGGATAGTCTTGGTCCCTTACTAACCAAAAAGATCAGTTAAGTGACCAACCGGGAATCTGAACCACCAGCTGCCCTGACTGACAAGCTGGTAGCAGCAGAGGAGCTCATAGGCAACCCAAGGAGTTTCGGAACTGACACATATCCCTTCACCTAACAGGTCTACACAGGAAAATACATTTTAAACATGTTTTTCAATACTCATAATTGTAAAGATCAATGTGAATTTGGGCTTATTTTAAAAATTAAATAGAAGATACAAGTATTAAAAATATAGAGAGAGGATAATTTGCATTAATATTTGTAGGGGAGAGGAAATTTCCCCTCTTTCCTCTTAATTCTTCTGGCTGGTCTAATAACCAAATTGACATGAGACAGATAAATAGGAGAAAATAACCAAATTTAGTTATGTATGTACATATGGGGGTTCCATTAGAATAAGGAGGAACAAGGATAAATCGGATAGTTAAGCTCGTAACATCCTGAGCTAAGGAGAAAAGGGGGTAGCGGTTTGGGGACGTCAAAGGGGAGAAAGGCAATTCACATGGAGATGGAAAAGCAAATGTTTGATAATCAAATGTTTGCTGACCCATCTTTAATAATGAGACACAGAGAGGATTTTAGTCAAAGGAGCCTTGCTAGTTTCCTCCCTGTCTATCACACCTAATTCATATTAAAATATAGTAACCTATGAGGATATCTCCCTTCCTGGAGCAGGTCTTTTATCTAAATTCTTTTAGGCAGTTAGGAGGAAGGCCAAAGATTTTTCCTGAGTCTTTTGTTTCTTAAAAATTACCAGCTTAAAATAATTAAATTGAACCTGAGAGAAGCAAAACGTACAGTCTTCCTTAAAATGTATAAATGTAGATGAATGAGTCAGTTCAGCGAAGTTGTTTTGGGTAGCTTCTATGTGATTGACATTGTGCTAGGTGGTGTGGGTGATACAAACAAGAAAGTGGCGACATTCCCATCTTCAAATCTCTCATAAGCTAATCAGTGATTCATAAACAGAGAAATTATCAGCCAGCATAAGTGCTATGTAAATGTTATCTACAAATGTTATGGGATCCAAGAGGAAAGGATAATTGTTTGGGGGAGTCCAGGGAGGCTTCTGAGTGTAAAGGACATTTGGGCTGCTTCTAGACTGATGAGCAGGCAGAGGAAAGAGCCTGTGCAAAGGCCCAGCTGTGAAAGGGCGCCACCTGTAGGCAGTGATGGTAAGAAGACCATTGCAGCTGGCACTCCCTAGCCCTAGCTCCAGGGGCAAAAGCTGAGGTCCAGGAGGTTAGTTGGAGCTAGAATAGACAAAGCGTTTTACACCGTATTTTAACACTGTAGGCAACAGGGAGCCAGGGGGACAGTAGTCAGAAAGAAAGATTATCTCCTCAGCTACCACATGGAGAAAGAACTAGAATAGTTAGAAACCCATATGAAATGTAGAATGAGTGTTCTGCCCTGATGCTCCAGCCTCCTTGTTTTTCAAAAAATGCATCCTTCATTAAATATATGTTTGTAAGAAAAATTTCTGAAAATAAATAATTTTCAGAGGCTGAGATTATTTTAAAGACTTCTAAAAGAAAAAAAAATCTATTTTGTGCCTTTGGAAAATAATTAATTATGGTATCTATAACATAGTCTTAGGAAGAGAAATACGAAAAAGAGAATACTCCCGAATAAAAATAGGGGAAATAATAAAGAAAAACAACAAAAAGAAATCCAAGGAGGAGAACCTAAAACTGTTTTGTGCAGTGTTCCCTGGGTAACAGTAAATACATCCTACCTTCCTCCTCCACCACTGCTGACGTGTCATGAAACTTAGACAATATTTAATCACAGCTGCATTCACCACTAATCATTTATACACACAATCCAGAAGCTTTTGTCGGCCACAGGAGCCCAAGGCAAAAAGAATCCTCAAGAATTATAGAAATAGGACTTCACTCATAGCCTTGTAATAATTTCCGGCTGATTCCACAGGAGAAGATTACTGAATTTAATTATGGGGAAAAAGACATAGTTTTAACCGTATCTCCAGGTACCATGCTAATCATTCACACACATTATCTATTGTAGTAATATAGCATCCTATTTTTCCCATTTTACAGATAATAGTCCTAGAGAAGCTAAATAATGTTCTAAAATCGTACAGCTGGTAAGTGGCTCAAATAGGATTGGACCCATAACTTCTGATTCCAAAGCTTGTGCTATCAAGGAGAGCTACCAACATAAGGAGAAGTGCCAAGTCCCAGCTAAGTCAGACAAGCAGTAAATTCAACAGTTTTCAGAAGAGACAGCCCCCGAGCCCTGTCTGGGCTGAAGGGTCAAGGACGTCTTCATGGTAGGTTGAGGGCAGCACTTAATCTGAGTCTTGTGTCCTGCACAGGTTGAAAGATGAAGAAAGCCTATTCTAGGTTTGAATTTAATAGCAACATGAAGAGATGTAGGTCTATAAGTGACATAAGATATAAATTTCTAAATAATTGTCCACTCAGTAATTGTATAATGCACCTATTATGGTTAGGATACTATGCTGGAGACACGGTGGTGAATAAGAAGCTAATGTAAGGGAAACAACATTTCTTTAAAAATTGTTTTAAGCATCCCTGCCTTACAGGGTTACTAGGTTGACCATATAAGGAGTAGATGGGTGAAA
Organism: Pteropus alecto; assembly: GCF_000325575.1. Taxonomy (NCBI): domain Eukaryota; kingdom Metazoa; phylum Chordata; class Mammalia; order Chiroptera; family Pteropodidae; genus Pteropus; species Pteropus alecto. The sequence continues at coordinate 422,013 of NW_006441953.1, read as the reverse complement.
AAAACAGGAAATTTAACTTTGGGTGATGAACACACAATTTAAAATAAAAATTAAAAAAAGAAAAGAAAAAATAATACAAGGCTGTTGACATAATTTGGAACGAAAGTTATGCAGTAATAACTTTGTAATTGTGATGACAATGTATTTTTATCTCATACTTCATTATAAGATGATTTCGAAGTGGCTTACAAAGATACCACGGCGAACAAAATGAAATGTAAGAATCTGAGGAAATTTGAGTAAAGAGGAACAAATCTCAAAAAATAAGATGAAACTGGGGTAAGGTCAGGCAAAAAGTCAAATACCTACTAAAAAGGGCTGTAAATTCGACTCTATAGTTTCTAGCAGCCAATAACCTACCTACCCCACCCCCCAAAATCAGTTTTATGGGTCTCTAAAACAAAACAAACCATTTTATTTAAAAAAAAAAATAGTTTCTGGTAATAGGAATAACAATAATAGCTAACATTTACTGGTAATCATATGTGACTATGTGGCTTAATTAATTTACATGTATTTCTCTTTTGATGATGACAACAACCCCATGAGACAGGTATTATTTTAGTCTCCACTTTACAGATAAGAAAACTGGGCCTTAAACGAATTTCTCAAAAGAACATGACCAGTAAGTGGTGCTGGCAACCTCCAAATCAGGCAAATTCTATACCTACTTCACTCCCAGGAACTTCACGAGTAGGTTATAGCGGAAATAAATTTTTCCTATAAGTCCTCAAGAAAATAGACCAAGCAATCTAGAGCAGTGCACTTCGAACTTCAGCAGACATGTAAACCACCCGGGGATCTTAAAATGCGGATTCTGGTTCAGTAGATTTGGGGTGGAGCTAGACATTCTGCATTTCTAACCTGCTCCCAGGAGACGCTCACGAGGCAGCTGGTGGAGACCACTGGTTAGTAAAGCTATGGCAAACAACATGTTTCAAGAGGTTCTGTTCTATCCTAAAGCATCCCTCAAAGGAAGTGGATGGCTTAGAACCAAAGCATTTCGGTAAAGATATCTCTTTTAAAAGCATAACTATATAAGAAATGCAGCACTGGAATGGTTTGGCCTAGCCAAGGAATTTAAAGTATCTAGAGAAAAAAATGAGTATTCTATTAATAATATACTTATTCTCATACTATCTGTATTTAATTGCAACAAAATTGTAACTAATCGCTTCAACTAAAGACAGGCACTGATGACTAGATCTCAACAAGGTGGGTGTTAAGTGATAATTACTCACATGACACTGATTACTGTGAGAAAGTTAAAAAGGCCAAAGCAGAGGGGCATTCGGAGGGAAAGGGTTTCCTGTTTTTCTGCCTAGAAAACAGATTTTTCTAAAATAATTGCTACATGGCAGCATCCAAGATTAGGAACTTCTCTTTTCAATTAATAAAGAGTGGGAAGAAATTTCTGAGACTGCTGCTTCAGAGCCCACATTATTTTTTTTTAACAAAGCTGCATTATATTCAATCACTAGATTGCTTTTAATTTAGAATCTGTTGCCAAGGAAACATCAATATCTGAGCACATTCAAGGTAAAATTTTCTTCTTCCTGTTTTTGAAGTGAATCTTTTAGCAAGGTAGCAACGAGCTATAGAGTTTAGTTAACCCAGTGGTTAGTTGGGTTTAATCCTAATCACTTTGTTCTTGATGAAGTAGCTGGACCTCCTTATGCCTCCGTTTCTTTACCTATAAAGTAACTATGATTATACTGTTATACTCTCTTGCAATTTAGCTCAGGGGCATGGTCCCTTTATCATCTCATTATACATGGTCAAGAATCTATAGATTCCAACTCATCTGAGTGATTACACTGGAAAGAAAGGGGACTAAGAACTTCCATTTTCTCCTTCAGTAATGCAAAGCTGAAAGGAACTGAAGCATTGAGAGAGCAAATTGAAGTTTTTAAAAATTCTGTCCCTACCAATACTATATAGTTCTAGTTTCTCATTTTCGTGGTGCTTCAGAACTCAGAGCTAAGGAAAGCCACAGACTGAGTGAGGTGTGTCTAACAAGGTCCTTCTGGGTCATTGGCTACAGGAGAGAAAGTCACGAGCAGGGGCGGATTCAGGTAGTGAGTGTACGGCCGGAAACTTATACAATTTGAAGTTTCCCTGTAGAAAAAAAATGTAAATTTGTGAATTCAAAATGAATACAAATGTATCAGAGAATAAGAAAAGAAGTCACAACAAATAACAAATTAACTTTTATGAATTACCCTTTTGACTCACTTCTAGCAGTCTTTTTTCTTTTTTGGGGACTTAATGCTCTTTGAGCACATTTTTATATGACAATTATTTTCTAATTTCTATAGAGAAAATAGAAGGACTTCAGTATCTCCTTAAGCAGGGTTCATTTTTTTATTGATCATTTAGAAAAGCTGTTTTCAGCTTCACAGCTCATTATTGATACCTTCATATAAATTTTTAGGATTGCAGTCAATATTTGGAAAGCTTTTATCAAGCTTCTTTAACATGGGATCTTTAGAGTTTAGAAGAATTTTCTACCAGTCGCATCTAGTTTAGTACATCTCAAGCCATTTCCTCCTTCACCACCCACATATCTCTACTGAATACTGGACACATTCAACAGCTCAACACCTCTGGCATCTCACCTGCACAAATCACAGTGAGTAGCTGGAGTTTTTCTAGAAGCCATTTCAACACCAGGACAGCTAGCAGTAACTCAATCAAATGTAGAAGCGTGAGTCAAATATACCCCATAAATTCAAACTGAACATATTCCCAACTCGACTTTCCCGCAACTGAAACCCCCAAATACCCACAGCCCTCCGAACCCGACTGATGCAAGGGCAAATGTGATAAAAGAGAAAGTCAAAATGAGAAGAGAAAGTGACTCTAGCCAATTGTAGTTAATATATCTTATTTTCGGTACATTTGTGAGGAATTCCTACTAGTGAGGCCCTGAAGCTTAAACTTCATTTGCTTCATTGTAAGTTCACCTCTGAAAGAAAATCACTAGTCTGTCATTTCCTCATATCATACAACTTTAATATAACCACTTTCGATTTGATTACTTCATGTAAAATATTGTGCTACGTGCTTTTCAAACATTAGCTCATTTAATCCTCATGACAACACTGTGGGGTAGCTGTTATTGCACAGCTGAGGAAACTGAGGCTTCAAAAGTTTAAGCCACTTGTTCAAGATCGCAAGGCTAGTGTGTTTCCATAACTGGCACACATGCGAGCTTGCTTTCCTGATTCCTTCAGAATAGAGTGAGTTTGGGGTGGAGAAAGAACAAGAAGAAGCCTTACTGTACTTTCTTTGGCACAAAAAGACTGATAGATATCAAAGTCTCATTAAAAATTTAAAATCCTTCATCAGTAACTCTTAGAAATAAGTTGGACCCTAGGTAAAGAATCCAAATTTCATTCAGATACTAGCACTGCCTTTGGGTAACTTGAGTAATCCAAACAGCAACAGTTTAAGTCAATTTTTATCACATGCCCCATAAATTCAAATGCCAATAACACTTTCTAATAAAATTAAAAATATCTTATTGCTATTTTCGAATAAAGATTCAATAGACCTTACTAAATAACATAGATATGGCCTGATGTGTTATTGCTTTTTTAGGGCAGTATATGTAGATTGTACCCTATAAGAGTCTGTATAAAAAAGAAAGCTTATAACAAAATTATCCTATTTGAATCTAAGCAACTGCTAGTTATAATTCTCTCTGGTTTCCTTGCTAAGCTTATATCCACTGTACCAGAGAATTCTAGAGGGACAACCTACCACCAAAACTCTAGCTCTAATCAGATCATTAAAAGCCATCTATTTAGGTTTGCACTATTTGTCTGTTCCAATGCCCTCTGAGAAAGTGGCCACACCAGAAAGTTCACCTCTAGGAAATCACAGACAGGCTCTTTTGGGGGATCTTAAATGCAGTACATATTGTATTTTGTACTCAACCCGCCTTCTCAAAAAATGCCAAACAGATGTGCTTTCTATTATTACTCATCAGAGAAATGCAAATTAAAACTACAATAAGATGTCACTTTGCACTGACTAGAAAAGCTGAAATTTAAAGGCAGACAAAACCAAGTGTTGACAAGGATGTAGAGACACTGGAACTCTCAAAAACTGATGGTGGGAGTGTAAAATGGCACAGTCACTTTGCAAAACTACTTGGAAGAACGAACTAAAGCTAAATGTATGCAAACCTATAACCTAGCAATTCCATTCCTGAGTGTATATCAAAAAGTAATGAGTGCTTATAGCCATCAAAAGACTTGCACTAGAAGGTTCATAGGAACTTTTTCATAACATCCAGAAACTAAAGACAACCAAAGCTCCCATCAAAAGTAGAAAGAATATATTGTGTGTTATAATCATACAAGGAAATATATCGAAATGAAAATGAACTAACTTTGACTGCAGGCAACAAGGACAAATCTCACAAACAAGCATGAGTAAAAGAATCCAGGTATAACAGACTTTATAGTATAATATTTACAACAAAATTTATGAACAAATATGACAGCATTCATAAGAAGGCAAAACTAATTCGTGGTGATGAATATCAGGAGAGTAGTTATCTGTGGGTATTGACTAGGAAGGAATGTTGGAAATCTACATGTTTATCTGAGCGATGGCTAAGCAGGTGATATATACGGAAAATTCACTGAGCTGTAAACGTAAGATTTGTATACCGTAAATGTACGTCATACTTTAATGTGAAATATATTTTATATTGACATCAAGTCAGACCCGAGTTGAAAAAGGATCAAGACATCAAAACAGCTAAACAGGAAACTTGGAGCATATGGAAAAGAACAGAGAGTCCCAACCACTGTGCCCTGGAAGGAGCAGAGAGGAAGAAGGACGGAGGGAGCAACACCTGGGGCATCTCTGAGCCAATGAATATGTACAAGTCGTTTGCTCTCACTCTCTCCTGCTCCCTCCCTCTTCCTTCCAATTTCTTTCTTATTTCTTGCTTTTTTCTCCCTTGAGTCTTCTCCCAACCATAGAAAGGAAAGGTAGAAATGGGGCTTTGGATTTTGGATTCAGGGAATTTTGATCCATCATATTCTATGGTTTTGCATAAAGGGTTAGGATTCACTCTGAATAGATTGGTAGGCAATGCCCTATTTAACACTCAGGTAGTACGAAAGTCAAAATGGAAGGGGTTTTATAGTAAGTCCTATATAGTCTTTATAATTGTGGTTATGCTTTTTCAGTTACTTTAATTATTTATTTCAGCAACAAAGAACTTTTAGAAGGCATATTACCACTCTAAAACAACCCAAATCAATGTTAAAGATGTATAAAGAAATCACCACGAATAAATTTTTTTGTAATTTTTAATTTTTTAATTTAAATATAGTTGGTATACAATACTATATTAGTTATGTTAGTTTCAGGTATACAACATAGGGATTCAACATTTTTATACTGTAAGGTACAAACATATCATAATATTATTGACTATATTCTTCACCTTTTTCGCTCACTCCCCACGCCCTCAAACCAGGCCTCACAGCAAGAGGCGGGCAGCAAGTAAAGCTTCATCTGTATTTGTAGCATTAGTATCGTCACCTCAGCTCCACCTCAGATCATCAGGCATTAGATTCTCATAGGAGCACTGGTCTCTGATGCCAAAAATGTTGGGGACCACTGCTCTAGATCCATTCATGTTGTTGTAAATGGCTAGATTTCATTCTTTTCTTGAATTGCTAAGTAATATTCCACTGTATGTATGTAGTACATCTTCCACACACACACACACACCCCATATCTTCTTTATCTAGTCATCTATCCGTAGACACCTAGGTTTCTTCCATATCTTGGCTATTATAAATAATGCTGCAGTGAACATAAAGGTGCTTATATCTTTACAAATTAATTCCACCCAAAAGTAGAATTACTGGGTCATATGGAATATCTTTTTTTAGTTTTTTGAGGAATCTCCATACTGTTTTCCATACTGGCTGTACCAATTTGCAGTCTCACCAACAGTACAGAAGAATTAAGAAATTTAACACCATTTAATGGTTATTCCTATGGTATACCTTCACAATGGCAGGTTTGGGGCATCAGTGTAAATAAGTTTTTGAGATATTACTTTAAAATGCAGTACGGTAATGTGGGTATCATTGTGAGGTAGTATATTTATACAATGATCAAAATTATTGTTCTAATATTACGCAAATAAATACACATGGCTCAGGACATAATTTGCAGTGTTATATCTCAAACAACAGGGACAAATAAAAACCGTACTGAAATAAAAACTCTGGGAAAATGTGAGAAAAGTTGAGGAGACTCCAGGGATGACAAAAATACCTCAAAGTCTCTAATTTAGTTTATGGATTTTGAATTTTCTACATTAAAGAGTTTTCGATTGCTTCATAAAATATGAAAGCAGAAAAAATAAAACTTTGAGCACCTCACATCCTTAAAAGTTTATTTGTTCAAGTTTGGACAACAAGGAGATAGTCTAACATTCAGTCATCTTATATATATAAATAACATAAACTTGACACTTGAACTCGAAAGTGAAACAAGTATTTTAAAAACAGCTTAATCATTTTATTGAATTTTAGTTAGACACTTTGATCATTCTCACATTATGTTTCTGAATTTATATTTCCAGGGGAGAATTGTGCTGTAATCTGCATGCAAAAAATCAGGCTAACAATATTTAAGGTTAAAAATACCACTTTGAGAGAATAGGAAAATGTGGCTAAGTTATTGGCTAAGGGAAATCCTCACTATATACTAGTAATAAACCAAAGTACCTTTCCTTGGAGTAGCTTTGAATGTATTGTCAGGAAGGAGATATTAATGGTTCAAGGAGTAATGTTAGTAGAACAAGTTAAGTTCAAAATCCCATTCTATCAGTCATGCTAGAACTCTGCATACATTACTTAACTTCTCTACACCTCTGTTTCCACATCTGTAAAATGGGAATGATAATACTACCCAGCTTGTAAGGTTTCTATAACTACAGAATGCTAACATACTTCTAAAGCAGTTAGGAAAACACCTTACACATGGCAGATGCTCAATAAATGTGAGCTCTTTATCCTCTTCCCTTTTGTTGACAATATTCACAGCCTTTTTATTTTCTCTCCATAAATTACTTTTTGTAATACAAAAAGCGAATATAATAAAATACCATAGAAACCTAATACAGCAGAAAATGAAAATGCAGAGACATGAAAACAGGTTTATTTTAAGCAGAACAACACATGTCATAGATTAGGCTAATGATGACTTTAGCTTCTTCAGGGGATCTGTGGGTACCAACTAACACATCAAAGAAGCCAAATCTCTGGTGTGACAGGTTTCTTCCTTCCTTCCCTCCCACCACTTCCTATAATGCTCACTGACTTGAAACTTAGCTGAGGTGAGCAGTAATGAAATTCAAATTAAAATACTCTTTTATCCAGAAAAGGTCAAACTCAGATCCCAGGCAAACATATAAGCAGCACCTCACTTAAAAAGTTTTGTACAGCAAATTGATGATACAGCAGCATATAAAACTATAAAAGCAGATTTCATGAAAAGTTCCACAAAATATTGCAAGGACACCGATTGAGAGTAAAACATCTTGTGTTCCAGGAAGAGCATTCAGGACACATGTTTTGGTTTATAAAAACTTCCCAATCCTTTAGTTGGCAAGGGCTTGCTTTTAGTCCTAATAACATTCTCCAGAAGTTCCTGGGCTTCTTGAATCCTCTGTCTTGCAGCAATATCAAGGAGCAGCTCTAGGGCCCTAGGAGAGGCAGTTATTTAGTAGTGTAAAAAGGAAACCAGAAGCACCTGCATGTCTAAATGTTTAGGCTACAGGCCAGGTTACCACCTGTTTAGACTCATTCTAAGGTATTGAGGGAAACAACATTCCATTTCATCTGGATTTCATCATGGGTGTCTTCATAATAAAAGCAGAGCTACTCAAAGAAATAGTTTTACAACATCAGAGTCCAGATGGATTCTTTTGCCTCATTTTAGGGAGTTTTTCTAGCCAAGATTCTTAGGTAATGTCTGAGACAACCCTCTCTTGCAATCAAAGTCTGTATTTTGGTTTGGGAATGGTAACTGGAGAGGGGTTCCATTCAACCTGCCCACTGTCAGCTGTAAAATTGCCAACTATCAGTTGTAAAAAAGAACATATTGACAACGCCATTTGACTTGGCTGCCTCAAAACTGTCATTTCGAAATTTTATTACCAAGCATTGTGTGCAACCAATGTCCCTGAGTATTATAATATTTTTGTTCCCACTCATCCTTCATCCATTCACTGAGACACCCTCTTTCTGAACCTGGTCTACCCCTCAGCCTGAAGTAGATTAAGGCAGGAAGTTGGAGGAGGGAGTTTTACACATTACTTGGTAATGGAATATATGTCAGTTGCATTACTTAAAAAAAAAATAGCTGAAAGTTTACTGGCTTATTTTGGGGGCCCTATCACAATATCTCTAACTCAAAATAGCTGCATAAAAATGTCACAGACTGTGAACTATTCAAAAACACTAAGAAAAACTCCAGATAAAGCAGTGGTATTTCTCTTGATAACTGTGAGTAATCAGAAGATTAGTCCAAGAGACACAAGGGGAATTTGTGCCCAAAGAGAGCTATCTACCTTACATTCTTGTGTGTTCTATTCTGTTTTAAGAAAACACTATAAAGTTGTAAAGATGGTACTCCAGGAAGCCTTAGATATAAAGTTGTAAAGATGGTACTCCAGGAAGCCTTAGAAATTCATGGGAGACTATAAGGACCATGCAATAACTTTGCCTTTCATCTCAGGCTCACAGAATGCCTTAGGAATTTAATCAGTGGGATCTACGCACATATATGAATCTTGGATATCCTTGCTTTGTGACTCTTATCATAACTCATAACAATGTAAGTATGGAAAAAGCCAAGAGTAGGAAGTGAGCTATATATAAAATGCTTTTGTCTGTCAATTGCAGGTAATATGTGGGGGCAGAATTAGAAGGAATGACATATCAGCTGAAAGGGAAAAGACAGCTAATTTCATTAACCTACTTCCATGGAACCAGTTATGTTTTTCAGTTTTCCTACTGCGAGGTTAAAGGAAGCAAGGGGATGATCCTGCTGGGAGGCTCTTCTGAAAAAGAAAGAAAAAGAAAAAGGGACTGGTGATGGCAGGTGTGAGGGAGTATGCGATAAAAAAGCATCCCCTTAATAAAACTGAAGGCAGTGCCAATAAAAATATGTAACCATTACTGGAAACAATAACTTCCACCTTTTAATACGTCTAGACAAACGTTAATAAGCTTCTCTAATTAAAAATGTTTCTGTTACTTGAAACAAGCATAGTACATTTTTTAAAAAACTCATCACTTATTTGCGCCAAACCCGTCCATCAGCTTTTCCAAATATTAGTATAATTATACTCCTCTCCCGGATATACAGAAAATTATATATAATGAAAGGATCATCTGGAAATGTTAGGGATTCAATAACACGTAACCTAATCCTTAAGCACTATTTCCAGTTGCTTATATATAAATCCAATACGCCAGTACTTTCCAACGGAACTTCTCTGAAGATGGCTATGTTTTGGATCTGTACTATCCGATACAGTAACCACTAATTGCATGCGACTCTCGAATTCTTAAAATGTGGATGTTGAAACTGAAAAAGCGAATTTTTTATTTTAATTATTTAAATTTAAATGGTCACATGAGGCCAATGGGCATCGTCTAACTATTGCCTTGCTACTTTGCAGTTCTTTTCATATTAACTATGATTGATAGGGGGAAGAAGTTGTCAGAAATACAAGGAAGTGTACAAAAGTTTGCTATCTTTAATGCACAAACATTTTGGAAAATGAATAAAAAGTAACAAAATCCAAAGGAAAAGTGGACAAACTGGATGAATAGTCAATTCTCAAAGAAAAAAAATTACGATAGATGTTTAGAAAAAAAATTCTTTAATTTCACGGTTGATAAAAATAAAAAAAATTTAAATGTGACATTTTGTTATTCAAGTTGGCAAAGATTAACAAATGATTAAAAACAATATTGATGTCTATGAGCATTTACACTAGAACTTGGACAATTTTTCAGCATGGTTTGGCAGTGTGCATCAAAACGTTAGAAACAATCTTTATCTGATCCGATAATTACATTTTTGGTGGTTTTTTTTGGTGAAGAAATAATCGGATGTGCAAAAAAAAAAAATGTATATGAAAGTCTCAGCAGTTTGTGATAGTGAAAATCCAGGAAAAGGACTTGAAGTTTATGTTTATAAAATAATGAAATCTTCAAGTAAATTAAGATATATTATACATATATTAACTGAAAAAAGTCTGGAAGAATATTCATCGAAATGTCAAAAGTAGTTTTTACTGTGCTATGGGATACAGGCAATTTTTTAAATGTTTTCCTCATTAGGTATAAATTATTTTGTGAGTCATAAACCATA
>NW_006441953.1:405202-411517 GCF_000325575.1 Pteropus alecto | reverse complement strand
GAAACCATCACTGAAATGTGGAAAGATTTTTCAAATTGGTCTTTAATCATATGGTCCCACATAAGGGCTTGGCTTATAAAATGTTATTCAGAGCAACACTTCTGAAACTTTAATATACGTACTAGTCACCCTAGAATCTTGTTAAAATGAAGATTCTGCTTCGGTAGGGCTGGGTTAGGACCTCAGAAGCTGTATTTCATGCAAGTGTCCACCTGATGATGCTAATGCTGCAGGTGTGTAATCTATACACCCAGTTGCAAAGATTTCAGCGAAGTATAGTTAATCGCCAACCACAATTTGCCACTCTGGAGCCATGTCATTTCCATTCCGATTCTCTAAGATATTTCTTCTGTTGAAATGTGAACTTTATAAGCATACCCATTTAAAGCTTCATGTTGGCTTAAAATGGCCTCCTCCGCTGGTTTGTATTTATTTTATAAACCACTGTAGACTTCTAGTGTTTGACCTCATTACATGTTACAGTCTCCTGGGGACCTTTTTCTGCTCATGAAGTCAATCTAATATTCTAACTTGACAAGACAAGTTTGTCAACAACTATTCTAGAGAGAATAAAGAGAATATCTGGGAAGATAAGCTCATCAATACATGAGTAACAGCAAAGCCATAACTGGCTCACTTTTCTCTCAGATAACCAAATGCTTCTCAGGATCATAAATGATCCTGTACCTCAGCATTATCGAATAAAAATATAATGCAAGCCATGTATAATTTTAAATTTCCTGGTAGCCACATTAAGTTTCAAAACAAATAGGTAAAACTCATTTAAAAAATAAATTTTATTTAACCCTATATCTCCAAAATGTTATTTTTCAACATGTAACCAATATAAAGAAATACTGAGATATTTTATATTCATCTTTTCATATGAAATATTGGAAATCCAGTGTGAATCCTACATGCACAGCACATCTCCATTCAGACTAGCCACATGTCAAGTGCTTAGTAGTCTACATGGCTATTGGCTGGCATCTTGGACAATATACCTACAAATTCCACTTGAGAAGATGTCTACTTTTGAAAAAATTGAGACTGCATGAACCCAAAGCCGGTTTTGTCTACTAAGCGAGTTTGGCCTTGCGCCTAACTTGTCCTTATTTTCTACCATAGTCTCCACGTAGAACGAAGTTTCTAACATCTTAGAGCCTATTTGTTTCTATACTTTATCCTCTAGTTACAGTGTGAGGTGCAATATGCAAGTGTTGTTTCCAAAGTTACTCTTACTTCCTCAAACTTCAAATATAATATGAAATATTTTTTTGTGAGGACTCATTAGGCCAATGCTACACAATCAGAATCAAGAAAGCTGCCTGTGGAAAATTTAGCACTCTGAATACAAATCAGATGAATTTGAATGGACTAAAAAAAAATGAATGGACTAAATAATGAGTAAGACGTATTTAAAAAAAATGAATGGACTAAATAATGAGTAAAACGTATTTCCACTTTTAAATTTAAAATTAATATGTCTCTTATGGTCAAGAGCTCAAAATTTTAATAAGTGAGGTAATGCTAACACAGAGCACTGTTAATAAAATGACTGACATTCCGAATCTTCACCTGAATGGTACATGTTCCCCAGTTTAATCCTATTAAAGCTAGTCTATTGTTTGCATACATTGTGTAGATTGTTTTTAAATGCATTGGCCACACCACCTCTGCCAATATTCCCAACCAACTACAAAGTGGAAAAAGTAGAAAAGGTACCAAGCCTTTAATATTAAGAGAGTTTAGACCTCTACCTTATTGTTGTTCTAGAGAAAAAGCCCCCAAATTGTAAGGTTTTCTATTTCAGCACTTTATGAAAAGATAACTCTAGAGATTTACTTTCAATAGATGTGTCATCTTTCTTACCTAAACCAATGCATTGCCATCTCTTCATTCTTTATCACACCAGCTCCTGGGTAAAACCAAAAGATATCATAAAGAAAAAGGGGACTCAGTTAACTGCTTGATGCTAAAATCTTCTATAAACCTATAAGATACAGAAATCTCACTAGCAAACCCCTCACCATCCGCTTTCCCCCAGTAGAATGATCACCCAAGGAACAAAGAAGTTACCTCTCAGGTATCTCTGGCCAACAATATGCTGCGCACTGGGGTACCCAAAGTGAGCATAAAGGTGTGCCACATGGAAATGGAAGCTCTGTGAATACAGCCAGATGTAAAGCAGAGAGATCATAGTTCCCATTATGACCAGGAGCTGTAGAAAAAAGGGGAGTGGGGTGGGGAGGGAACAAAAGTGTGAGGATTTACTTCGGATATGGTCCAGATGGGGGAGGAATGAGTATATTCTATGAGAAAGGCATTTCAGGATGGGATGCATATGACTTAAAGATGATGTATGTCCTTTACAAGTCTCTGTTGGAAAAAGAATATTTACTGTCACCAGTCTCGCAGGAAGAGGGAGAGACAGAGAGAGAGAGGACAGATGCCACTTATTTTTAGTCATTCTGATATATACTTTTCCCGGGTAATGCAAGATAACTGTATTGAGTAATTAGCTAGGGTTGGGTGCTGACCAATAGGATCTTGAAAATTTATAAAAAAGGGGTGGGGGAACATAGGCAGAAGCAAAGGGGGAAGTAGAAAAAAGAATTAATGTGTTTGCTGTTTGGCCAGAAACAAAGATAGAGAAGGAGGTTCCTGCCTTCCTCTGCCACAGTCTGGCCCATTTTCCTGATACCTCGGCTGTTTCTACAAATAGAAAACCTTCAGACAGCACTTTCAGCTCCTTCCCTAAAAAGGCCCAGGTGAGCCAGTGGATCTCCAGAAGACAAAGGAAGGTGTGAACTCTCATCCCAGATCGTAGCTGTGTTAGTTTGTTAGGGCTGTTATAACAAAGTATGACAAACTGGGTGGCTTACACAACAGAAATTTATTTTCTCACAATCTGGAGCTAGATGTTCCAGATCAAGATGTCAGCAGGTTTGGATGTGGTAGGCAGCCTCTAAAATAGCTCCCAGTGATCACGGATGACTGCTATTTACACTCCCCTTGAGTGTAGGCTGAACCTTGTGACTCACTTCTAGCCAATAGAATACCAGAGAGAAAGGATGTCATCAGGTCCAGCTGTGTAATTTGTAGGGCCCAGTGAAAAATGAAACCACAGAGCCCTTTGTTCAAATATTATTAGGAATATCAAGATGGCAACAACACAGTATTTAAACCAGTATGGGGCCTTTTTAGGCACAGGGCTCTGTACAAATTGAACAAGTCACACACCCATGAAGCTAGCCCCGGATGTTACTTCTGAAATTAGATTATTTTAAAAAGTGGCATCTGTCCTCTCTCTGTCTCTCTCTCTCCCTGCGAGAACCTCAAAATGTGGTCTCGTTTCTTATTTAGATGTAATGAGTTAACATGACATCATACTGGGTTAACATGGGCCCTAAATCTAGTGATTGATGTCCTTCTAAGAAGGCCATGTAAACTCGCAGACATAGGAAAAAGCGCCATGTGATGACAGAGACAGAGACTAGAGTGGCACTCTTATAAGCCAAGGAATGCCAAGGATCACCTGAGCCACCAAAAGAAGAGAAAGAGAGGAGCATGGAACAGATTCTCCCTATGAGCCTCCAGAAAGAACAAAACTGCCAAAGACTTGATTTTGGATATATGGCCTCCTGAACTGTGAGACAATAAGTTTTTGTTTTGTAGCTACTCAGTTTGTTACAGCAGCCTTCGGAAATGAATACATCTTCTAAAGCAAAGGTCAGTCAGACCTTTTGTCTATTATAAAATATTTGGACTCCCAAATCTTAAGATTCTTGTCCTGTAATGCAACCTACTACATGTGCAGGTGTCACTTGACTCTTTTGGCATCACCCTGTGGGAACTGGAGCTCAAGGACCTGGTACAAATGCTGATACTCTGGCTACTGCTGTTGCTATAATAAACTGTCCCTTATCTCTGATCCAGCAGTGTCATGTCTTCTGCCAACATCCAAAGAACTGACAGGTTAATCTGCGAGATTGTAAATAGAGTAAGCTGGATCTAAAGAGTAAGATAAATGGAAGAATCAAGGATAACCTCAAGGCTTGTGACCCAAGCAATGGATGAATAGTGGTTCTATGTCCTGAGATGGGACAAACTATGGGAAAAAGAGGTATTTCCTTCTGTGCTGTGTGTGCCCTAATTGTACCCTGAACATATTGAAAGCTCCATGTAATTAAATCATCACCAGTAGTTCACCTAATTATTCTAACGCTCAGCTTACATTTCTCTATTTTGTCTTCCAAACATCATGAGTTTGTTTGCTAAAATTCAAAAGCAATATATCTATATCTAGTTATTGATATCTCTACCACAGTTATTAATTTTATTTAAAAAGATGAGATTTGTTAACTGTAATTTTGTTTGAGAGTACTGCTGGCTCCATATATTCACTACTTCCTTTTCCTAAGCATTTACAACCTGTCTTAATATCACTCTTTCTGATCACTCTGATCATTAAAATCATGATTAATAATCACTTAAAGTTGCTGTGGGGAGTGGCTTTGGCTTTTTTTTTTTACCTTCATCAGTGATATTCGTTGCCAATGAATTGTGCTAGTTTGATATCCAATAGAAAAAGATCATGTTATATTCAATGGGGCTGTACAAACTCCAGCTGTAGGAGCTCTGTGATTTATCATATAATCCTCTTGAGTTCTTCTCTTCTCCTTCTATCTTGCCTTCCTCTTCTCACCTTTTTCCCCCTGACCTCCCATCCTTTCCCACATGGAGATGTCAGTGAGTCCAGAGTCCAAGCAAGACCAGGAGAAGGGGGTGGTGAACAGAGGAGGCTACTGAGTGGTTAGAAAATGGATTACAATGAGAAAACAAGTTAACGACTGAACATATATGAAAATGTATTGAAGATAATGGAAACCTACTGAAAACCAACTTTTCTTACTAACCGAAAAGGAATATACAATGTATAAAGAGCAGGCTAGAAAGAACTCCAAGACATAGGATTAAATTTAAAGTTCCAGCATGAAATCAAATTTAAAACACACACGCATACGCACAAAGATGGAAATAGTATAATTGTTTGCATGTGTACACACACATACGTATGCGTATATACATACATAAATTTCCTAGCTCTCGCCACTAAAAAGTCCTAAATGCAATAATACC
The DNA here is from genome assembly GCF_000325575.1 of Pteropus alecto. Taxonomy (NCBI): domain Eukaryota; kingdom Metazoa; phylum Chordata; class Mammalia; order Chiroptera; family Pteropodidae; genus Pteropus; species Pteropus alecto. Next base: position 406,375 of record NW_006441953.1, on the reverse strand, counting down.
TCAATAGCAATAAGAACATGGAGCACCCCAATCTTCATTTCTAAATACTGTCTTCTACTAAAAGAAACCATGTCTTCTTCAAGAAATGGCAAATTCTAGGACTGGAATATGGAATGAGCAAAATGTGCCTGGAGAATCTTGTTAGTCCTGAAAGTAACATTCAGTGAACGATGGGGACATGTAAAAAGGACACAGAAGCTAGCTTTAAAGAGCTCCCACTAACTGGCCGGAGCTGGGGCAATTTCTGCATCACAATAAATAATGAGATTAAAAAACACAAAATAAAATTGGAATCCATGAGTCCATACTGAAATAAATAAGCAAACAAGAGGGAGAAGGGAAAGCTCTTGCTTAAAGTAGAATATGAACTAATAAATGTAAAGGGAATGATGCAAATAAGAAATACTATTTGGCAGCCCACAGTGTGATGGGTGATTCAGACTGGAGTCATTAATAAATACTAAGGCTACTATGGAACACTTGATGAGGAATAAGCTGTTAGTATAAAATCTTAGAGTCTCTGCCTCCAGATGTTGATTGGTTATCATAAAATCCAGTAGTGGAACAGATCAACATGTGTAGTTTCAGAGTACAGCATCATTTCTTGATATTCTTGCCAAGAATGCAAGGCTTTTGTCTGGTCATAAGAAAACAGACATACTTCAGTTTAGGATCACCCTAAAGAATAAAAGTCACGTGTTCTTTAAAACTCAAGGACTTGAGAGAGAGTGTAAGATTAAAACTGTACAAGAATGAAAGACTTTCAAGAGACAAAACCATTAAATGTGATGCAAGTTCCTGAACAGATACTAGACTAAAAGGGAAAAAGAAACATTGTTGGGTCCATTAGCAAAATGTGAATGAACTCTGTGGAGCCAACAGCAGTGTTCTGTCAATGCTAATATTCTTGTTGGCTGCATTTTCTGTTGTTACAGTAGCAGAGAATTCCAGTTTCAGGGAGGTATACACTGGAACATTTAAGGGGTAGTGGGGCATCACATCGCCGAGGAGAAAGAGAAAAGAGGGAGAGAACAAATGCAGTAAAACGTAACTGATCACCCAACCAGATGCCAGGAAAACAAGAGTTTTGCTCTATTCTGGCAATGTTTCTATAGGTTTGAAACTAATTTTTAAAAAAATTATTGGAAAAAGCAATATCATGATTTTTTTAAG
>NW_006441953.1:385778-405143 GCF_000325575.1 Pteropus alecto | reverse complement strand
ATATATATATATATATTAATCCCATATGCAAGCTTTTTCTGATCCTAAATACATAATTCATTTTAGCCAAAAAATATATATATTGGCTAACCTACAGAGAGCAGCTAGGCCGTTTCACCATCTGCATACCCAAAGGGCAATGCTGATAAAGAAATGAAAGTTAAATAGTTTTGCTTTGTCACTGTCATTTGTAATTCTATACCATCAGCTCAAAGCAGTAAGTCTATGCCTTTCTCCAAAATAAATTTCTGAGCATTTTTATTGTCTTTTCCAATTTTAATAGCCTCTATATTATTCCCGTAAGCACATAAATGTTATTTTCTTATTTTAATGTTAAATGTTTATTAAATGTTACTGTCATTTTCCTTTATTGTATGATGCTTCAGGGTTGTTTTTTACACACGTCCTTCTTTTATCTGGGTTCATTGGCAAATGCCTTATGTAAATATCAATCTCTTGAGAGAATGCTTTATCTTCTTTCTTTTTTAGACCATTCACTGATTGAAAAAAAAAAATGAGCCAGGCAGTATGCTAGATATTAGAGGTGAACAAAAACAAGAGCAAAAACGTATATAGCTTATGATATGGGAGACAGATGTTAAACAAATAATAAAATATGCAAGTAAAATTATAACCGTGGTGGGTACTAGATTGAAACCATATAATAGGGAGGTTGATTTCTTCAAGTCTTTGTATCAAAAAGTAAGAGTTAGTTTTGGTAAGTTGAGGCTGGAGAAGGAGACAGAGGGCAAGCTAGGAAAAGCTTTGATCAAAGGCCATTTTAAAGATTTTGGTCTTCATTTTAAGAGCAACAGGAAGTCTCTGGAATGTTAATGGTCAGAGTTGATGAGGAGTGTGGGGAATACAATCATTTTGTTTCAAAAAAATAACTCTTTAGTTAAGTTTAGAGCTACAGCCTCCAAAGTGGAGTTCACAAGGTGGTCCACCAAGGAGCAAGAAAGGTATCTGAATCTCTCTTAAGATATTATATTAAAAACTTAAGCTTTACTAATATTTAACCCAGGGATTCACTTAGTCTGTAGTCATATGCTTAGTCAGGTAGTCATATGCTAAGTCAGGTGGTCATATGCTCCTCAGGGCAGTTGAGATTAACCTAAGGAAAGTATGATTATTCCACAATATTGATGGGAGAACCATCCATGCATTCTCATATTAGCTTTGTTTGTTTATGTATACCACATTAAGCATATTTATGGACATAATGCTGGTTTAACTGAAATAATCTTTGTAAAGACAACACAATCTTTAAAAGACTCCTGTAAAAAAAAAAAAAGAGAGCCTGAAGTTAACACTAACATTGTAAGGCTTAGTGATCAAGCACTCATCTCAGGTTTCTGACTTGCGTGACTCTGGTCACTGGAATAAGAGGACCAGGTTTGGGTGTGTTGTGGAGGAGAGGGTACAGGCGTTCACGACTTTGGTTTGGACCATGTTGGGCTTAAAGAAGTGCTGTTGAATATGGATATCAGGAATTTTACAGATGTCTAGACTAAACATTTGAGTCATCTCAGTAAAGGTGGTTAATTTAGGTTATGTGGGCTTTAATGAAATATTAACTTTACACATCAAAATTTCAATTTTTGAAAGCCTCATATCTCTATGATCTGTCTTCCCTTATCGTCAATAATTAGAATTCTGTATTTACTCTGGAGTTTTAAGTTATCCTTTCTAAAGTTAAGGGAAAATGTTTGGAAGCTTCAAGATGAGCTCACAGTATTTTTTTTATTCAGTAAATGTATTAACAATTTTTTAAATGAGGGCTTGTTTAAAAGAAGCATTTGAAATCAACTGTTTCACTTTTAAAGTGAAATTTTCAAACATACAGAAAAATAAATTAGATACCCATGCACCCACCAGCCATATTTGGTAGGCATATATTTTGCCATATTTGTGTCAGATTTTTTGAAAGAACTAAAATATTGTAAAAATAAAAATACATCTACCCTCATCTCTTCCCCCCTCTCTTCCCAGAGGTAATAACTAAGCCTGCATTAAGCATGCAACATTCTAATAAATGTTTCTAAGGGTGAATGAGTTCATTTTAGCTATATCGACAAGGATAAATCTTAAACATAAATGTTAAGGAAAAAAGGAAGTCCTGAGTTATTTTAGTATTTCACATATTTAATGAAAATAATATTTAACTACAAACATCAAATTGCTTTACTTTTAGAATTTTTTTGATGCATATGGTGTGTGTGTACATCAACAATAATGAGAAGTCAGAAACTATTTTAAAATTGCAGCTTGTTTGGTTAAAACATGAAATTCATTAAGGGAAAAATCATTTTAAAAGGACCTTAGCAAAGATAAGACTAGAATCATTTCTAGTTTAGGGCATATGCCTGATTACTTAATATTTCAGTCCCTGACTATGGTCAATTCTGTAAATTTGATGACACAATTTGTGTTAAACTCTGTGGTTACAAAATAAACGTATGATCCAGACCTTGCTCTCAAGCATTTCAAAATTGTAGAGCCAAGATACAAGCAAATTGTGAAACAGTATGATAAGCTCTTTAATAAAGACGCAGAAAGTACAAAGTTCCGAGGGAGAGGATGATATCTCTTTCTACCCAGTGGATTTCTTCCAAAAGACAACAACATTTTTTGCCTAGAGAACAGTTAACATATACAATTGCAGTGCTATTTATTAACTGGTTTTCGAGGCACAGAGAAGATCCTGCATTGGATGTAGAATGTTGTCGTCCTTCCTTCAAAGTAGAGCTCAGACTTAGTCCTTTCAGTTTCATGTTATAGATAAATGAGTTGGAGAGCTCTCAGATTTTGTATAAGATAAGTGAATAATTTTCATTTAAAAAGAAACCAAATTATGAATAACCACTAAAGCCTATATTAAGGCTTATTATTATTATGATTGAAATATACATTTTGTTATTACTTAACTAAATATATATCAGTTTTATTGTCAATGCTTAGCTTTAACATAAATTACAAACTGATGTATACAGTTGAACATGGTTCTGATTAAGCATCTAAAATCCTTTTAACTCTCAATCGTATAATCTCTATTTAGGTATAGCAGGGCACCAGAGTGTCCAGTGAACATTTTAAGCAGTTCGTTCCAAATATTGTGATTACATTAGCAACAGATTTAACGTCTCTTTTAAATTCTCTTAAATTCCCGATGGCTTGCCTAGATCCAGTTCCTAAAAGGCTCACTCTCTACGTTACCTGATATTGTCACCTAGGAGGAAGTAGGCCAGATGAAAGAGCAATAGAGGAGAAGGGAAAGGGAGAGAAAAGAGGGGACAGGTAGGGACAAAAGGTGGGAAGAAAGAAGGAAAAGAAGAAAAGGAAAAGGACTTGGAGCTAAATATATTTGAGTGAGAACATCAACTGGGCCATTTTTTAATTTGTACAATTATTTAATTTCTGTAAAACAGGGATAATACCACTTTCCCATTCAGACTCTTTAAAGAGGGAAGGAAAAGAGTACATACAAATTATTTAGTTTAGTGCCTCACAAATGGCGGGCCCTTCAAAATAACTATTATTTATTATGACCTTTATCTTTATACAGCCCTGAAGTATTAGCAAGTAAAATAGAATCAGGAAAGCCTTCCAGAGGAAAGAAATTCATACATAAGGCTGGAACTGTCGACACATGGGACATGTACAGACAGACCTGGATTCTTGCTCTGCTTCTAGCCATTTACTAGTTACATGACTTTGGACAAGTTAACTTTTCTGAACTTCATTTATTTCATTTGTTAAGTGGAGAAGATAATGTTAACCACTTTAGCGAATTTGAAAATTAAATGAGATAACACAAAAAGCCCTCTGCACGGCGCCTACCATATAATGAGTATTCAGTAGTAATTACCTAGCTCTGGGCACTTCATTCTTCAAATCACCTCATGACCTGTGGAGATTTGTGTTTAATACCAAATTCGCCATAATGGCTTTTGTAATCTTGAACAAATCAGTATATTTCTGGGCCTCAGTTTCCTCATTTAAAAAATAAGTGAATAAATAAGATAAATTATATGACCCATTAAGCTAAGAGAGGGATTAAATGAGAAAACATATGCAAACTCACACATATCATAAAGTCTATACAAATATAAGATGGCATTTGATGATATCGTAGGAGAGGAAAAAGTTTTCTTCCACCCTCTTAGGTTCTCTGGCTGGGTCTGAAACTGACAGACAGATTAACAGGGGAAAAGCATACATATTTATTTAATATGTTTATTTGACGCAGGAACCTTCATAAGGAAATAAAGACCCAAAGAGTGTTTTATGCTCGGTTTGATGAAAAGTGGACATTCGTGGAGAAATACAATAGGACAAAGGGTAGTGAACTGGGGGGGAAGTGAGCAAGGCCTGTTTGTTCAGATTCTTGTCAGTATCCCACGGTCTTGAAGATAAGGATGCTCCTTTCCTGCGGGTATACCAAGGGTACCTCTCACATGAGGGGCTTATGATCTACTTCAGGGGTGAAGGGTTGAGAAAGGTCAGAGAGATGTTTCTTCTTCTGCCTTTTTCTCAAACTCTTTCAACTTAAAATTTTCAATATGCCATGGTGCCATGTTTTAGGGTAGCCTATCCTGAACCCCATCAAGGCTAACTACTCATTTCTTGAACCCTCTTTTCTCTTGATATATATGATATAGTCTTCTCCTGCTCCCCTGTAAATGTCAATGCTCCCTCAGATTTCATTATCAAACTTTCTCTAACCTGTTTCAATTGGATACTTTCCTCCTATGACCTCAATTCGCATAACTTCAGATATCACCTATGTGTGAATGATACCCAAGTATCTATTTCCAGAGCAAATACCTCTTTTGTGCTCCTGATTTAAATCTCCCACTTAAATATCGCACACATAAATAAAATTCAACTTGTCTAAAATTAAATTCCCTGTCCTCTCTCTTACAACCCACCCCTCCTCATGTCTCCTACATTTAATCAATCCCAAGTCACGTCTAATCAGACTCCTAATGTCTCTCATGCATTCACTTTTCTCCTTTCCCACAGTCACAGACTTAATTCACCTGAATTACTCAGCACTCCTGATCCTCTCCCCAGACTCAGCCTTAAGCCCTCCAATCCATTCTGTAGACCACCGCCAGTGTGTAAGATGACCCTCCTTTCTTCCAAAGCAACATGTACTCACCTCTGTTGCATTATCAACAATACCCACACACACACCCACCCACATTTTATAAGTTCCACAAAGGAAAGGTTGTTTTGTTTCTTTTCATTTATTTCTGCAATCCCAGTACCCATCTAACTGGGTCATATACTGTAGCTCTTTTACTATTTGAATGAATGAGTTTGAGTGGAGTAGAACTTGAACTTAATTTATAAAACTTATTGATTATCTCTAGTTTGCCCTTAGCTTCAATTCTTAAAGAAAACCAATTTAGGATATTCAAGTATTTATCGAGAAATATTAAAAACATAAATACATTGGGAATTTATAAAAGCAAAATAGCTTAAACTTACTAAGAAAACTAAATATAAGCTGAGATAACAGTTTTGAATTTGCGTTTGTGGTGCCTCAGTGATTGTTATTAGTTCGAACTGACAATCAGACCCACAAAGTCGTAAATAGGCTTTAATCTAATACTATGTTTGCTCAGCTTTATAAAGGCAACAGGACAGGAAATACAGTAAGTACAGTCTCCACATCTCATCAGGAGGCCCAGAAATCACCCTTACCCTCAGCTTGCAGGGCTGCCGCAGAGAAGGTGTGTGTGGTCAAAGGCCACAGTGAAGCTACCCTTGATTAACTGTTTGAGTCACGTCAGCCTAAAGCCTGCCTACCAACTCAGATTCCCCAGCCCAGGAGCAGATGCACAGACTAAAGGTAAATAAAGCAAATAGACACAACATTCCACATGTTATATTAACTCTGAATTGGCCAAGGAAATGGACAGACTTTCCTAGGCAGGCCTGATTCTCTCAAGTCTGATGTTAACCCTGTACTCGCAGCCTGCTATCCTTTCATGTCCTCAGCTCTAATGACAGACTTGGTCTTCGAGTTAGAAGAGAAGGCTACTAGCGGTGCCTGTAATCCTCGTGTAAGAAGCAAATTCTAGTAACTGTAGCACTTTAAAAATCATGTCAGTAGTTAAAAAAAAAAAAAAAATTTACATTTTGTTTGTTGGTGTTTTGTTTTGTTTTTCAGGCGAGGCAACCCTTGGTTGACCTCACAGATTGCAAGGACCTTGTCAGTTTATAATCCCTTATTTTTTATTTTTTATGCCTACAGCACCTGGTCTTCCTAGGTGGTCTCCCATCCAAGTACTAACCAGGCCCCATCCTGCTTAGCTTCCAAGATCAGACAAGATCCGGCTTGTTCAGGGTAGCATGACCATAGACTTGTTGGGGTTTTTTATGGCCAGAAGAGTGCCACTGTTATTTGAGACCACTTCAGTATTAGGGATGTGGTGGGGCTTTCACACAAGGGATTTACTTTGTTTACCTTTCTCTCTTTCATGAATTGAATTATTTCCTTATCGTAAATTTTGTGGATGCGTTTCTAAACTATTTAATAGGTATTTAGTCATGCCACCTCACAGAAATTTTCATAAAAGATAATTTCATATTAGAATTATAAAAAGGATAATTCCATATCAATTGCCTCTTTAGTCACAGGCATTTTGTGACATGGTTCACCACTAGTTCTCTGTGAAAATCCAGCTCCTTCATAATTCTCAGACCATTGGTTAAATATGGTGCAATAAACATATATATTTATGTATGCTCCCTCCTGAAACCTCACTAAATTGGCAGGAAACCAATGAGGAAGAGAAAGTGAACAAGAAGATAAAAGAGAATTAGAGCATCTTTCCAAGAAATGTGACTTTTGAATAATAGGAGTTCCATAAAGGAATCAGAGAAAATGAAGAAAATTATCAAGCAAATCATTTGAGAAAAGGTCCCAGAACTGAAAAACTTAGTTTCCAGATTGCAAGGTCACATCATGATGAAAGAAGATGTCTAGCACATAGAAAGAAAAAATTCAGTAAATGCATATCACTGAGAAACTTCAGAACACTGGCTATAAAAATATTCTAAAAGCTTCTGGGGTGGGGGAGGGAAAAGAAGGAAAAGGAAAAGGATAGGTAAGGAAAGGAAAGATGAGAAAAGAAAGGAAAGAAAAAATAAAAGAAAAGAGAAATGAAAAGAAAAGGAAAGAAGAGAAAAGTTCACACACCAAGGAGCATCAGTCAAAAGACACCAGATATTTCAGCACCAAAGCTGGTACCTAGAACATAGTAGAACGATCCCTCTAATTTTAAGAATAAAGTATTTTGAGTCTACGGCCATGCCACCCTGAACAAGCCCGATCCCGTCTGATCTCAGAAGCTAAGCAGGGTCAGGCCTGGTTAGTACTTGGATGAGAGACCACCTAGGAAGACCAGGTGCTGTAGGCATAAAAAAATAAATTGAAAAAAATAAAAAATAAGGGATTGTAAGCTAACGAAGTCCTTGCAATCTGTAGGTCAACCAAGGGTTACCTCGCCTTAAAAAAAAAAAAAAAAGAGTAAAGTACTTTGAATCTAGAATTGTATAGCTAATCTAACTATAAAAGAAGCGTGATGGTAGAATTAGGTCATTTTCATTTTTAGATACACAAACATCTTAAAGTTGATCTCTTATGCAATCTTGAAGGAAGTTAATAGAGGATGTGCTCCACCAGAATGGAAGAGTAAACCAAGGAGGAAGAGTCTCGGGATCCAAGAAGGAGGGATCCAGTACAGGAGGAGGGCAGAGGGAATTTCCAGGATGATGTAATGGGAAATCCCAGGAAGCCAGCTGAGGAGGAGTAGACAAATGGTCCAGATTGGAGAAGCAGGACGAAAGATGGTGCAATAAACATATATGGGGAAACTGGGAGATTACTCAAAGTATTAGAATATATTTTTAAAAAGTCAATACTTTGTAAAGCAATAAAGGATAAATTAGACATAGCACATGGAAAACTAATCATATAAACATAAAATTATAGCTATTTAAAAAACAAAGGTATAGAAGAAAGTAACTAAAATCATATTGATGGGGTTCAGGAAAGGATACCCCCAAATAGGGCACCTTAGCATATTGAATATTTTAAGCTGAAAGAGTTAAAGGAAACAGAAGAAGGTGTTTTGACTTTCTCTCATCCTTCTCCCCTGAAACAGGTCATAAAAACCTCATGGAGAGGCCTCTCTCTATACCACAGGAATGGAGAATCTTTACCTCTGAGACCCAGAATCCAAATGAATGGGTTCATACCCTTTGTCTTATCATATTTCTCCACAACTATCCATTCTTCATCAAACCTAGCATAAAAACAATTAGGTTTAACTCTTTCTTCAGGTTATTTTCTTCACAAGGAAACTTGTGCTAAATAATGTATATACTTTTCTCATGTTACTCAGTCTTTTACTATTTAATTTTCAGACCCAACCAAGCACCTTAAGAGGATACAGGAGAACTTGCACCCCCCTACAATATACCACATGGGTGAGCTATGAATAATATTTAAATGGTCATAATAATGAAAAATGAATATTGATTTAGCTGAAAATGAGCTGTGGCTGGACTAGGAGAGGGGAACTTTACATTTGAGGGGCAGGAAGACAGAGTTTAATAGAATTAATAGAGTTAAAGAATAAAAACTGATCCCTAGTATAGAAACTAAATAAAATTGCATTAAATGAACGTTATTTTAAAATATGGCAATAAACACCAAGAGAAAGATCTAAAAGAGATGAAAGTCGTTTTCTCTGATGAGCAATTATCAGGGGAAGGAAGTGGGAGAAGACTGCTATTTCTAAATTATAAGCCTTGCGAAATACTTGGCTTTTAAACTGTGTATCTGTATGGCTTTGAAAATAAAAATTTAGTTTAAAAACTGGAAGAAATATGACTGCTTCATCTTCAGAAATTCAAATTTAATTTAAGAATAATAGCAAATTAACATCTCTTAGATGGCTGTCCTAGGAAAATAAATGTTAAACAGTTTAGACTTCCTGCGGGCACACACTAAGAGCATAATCATTCATAGTCAGTGATACTATTAAACTACATTCTGAGATGTGACATTCCCACCTTGAATACTATCACTGTATATAAAACTGTTCTGCCAAAATTAAATGGCGCTGCTAACTGCAGAGTCCTACTTGCACCTAGCAGTTCACCTCTTGGTCTGCTATATGGACCAACTTAGGTGTGAGCAGAAAATGAAAATAGCATTTTCATCATTCATTGTCATCATGGCATGTTTGTCACAATTGTTCCAATTTAAGCTCACATTTCTAGCACTGAGAACTAATATAGTGCTGGCATTTAGTTAACTAATAACTAATAATGCCAAAACAAAGCAAAACTTTGGCATTATTTTAAGAGCCATGGCTATTTAATGAAGACTTTCTGCTGTACAATCCTGGTAAGTTTTAAATGGTTGCAAACTATAGATATTTTGGAGAAATTATTGATTTTAAAGTTCTTAGAATTCAAAGGATCTATTGCTGAATCATTAATGACTGGTATTTTAGACAGACAATATAGTTATAAAAATTTATCAGCAGTCTGCACCTGGCGGGGGTTGGCGGAGGGAGTGTGACGCATAGCTTCTCTGGATCTTTTTTTTTTTATCAGTATTTTTTCATGTGGCTGGTGATAATTCACCCAAAGCAAATAGGAAACCTTGGGTATAACAACAAAAAACAAAGAGCAATCTGTTTCCTTTCACAGGCTAGGGCCACCCTTATCATTCAACCTATAAAAGGGAGTCACATTCATTTTACATTTTCATTTGGATTCAATTGTAATTAGCAGGCAATGAACTAATGAAATAGGGCCCATTTAAAAAGTACAGCTTTCTAGGGTGGGCTATTTATATTGTCGTCAGAGGCTATTTATATTGTCATCTCCTAAGAGAGGGGATCAGGACGATTTCACTTATATCCAGCAAGTTCTGTTACCTGGGCTTATAAATGGAAATTGTTTCTGGATGGGAATCAAAAATTACAGTTCCATTTTGTTATTTTTAGTCAATAGAAAATTGAACCTCTTAAGTTTCAACATAGGGACAGAAGAAAGAGTTTAAAATCTGTGTAATATCTCAGGAATCATACACACGATATGGATAACAGTGGTTGCCTCTAAGGAAGAATGGGTGTGTGAAAGTAGCAATGATAGGGGTAGGGGCTAGTAATAGGAAGTTAATTGGAATAATATGCATATATTACCATTCTTTAAAAACTTTTAAAAACTATGCATAAGGGTATATCTATAGTCTTATAATCTTCATATAATTGTTCTCACTCAGACATCAGTGTTGCCTGTTAGCACAGCAATTACAAAAGTTTCTGTGTAAGAATATTCTGTAAAACTGAGGTTCTCCATTCATATATTCCACGGCTTTACTTCTCAGGAATGCATCACAGCTTCTCCTTAACTTTCTTTGGCATGTGTGCGCTCATGTGTGTGCGCACGCACGTTCACAGCAGGGAGTTGAATTTTTGTGCTCTCTAAAAGTCCTTCTAGTTTAATTTCTTTGGGCAATATCAGGTGTGCAATGTCCATTAGCCATCTAGTAAGCGCAAAATGTAGAGATATAGAGTGATATATTTAAATGGAGCTATAGGGAGTAATATAAATCAATACTGGCATCCTTAAAGAGCCTGACGTATGTCTAGCTGCAATAGATGTCTAAAATAAGGGTGAATTTGCACTTTTTCATCTATTAATAAACACATTATCTTTGCTTGACCATCACAAAACTGCTGACATTCCCCCTTCCATCACCTCTGCGGTCCCCATCACCTTTATTTACCTGTATTTAAATAATCTGCTCTCCAACATGCTAGGATAAGAGTATGTTAAAATATGAGTGAGCCCAGTACGCTACTAATCAAATCTGATAGTATATTTTTATTCTCTCACACAGAATTTCAATTTTTAAAGTTCTAAATTTTCAATACTAAACTTAATTTGCCAAAGATAGAACATTAACTGAAATTGATATTTGTTATCTATTTTTCCAGCTAAGTTGTATAAATTAGACTGTGTTTATGTGATTCCTAGCAACTAGCTACAAAATGAAAAAATGTAAATCTGGTGTCAAATAATTATTTTGACTGACTTTTAATGAGTTTTTCACTTTGCAAGTCGTTTGTAAATAAATTAATTGGTTGATTTAGGAAGTTCAAATTTGTGCTTACATATAAATTTTGAGAGTTTTTGATGTGTACAATCTTGAATAAATCTACCTTCAGTATATTTTCCAGAAAAACTGAAATATTTCATATATAAACTCTTAACTATGGAACATTGTAGAAAAACAGTGTAATTCTTATTTTAAGTAATTTAGATTTACAATTAACAGTGTTTCTCTCTCCCTTCCATTTCTGGCTCATGTCCTGGACTTGAGCACTTACCTCCCATTTATTCCACGAATCCGGAGTGTGCGCCTTGTACTTCCTGGGCAGATTTACTCTCGAGGCATTTATGTCACTTGCCTGGGATCTTCTTTTCAGCTTTTGAGCCATGAAGGGCTTCATCTTTTTCTTACCTAGTTGGCTTCTAGGTTCTGTCAGTTCTCACCAGAATAGCAAAAGACTTTTGTTTGTTTGTTTGTTTTTTGCTGTTTGGCCTAGCAGGGATTCTCCAGGGGTCCTTTATTTTTCCTTTCCCTTTCTCTCCATTTCTATTCCCTTTTACTCTCCCTCCAAGCCCAGGCAATATTGAGTAGCTGGTTTTCCTTTTCTGATTATGCCTGAGGTAAAGCAGCTGCTTTTTAAAGATAAGAACCAGAGAACAGAGATATTAAACAGACATAAGAATAACAGAGAAAAGACAAAATGGCCCTTTTCCTAAAAATAGCTTTGTCATTAGCTCTTTTTATGTCAAACACCCAGATTTATTTCCCCTTGTCCCTCTTTTTGAACAAACCAAGTCAGTCAAAGTATCTCACCTGAAGATAAATAAAATAATGAAAAAAAAAAAAAAATCCTCCACTCGAGACTGTTTTTATCAAAGAAATACAATATGAAGTGTGGCTAACTTGAGTCTTCTTCATTTTTAGTAACTGTTAAAATTACAGTACTATAATGAAAAGGAAGTATTTTGGGACAAAAAAAGTATAGGATAAAAAGACAAATCAGAAGAAAATGAACTACGAACACCAAGGAAAATGGAAAGTAAAGTAAGCTAGAAGTTATGAAGCAAATGTAACACATAGCTAGATTACATTGATAAAGTTAGTTTGCATATTGAGACCTGCAGAAAGGAGGCCACCCCAGTGTCTTGGCCACATCAGAAATCTAAGCCTAAGTTAGCCTTCACTTTCAGGAAACACCTCACTGTCAAGGAAATCTAACATACACCAAACACAATCCTCTCACTCAGCTTTAGCTCTCCGACATTAGAAAACAGGATCTGCTGGCCTCACAAGGAAATCCCCAGCTCCTAGCCACTCATGCCCTGTTTCCCGGGTGCCTTTTCTAATCTCTATAAAACTTGTTCTTGCCCAAAACTCCTCTGGAATCAGTGCTCCACTGATCATGAGGCACTATAGTCCCCCAAACCACACATTGTTTCCCTTGAATGAAGGACATCAAACTTGTTACTAAATTGTTTGTTTTCTCATTTGACAACATATGTATACATAAATATTATATATATACATATGTATATAATGTCAGAGAAGAGTAAGTCAGAGTTGAATGACTTTATTCATTGATCAAGAGAAAACCTGTGACTCAAAAGAATAAGTGAAGTGGCAGCTGTCACTGCCACCTATGTCTTTCCTCTGGGGAGCAGTGGCCCCAGAAAAGGCAGATATGGAAAAGATAGCCTCTGGGGCGAGGATGGTTCCAGTAGTGCTTTGTTTCCCTAGATATTCATCGAGAGTAAAGTTGCATCACAAATGTACATGCAGTGAGAACTGGCCTCACTCCTCTATCTGTAGGATGTAAATCATAGTGCAATAAAATTAAATTAAGAAAAGGTTAACACACATATTCCACACAGGGGTTAAGTACATGGGCTTTGCCGTCAGAGTTAAGACACTGTCTGTCTGCCGTGTACAGTTTTGTGATCTAAGACCTTGTGTGTGTGATCAGCAAGCCAACAATGTTGGCCTTCACCTGGGAGCTGGTTAAAAAGGCAGAATCTCAGGTCTCCCTCCTAACCCCCCAGAATTACTGAATCTGAATTTACTTATTAACAGGACTCCCAGGTGATTCTTTTGCACATAAAATTTTGAGAAATACCAGTCTAGGGTTACCTAATCTGCTCATGTCCCAGCTTTCCTCATTTATCAAATGGGCATACTAGTACTTACTCATAGCATTGTCGGATTAAATGAGGAACATATGTAGAGCGATAGCAAATGTCCAATAACTATTAATAGAGACAAGTCATAAAATATGACTCAGGATTCTGAAATTGAATTCTATGCTCCAGTGTGCACACAATTAAATGTAACTAAAGCTGGGTTCTAATTTTAAATGCTAACTGACTTTTGTGACCATTTCCCCAAATGAAATAGTCGTTTAAAAATGAGTAGTTTCAAAATGGCTTTCCATACTTATTGCCTAGCTAAGCAAGTTACTTTACTTTTCTGAAATCGGTTTCTTTATCTGAGCATAAGAACAGTCCGGCTAAGGTCCTTTCTAACTCTAAATTTTTATTTAAAGTATTTGCTATGCAAACGAATGCTCTCTCACTTCATTGATTAATTTAGAATGTCACAAATCAGATGTAATGATGGTATAATTCTTAAAAAAAAAAAAAAAAAAAGGAAGGATAACCAGAATAAAAGGCAAACCATGAAGGAAGGACTGAGAGGAATCTTGTGAATCTCTTATTTCTTTTCTATAAGTCTACAGTTTCTAGGCTACATGCAGTTAAATATGTTAAGCCAGAGATTCTTAAACATCATGGTGCATAAAAGTCACGTGAGCCTCTTGTTTAAGAATACTGAGACCCCATTTCTTGAGATTCTGATTCAGGAAGTCTAAAGAATAAAGCCCCGGAAATTATATTTATTACAAAGACCCCAAGAAATTATGACATTGGCAGACCACAATTTGAGGAACATTGTGCAAGGTGATTTCTCTATGTGACACACAGCTTGATTATTGCATATTAGGTCATATAATATAAACATTTTTTTAACTCACTGATACTCATAGGCACTCCATACTGTTGTACATAGGCAGAACTACTGTCTTTTGGGAAATATGAATATGAGTTTCAACTTTGACATAAGCTCTATGTTGAGTCTGATAAGCAGCAGTTAAGCAAATCATTTAATATCTATATATCTCTTTGTTCTTAACTACAAAATAGGACTGGCCTAAAATTGTACTTATAAGGATTATGCGAAATAAGTATTTCAGCAACTCTTAAGCAATTTAAATAAAATGTTGATTATAATATTTCTTCAGCTTATGATTCAAGTTTATAAAGTTCTTGAGAGCAGGGATTGCATCTTTTAAAAATTTTTTAGTAGACAACTATTGTTCCTTCCTGCCTAACATTCCTTCCTCCTTAATTTGGTAACAGAATTCTGATTTTCCTTTGAGAAACCTGTGTTCTTGTATTTGCAGTCCATGTTGTTAATGGAGAGGAAAGCGGCTCAAGTTTGGGTCCAATCATGTGCCTGTGACTGGCCTAGCAAATAAGAGAACTCTTTTACTCTTTGCTGCTGTGATTGACTGAGGAATTTGTAAGTGACCCAAGCCCGGCCAATGGAAGCCAGCCCCAGAAGTTTTGCTGAAACCATTGTGAAAAAATCTCTCTTTTTTAAATAGCTAAACCATCAGCTAAATATAGCCTGGAGTCATGTTCACCATCACAAAAGTAAGCCTAGGTGAAAATGAAGTCAATGCAAAACAAAACAGAACCAAGAGTTTGAAATAGAAAAATACAAGTCTAGTGACATTGTTTGGGGTCCTGAATTAATTACACCTAGATTTTTCCAACACAAGGATGTCTCCCCACATCCACCCTCTTCCCACCACCTAGGCAATTAACATGCAGTTATAGATTTTCAACAAATATTGACTAATTTGCTTACTAATTAAATAAAAACTCTTAGTCACAGATGACAAGGCAAAGAGGTGGTTCAAATTCATCATTGAAATGTTTTGGTGCACATACATGTATATAGCTGACAGGTTTTTCTTCTTTTATTTAATCAGCAGAGCAACCAAAAACATCTTGTATAACTACTAGACATTAAAATTAGTCACACCCATAAATTATCATTCTTCTTTGTACAATTCACCAAATAATTCCCTTACTTGTTAACAAAAAACATGCAGCTTGAAGGATGAATCACAGTGTGATTGTCTGGTTCAAGCTAAAAATCTCAGAACTCGGAGCTCTCTGTTCTCTTGCTCCTTATTATTTTTGAGATCTGGAAACCGTCACTTAGCCTTAACTCTTGCATCTGTAAGAATCAACTAGAATATGGGGTTCACTAAGTAGATAGATTTGAGGTTTTCCTCTTTGTTCATATAGATTTTTAAAATTAAAAAGACAGCTTCAAGTGAACAATTCATTATTCTTTTAACATGCTGCCATCATGTGGCTGCTTTGCTCATTCACATTCAAATGTTTCAAAGAACAACATTTATAGGGACCTCTTATTCAAGCAAGGTGCAAAAGAGGAAGCTACCAAAGAAAATAAAAGTGAATAGAATACATTCTTCCCATAAGTTTGATGCAGAGAATATAACACATATGTACAATTTGCCAAAGTTGTGAAATATATCTGTAATTTTCCAAAATGCATGATGGAATGTGGTAGGAACCTAAAAAGACTTAAGTACAATGGAGACTCAGAGGAACGAGTCAACGGTCTCAGATTCCAGTCTATTTAAAAAATCTTAAGGCTGTAATTTTAATAAAGCTATTTAAATAAAGCTAGCATTTGCTTATACTATTAATTCCTTCAAACAACGCAGATATTATCTCCATTTTAATTCTGAGGTGCTTGAGATCACTAGAGAATCTGTTAGATGTCTCAGTAATCTAAAAGCAAAAGCAAGACTCTGCTTATGGTTTGATATAAAAATACCTTGGACTTGTAGAACTTTAAATAGCTTACACTATTGTTTTTGAGTCCTGTGAGGTAGATAGGCAGCTGGATTAGAGAAGATTCCATCAAAATTTTCTGACTCTATTACTTTTCTTTATTGCATCTTGCTTTTTATATAGGCGCTCAAAAATATGATTTGATTGGATGAATCCATGTTGAGAATACTCATGACTTTTGAGATTTTTCATATGATTTCTTATAATTAAAGAAAAAAATCAATAAAGTTAGTAGGATGAAGTTTTATGGCAATATTGTAAATTGAGAGAGAACTAGCGAAGTCGTACTTTTTTAAATTTAAAAAAAAAAGAAAGAAAGATTTTTGGTGCTTTGTACAAGACATATACCTACAAAACTCTACTTCTATTTAATTGCCTAGATCATGCTGCATATTATTCTTTAAAATGATCACAACCACAGACAGTATACTGAAAGGTCTTCTTGGGCCTTCCCAAACTTGGAAATGCCATTATTATTTTCACTCCTGACCCTTGGCACTGCTTCCTTCCCAAATTAGAAGCCAATACATCCCACAGAGTCTTTTATAGTCTTCCTTCCTCCTCTCCTAAACACACATTTTATTAAGATCAGCAACCAGTTTAATGTTGGTCATGTCTCCCTCAAAATTCATCTCTTCAAGTCCTAATCCATAGCACTTTACGAAATGACCTTATTTGGAGATGGGCTCTTTGCGGAGGTAAGGAAGTCAAATGAGATCATATGGATGGGGTCCTAATCCAATATGACTGGTGTCCTTATAAAAATAATTTTGAACACAGAGAACCATAAAGAGGGAATACGATGTGTAGACGTGAGAGAAGACAACCAGGAAACAGATCCTTCCCTCACAGAAGGAACCAACCTTACTAACACCTTGATCTTGGTCTTCTAGTCTCCTGAACTATAAGGCATGAAATTTCTGTTGTTTAAATCACTCAGTCTGTGGTACTTTGGTACAGCAACTCTTACAAACTAATACAATCAGCCTGAGGAAAAGGAGTTATATTAACTTTTCTTTAGGACATGTGTAAATGCATGGCTAGCCCTAACTCAACTGTTATAATTCTAGAAAATACAAAACCAATAAATTATTATTTTCACCCAGAAAATGTTAGCATGTTAAATTATTTTTGAGAAAAAGTAAGCAGATGGAAATAGATTGTATAATTTAAAAATCAGATTAAAGAATTGAAAATTGGTACTTCCAGGCATACATTTTGGCTTTGGCAGCTCTTTCTCCAACTGCATCCCTTTATTTCCTGTCCCAGCCAAACTTTGATGAGACTATGTGATAAGAGAAAGGATTATTTCCTCCTTAGCCCTCAATATTTCAGGCCTGAGAAGAAATAGAGTATTTATTAGTTGATTCTCAAGTGTCAGTCTTATAAAGACCTCTGCCCGAAGAAAATTAGATGAGAACTGCTGATGACAATTGTCAATCTTTTTGACCATCCAGAATCTAAACACTCTTCCAATTATAGAGGCCCCATCTTTTGAGGCAAAACTTGACACTGACTACAGAAACTAAAAATGCTTGATACTGGTTTCCAAACCTCCTTTTAGGTAAAGCATAGACACCTGACCCAGGCTGCAAACCAGACATAGCCAATACTGACCAAATCAGATGTTATGGGTCCAAAGAAGCAAGGACTGCTCTTAATCCATGCTACAGAAGTCAATAGCAGCTACGTCCAGTTTCTGGGGTAACAGGAGCAGCTGCATAAGCTCCATTAAC
Source organism: Pteropus alecto (assembly GCF_000325575.1). Lineage (NCBI taxonomy): Eukaryota > Metazoa > Chordata > Mammalia > Chiroptera > Pteropodidae > Pteropus > Pteropus alecto. The sequence continues at coordinate 387,312 of NW_006441953.1, read as the reverse complement.
CCCCAGTGTCTATTATCAGTATTGATCAAGCCACAGAGAACAGCGCTCAGCAACTATGGTGGATTCATGATTCTGTAACATGACTCTAACCATAACTCATGGATGAGTTAGCCTGGTTACCTGCTTGCCAGAGATTCTAGAGCCCCTGTTTGTGTTTAAATCATCTTCAGTTCTGTTGCTTTTAACTAAGAACTCTGACATAAATAATATGTGAATTTTTAATTTATTTTTTAATAAATACAGAATTCTGAATTATTTTTCTTTTACACAAAAGGATCATGAAATTTTACTCAGTATATTAAAATTCTAACTGCTTCATGAATAGCTAAGAGACAGAAGAGAAAGAGGCAAATAGGAAAAGGAAGATAAAGAATGAAATGCAGAAGGAAATGTGATCATTAAAAATTCCTCCAAAGTTTTACTTTAATTATTTTAGATTAAAAACCTTCTGTCTTGATTTCTGACTACTACTTGGCCCTTATTTTACATAATTTAAAAAACCTGTGTCAAACTTATCTTAAGTTACCTATTTTTGATTAGAAACATTGGCAAGTGATATTAATGGATAATTAACAAAAATGGACAAATAGCCCTTCAACTCACAAAAAGATGGTCAATGTCACTCATAATAAGAGAATACAATTAAAAATAACAGTAAAATATTATCTTTCACCTGCCAAATTGGCAAAGCCCAAAATTTTGCTAATATACTGTTTGGAATGAGTTTTTGAAACAGGCCCATTTATATTGCCCGTGGGAATATAAATTGAGACATTTATTTTTTGGAGGGAAATTCAGAAGTATCCATCAAGATCACATGGGTACCTGCCCTTTGACACAACAATTCTATTTCTAAGAATAGGTCTTGTAGATGAATACACACATGCACAAAACCACAAATGTAAAAGGATATAATCGCAACTATAATAAAGAACTGTCAATTCTGATGCATCCAAATAATGGAATACTATGAAGCTGTTAACATAAACCAGGAAGCTTTCTAAATATTGTTATGGTGATCAGAGCCAAGACTTACACAGAAGGAGGAAAAAAAAATGCTTTATTATGTAGCATATTACCATTAGGGAAAAAAAACAATAATTATAATTATCTTTATGACTATATTTGTGTTTATAAGCTTGTGTATGGGTAGAATATTTCTGGGTTTCATTAAAAGAAAAACTGCTAATACAAGTAGTGATCACTTCTGAATAGGGAAAGTAAGTGTCCAGGGAACAAGGTGGACAGGTAGATTAGACAATATATATGCCTTCTCATACCTTTTGATTTTATGTTTCTGTATTATCTATTTAAAAATAATTTTAAAATACTAAAGCAAACATACTCACAAATATGTCTATAAAGATTTGCAAATCATTTTTTGTTTAATTATAAAGAAATATAAGTGCAAAAAATATATCAGAACCATTATAATAAGCAAAAAATACCAAAAATAAATATTTTATCAAGAATTGGATTAATGCAGAAAATATCAATAAACTTATTTCTAAAGAACCCAAGTCTGTTGTTTTTT
>NW_006441953.1:378570-385734 GCF_000325575.1 Pteropus alecto | reverse complement strand
ACCTTAGTTTTCTCTTTAGGCCTGGTAGAATTTGACAGCAGAAATGGACTTGTCCAAAGTTGAACAAAGAAGAAGAAGGTTCATATATGTTCAAAGAAGAGATGGATAAGGTTACAGAGGGAGAGGAAGAGTCTTGAATCTACAGACAATGGTTACGCACCTGTGATAGTCCTAGCTGCCTCCAGGATTTTGAGAGAAATGTCTTTCAAACACAGAAACAAAGCAAGGATAAAAAGGGCTGCTATGGGCAATAGCAAAGTGGTGCTGTGCGTGCAATGCCAGAGGAACACTTAAAGCTGAAAAGGACTTCAGATATTATATATGATCTACCTAACTCTTTCATTTTTCATATGAAGAAACTGAAGCCTAGGAAGGCTTTGACTAGCCCAAAGTCACACAACCTGAAAGTAGCAGAATTAGGATTATAACCAATGTTTCCTAACTCCAAGTCCAATGCTTTTCTCCAGTACACACATTCTTTGCCTTCCTCCCCATAAGTGATCCTTTTACACAGTTGCTTCTTTCATTTTAGTACTAGAGAGATAAAATATAGAGGAGTGTTTTTTCTCCTATTCTGGCCATCCTGTACTAAAGGCTGCTACAATTCTTCATCTTTCAGTTTGGAACAGTAGGCTGGTCTTCAGGCCTACAGACTAAGGACGAGTAAAGAGAGTCCTTGTTGAGTTAATGCTGTTTTTAGTGCAAAGATCAGAAATCCACTGAAATTAGTTCAAGTAAAAGGAAAGCCAGTGCTGGGGGTAGAGGAGCACTGTTCTTGGATTTTCATAGTCCAAGGACAGGAAAGAAGTGACAGGTTTCATATGAAATAGAAATTTGAGAACAAAAAGATTTTCTATACTTTTTTACTTTTGCATCTAACAGGACAAAATCCATAAGGAATATATTAAATTCCTGCAGTTGAATCTTAAAGAGCCATTGTAGGAAAATGGAATGGGTAAAACATGGCTCAACCATTAGCTATCGCAAAAAAAAAAAAGAGTCATGATTTTAACGAAAAACTTTAATATGATCTTAGAACATTTTAATAGAAATACAGGGCCTAGAATAAGGACAATGATTTTTTTCTGAATTATTTATATCATATCTGAAATGTACTTCATTCTAGGCACCATGAGACAAGTAGAGAAATTTAAAATATCTAATGGGCAGTGGTTAAACTGGTAAAAATTTTGAAAACCTAGTCTAGAGGAAAAATGACAGGAGGAGGAATTGATTGTTCTCTTTGAATATTTAGGGAACATTTAGTTAAGGATATTGTGTGGTTGTGGGGACAGAACTAGGATGAGTTAGGGAAGCTGTGGAAATGGAATAGTGTGTGGTAGGTGGCATTCGGTGTCACAAAGAGTCATGTGCAAGCTGGGATGGAGATCCACATGCTTCAGTCTTTTTAGCATGTGGCCCAATAACAATATTTGTAGGACACTTGTTTTTAAAAAATCAAAATAGCCTTCTTGAATTACATTAGGTAAAATCTGTACAACTTTGACTATATTCTTTAATAAACAGAATTTTTATAGTTATTAACATATTAATATTGGATACTTCTTTATAGTTATTAAAATATTAATATTGGATATGTTTGCAAAAATAGCAATTTTTTAACCCCTTACATTGGTCTAGTGCTTGAGTTCACAAAATGCTTTTAGGTGAATTGTCTCATATCATTCTTAAAACATCTCTGTAAGGTAGGTATTACTATCCTTGGCAAACAGGTTTAAAAGAGCAAAATGATTTGCCAAAGATCCTAGCAATTGAGGATAATAATTTTCGAGCAAGACTTTGTTCTTTCTTTTCTTTTCTTTTTCTTTCTTTCTTTCTTTTTTTTTTTTTTTTGAATTTTTATAAGAATTTATTTGAGCCAAACTGACAACATGTGCTGGGGAGCAAGATCTCAAATGCTCTGGAGAATAACAGTTTTGCAGCTTCTTTTATGCATTTGGAATTAAGGAGAGAACTTAAGGAAGATGACATGGAGTTAAGAAAAAGCAAGACAGGTATCCGAGTACAGGGTAGCTAACAGGATTACGTGCTCTCTAAAGGGTGGTTAAGGTTTATGTCAAAGGTGTGTTAACCTAGATGCACAAAAACAATGTACAAGGCTTGCTTAAGCAAAGATAAGCCTTTTACTAAAATGTTATATGCCTGGGGCATGACTACACACTGTGACCTGCTCATTTAGGAATTTATGATCAGATCATTCTGTGGGGTTACTTTCCATAGAACACCTTTCCTCATTCACATACCCTAGTAGGTTTTGATCACTTTTTTTACAATGCTTAAAAAACAAATCTTTGAAGGTGTTCCAGAGGCCCTTCTGAAACACTGCAAAGTTAAAACCTCAACATCTAATGAAAACAAAGAAGTAATCAATTAGCATGCTTTAGCATGGACACTTTATTAACTTCTAGAAACATATTTTATAGACATCAAAGTTAATTATTAACATGAACTTATTTTTATAAAACTCAGGCAAAATAAAGCCATGTCTCTTTTATTTAAATCAACAAAGTTAAGCTAGCTTTTATTTACTAAGGATTAACTTTAGGTCACATGAACTTCAAAACTCTTGGATTAGTTTCTATATTTCTGAGAATTTTAGAATACTCAATCCTTACAAGCACTTGCCTTTAAATTAATTTTAACAGTACCATCCAGAGGTAGATAATTATCTCACGCTTACAATATAAATATACAGACATACACAGACAGACCAAACAGAGCACAGTTGGGTCCAATTTTCTTTTTGGAGGCCTAACGACTGTCCTTGACGAGTCAAGTTCTAAATGACCTTCCTCCGCCTCTTAAAATAAGGATAGCCATTTTTAATCCCTCAAAGAACTGGGTTGACACCCTAACAACATCATTGGTTGATCCATTTATCTAAATACTTTATTTCTCTCTTTTTCTCTAAAATCCTTTTACATAGTTTCATTTTAGCTTAGCAAAGAAAGCCTTTTTAAGTTCTGAAACAGTCTCTAATAATGTTCCTTCCATTTATTCTGCCTAATTTTATAGCTGGCTTTTGCTAATTGTGTGTGAAAAATTAATTTAGAAGTATCAAAGCATCCTCATCTCAACCATCTTAGCATTAATGAGAGCCTGACTGCGGTGGGCCTTGTCTGCCTGGTAGGCACAATTTCCTATGTTAATTTTGAGATCTGTAAACTCTGAGCAAACTACTAGGGAAAACTAACACTTATGTGCGTATCTCCAGAGCAACCAAATGCCATGGATCTCCCTATAGGACCACTTTACACCCTAGAATAAATTTTCCCTCGGGCAACCCTACAAAGATAATTAGTCATCTAAGAATACCCGATTGAGGACCAGTGAGAGCTTACTGGACACCGTGGGAACCACAGCACTTTCCAGAGCACAAGCCCCTTCTCTCAAGGTGAACCCATTCCTGGGTGCCTGTCCTTCTCCCTGGGCCTCGCTCTGGCTTCTCTGGGATCAGCTGCCTTACCACACTGGACACCTCAAAGGGCCCATCTCTACCATTCTGGATTTGGAGCTCTAAACAACTATCATCACCCCAGAGGCTATTTGGGTTGAGGAAGCAAGTGTTCTTTCTCTTTCACAGCTGAAGAGAGTTCAATGTGTCAGTTATCCAGCAAAGATTTTGTTCAGACTCTCAGTAAGCAATCCAAGTGAAAGCCAAAATTAAAAGCGGCAACCAATTTTTTTTCCCCTTTCCCTAGGTTATCTCAACCCTTATCCACCTCAAAGATTTTCTAAGAACAGTTCAAATAAAGTTATGGCCTGCTACTTAAAGCAAGGAGGCTTAGAATTACGAGAGAAACTCACCCAAGTTCACCCAATGCAAAGCAGAGAGCTAGTGTGGCACAATGAACCCTTGTTTGTACCTAGCACCAGGTCAGGTCTGGAGGGTGGTCCTAGGTCGGTTTCTTTAGCATTCTGCCAACTGTGCCAAGTAAATGTCAATGTATGAAACATTCAAACCTCTAGATAATTTTTATAAGAGTTTATTTGAGCCAAACCAACAACATATACTGGGGAGCAAGAATGCAAATGTTCCTGAGACTTAGTTCTTTCTATTCAGTGCAAAATTTAATTTCCCCCCATTACCTTAGCCACCTACTGTTATTATAGTTGACTCTTGAACAACAAAGTTTGAACCATACATGTCCATTTATCTGCAGATTTCTTTCAATAAATACGTAAGTACCGTAAATGTATTTTCCCTTCCTTATGATTTCATTAATAACATTCTCTTTTCTCTATCTTATTTTATTGTAAAAATACAGCATGTAAAACATGTAACATACAAAATATGTGTTAATTGTCTGTTTATGTCATCGGTAAGGCTTCTGCTCAACAGTAGGCTATTAGTAGTTAAGTTTTGAGGGAATCAAAAGTTATACGTGCATTTTCAACTGTGCTGGAGTTGGCACTCTTAACTCCTGTGTTGTTCAAGAGTCAACTGTATAACTCATAGTATTTGTATGATATTATTTGGCTCCATCGTTGCAATAGCACTAAATTATATTTATTATTTTCATCTTTTAATAGAATTTTTAAATTGTGTTTTAAAGAATAGCAGTAAGATATGCACTCAACATACTACCGTAATGTTAATGTCTTTAATACTTACTGTAAATAATAAATAATTTCAGGGAAAATATGTACTGTTTCCATCATACCAGTTCCAGATTTTTCCTTCAATAAGTGAAATTTACTACAGACGAGGGGTTGGCAAACACTTTCTGTAAGGGGCCAGATAGTAAGTATTTCGGGGTTTTTTTTTTTGTCTTTGTTTTTGTTTTTAATGCCTATAGCACCTGGTCTTCCTAGGTGGTCTCCCATCCAAGTACTAACCAAGCTCCACCCTGCTTAGCTTCCAAGATCAAATGGGATCAGGCACGTTCAGGGTGGCATGGCCGTAGACTGCATTTCAGGTTTTATGTGTCATTTGTTATCTGTTGTAACTACTCAACTTTGCCTTTGTAACCTGTCATCGACTGAGTTCCAATAAAACTTTATCTCCAAAAACAGATTATGAGTCATAGTGTGCTAACTCCTGCTATACACAATAAAACCAATGACAATCAGAAGGCAAAGCCATAAATGTAGACTATAACCAAAAGGGTTGGCAATGGATAAAGTGTATGCTAAGCAGGGAAAACTGAATGTGTCAAGACACAGGCATAGAACTGACCATTAATTAGTAGGACCCTCCAAACAGGTCCACACAGAGAAAGAATTCACTTAGGCCTGGGGATAATAAATTTGGAGGATATACAGATGAATGTTATAAGTCATGGTGGACAGCTTATTAATGGCCTTGAAAGTCTCTTTGAAGAATTTGGACACGATAGGTTATAAAAGTCTCATTATACCTTTGTTTAATTCTAAGCATTATCAGAGGTGATGAAATATGTTTGAAAAGTCTCCCTGAACAGCCTTTAAATATTAACTAAAATCTCAAGAATTTCAACAGCTTCAGATGGAAAGTAGTATGGGGAAGTAGAAGCATGTGATAATTACAGTACAACTGCTTTCACATAAATTCTCATTTGATGTTTACAGAACTTTTATAAGAATCAAATTATATAAAATCACACATCAATATCCTTTTATAAACTATAAAACATAATAAGATATTTATTTATGTCATATTAAAACAACCATAAAATTGGGTTAGCTTGTGTTTTAATTCCACTTTACAGACCTGGAAACTGAAACACAGAGAGATTGACGTTCCCAAGGTCACGAGCCTAACTAATGGCAGAGCCAATACTGTCAGTGCAGTGTAGTAAAAATAAAACTAGATTAGAGGTCAAAAGAGTGAGATTTAAACATAACTATAGCAGAAATTAGCCATTTCACCTTCCGAGTATTACTCTTTTAATTTATAAATTGCACTTGGTAGTAATAATATGACATTACCTCATGGTAGCTGTGAAAGTAAATTAATATAATGCATTTGTCTTTGCTCTTCCATGTTTATTTTCTTTCTAATTTTTCCTCTTTCCTCAGCCTTTTAAAGTGATCTATACCCAATAATCTGAGCAGGCATGTGGCCTGTCACTTTCCGGCTCTCCCTCTTGCAATCTCTTAATGTAGTCTTCCTTTTTAAATTTCCACTTATATCTAAATCCGTTTCAGTATTTTCTGATTCAACATCCCAAGTGAGGAAATATGATGAGTCTAAGTCAGGAAAAAAATACACCCAAACAAAGACCTTAAAGCTATGTCCTTGAGAAACCAGACTAAGGAAATGGACTTTAAGAAAGAAGGAAGAAATTGAGGTTAGAGATATTTACCGAGAAAGCACCATACAAAGAAAATGTTCTGATACATAATGTAGGGACCCTCTTAATGGTCCATACATTGGGAAAGACAGGCTACAGTAGAAAATTACCTTCTGGGAAATTCCAACCACTGATCTCTAATGTAAGTCTCAAGTGGTGATGAGTTACGGACTCTTTTTACGCCATTATTCAAATTGTCTGTTGGTTGAGAGAAAAACCATACCTTATTCTGAGACTTGTGTGGGTGTCTTGTGAGTGAAGATTTTATTTCTAATCAGTCTCTTTTGCCTGTTGGGCAATTCCCAAAACAAAATACTTTATCTTTTAATGGCTTGTACACACTTTAAACTCTTTGTCGAAGATACAAAGCCCATATCTTAATCTGCCTAAAGACATAGAATTTTAGAGTTTGCAATTATCTTTGCACTTGATCATATCTTATACATCAGTCTCCAAAAAAAGGAACAAGGACTCCTTAAGAAATGAATCATTTCAAAGATAAGATCCACAAAGCACAAGATGAGCCTGGGTATCTTGTGCCCTCAAATAAGGAAGTGGTCCAGAATGATAGGGACATGTGAAAAACACAGCAGGTTTAGCTTAAAAGGGCTCCTACCAGCTAAATCTGGGGCCACTGAGCATGGCAGTAAGTGATGGTAGTAAAAATTATAATGCATTAAATAAAATAGGAAATCATGGATTCAGCAATGTCGATAGAGAGATAAAGTTTGATGAAAAATAGGATGTGAAACAAACTTTCAAAGTACCTCTTCACAAAATACTCATTACGAAAGAAAAAGAAGGAAAAGAGAGAGAGCGCGAGAGCGAGAGAGAGAGAGAGAGAGAGAGAGAGAAGAGATGAAGAAAG
>NW_006441953.1:375969-378474 GCF_000325575.1 Pteropus alecto | reverse complement strand
TAGTTGTAAAAAAAGAAAGAAAGAAAGAAAGAAAGAAAGAAAGAAAGAAAGAAAGAAAGAAAGAAAGAAAGAAAGAAAGAAAGAAAGAAAGAAAGAAAGAAAGAAAGAAAGAAAGAAACTTTAAAGTGGAGAAACCTCAGACTACCCTTTAATCAAGTGATCCAAGTTAATAGCATTGATAATGAGACAAATTGAAATCATGAGCTACCTAATAGAATGCAATGAGAAGAACAGAGCATCATTTTTGTGATATTCCTACCAAAGATGCAAAATCTGAATATAATCACAAGGAAAATCAGACAAATACAAATTGAGGTATCTTACAAAATAAGTGGTCTATAATCTTAAAAAGTATCAGGGTCAAGAAATTCGAAGATAAGCTGATGGATTATTTTAAACTAAGGGTGAAAAGGACTTGGCAACTAAATGCAATCCATGATTCCAAATTGGAAACTTTTTCAACAAAGGACATTATTGGGACAAATGGAGAAATTCGATTAGGGTCTGTAGACGTGGTGTGGATTTGATGGCAGTAGGGTAGGAATGGTAATTTCCTGGTTTTGATGGCTATACTGTGGTGTTGAGAATGTCCTCATTTGTAAAGAATATACCCCAAAGTATTTAGTGGTGATAGGTATCAGGTCAGCTACTTATGTCTAATGGTTTAGGGAAGAAAGAGTTCTTTGTACTGTATTTGAAATTTTCTGTAAGTTTGAGATTACTTCAAAATTTAAAAAGTGTGTGTGTGTGTTTGTGTGTGTGTATTTTAACACCTTTTTCTTGACTCCAGTGTCACTTTCTTGCTGAAGTCTTCTGTGGCAATCCCTTTAAAACTACAACCTTCACTCAGCACTCCCCAACCCCGTTCTGATTTGTTTTCTCCTTAGTACTTATCCTCAAACATTCTGTATAATTTATTTATCTGTTATTTATATGTGTCCTTACCCACAGTCTATCCCATTACTAAAGTGTAAGTTCCTGGAAGTCAGGACTCTGTTTTGTTCACTGTAAATCAGTATCTAGAACAGTGGCTACTAAATAATTGCTATTTAATAAATATTCATTAAGTTACTGAATATAGTTGGTTGTTGAGAGACAGATTCTTTTTTTCTACTAAGGCATTTTTTTCTACTAAGTTTAGGTCTAATTATGTTAAATAAGATAGATAGTTCAGGGTCTTTAAAACTTAATTAATTCTCTCATTTGAACTTCTACTTTAAAAAAATTCCAAAAGTAAGTATATGAGTAAATATAAATAAAGCAATAAAATAGATCTCACAGGTTTGTAATAAAATATATTGCCATATCTCATATATTTACATGTATTTCATTTAAAAATCATCCATTTTTTGTACATCAATGGATGAATAAATGAAGAAAATGTGGCGTAATCTGATGCTGAGCCCCAGGACTAGAGAGCAATAATCCAAGTGTTCAGAAAATGACTGCACAAGCAAAGCGCCTATTTGCATCAAGGACGGCAGGAGACCAACATTTTGAGACTCTCTGCCTTTGGTCGACAACGGCGAATCAGGGTTAAAACAATAAACTCCGTATGCGCATGATTACAGAATAGAGGCAGGACAAGAGAAGAATAAAAAAATAAATTAAATTAAATGAATAAAATGTGGTATATACACACAGTGGAAGATTATTCAGCCTTAAAAAAGGAAATCCTGCAACATGTGACAACATGGATGAACTTGGAAGACATACTAAGCCAGTCACGGAAGGATGAATATTGCAGGATTCCACATATATTTGGTACCTAAAATTGTTAAACTCATAGAAGCAGAGAGCAGAGCAGTTACTACCCAGGGGAAATAGGGAGTTCTAATCAACAGGTATAAAGTTTTAGTTATACAAGATGAATAAGTTCAAGAGATCTGCTGTACAACATTGTGCTTATAGTTAACAATATTGTATTGTACATTTAATCTGTAAAGAGAATAAATTTCATGTTAAGAGTTCTCACAAAAAAAAATACATATTTAAGCCTATTTTGAGCAAAGTCGTTCTAAAAAGTATCACTTAATTACAAATTAACATTAATAATTTGTGGCAACTTTAAAACATTGTTGAGTAGATATGTATTTTTACTTCGTTATCTCAAATACCTGTGACATTTCAAAATATTTGCATTTCTCCCCCTACTATATTACTCTAACCAAATAGAAATTTGGCTTTGTTTCTTTGCCTCAGAAATATACTTCTTTGTTTAGAAACAAAGCAACTTGTTTACAGCAAAGCATATTTACAAGGCAATTCTGAAACCAAGACAATGCAATAGTTTCTTGCATAAGTATATTTGGTACCTAAAATTGTTAAACTCATAGAAGCAGAGAGCAGAGCAGTTACTACCCAGGGGAAATAGGGAGTTCTAATCAACAGGTATAAAGTTTTAGTTATACAAGATGAATAAGTTCAAGAGATCTGCTGTACAACATTTTGCCTATAGTTAATAATTAATATACCCTTAAAAATTTGTTAAGTGGGTAGATCTCA
>NW_006441953.1:371842-375733 GCF_000325575.1 Pteropus alecto | reverse complement strand
GTTTCTTTGCCTCAGAAATATACTTCTTTGTTTAGAAACAAAGCAACTTGTTTACAGCAAAGCATATTTACAAGGCAATTCTGAAACCAAGACAATGCAATAGTTTCTTGCATAAGAAAATACTGTATCCTGCCTAGTGTTCACTTTTTGATTTTTTTGTGTGTGTTCCATTTGTGGTTCCAGAAATACAAACTAGCTGATAATAATAATCACTACAGTTGTACACGATAGATGAGGAAAAATTTTCAATATTATGCAATTCATATTACACTTGAATATATAAGTCTAGATAGCATCAGTCAAGTGTGCTATCAATTCTTTATATTATTATACAGATTTAAATATTGCTCTAAAAGATAGGATAAATTGCAATATAGGTAATAACAATGAAATTTTAAATATTTTGTAAAATCTTATGACATATTAATAATATATCATATGACATGTAAAATTCATGATTCATTACCAAATCTAAGTATTGCTTTAAGAATTGTATTAAAAATACAGATATTACTGCTTCAGCAGAATTAAGTTTTAAAACTGTTGAAAAGTTTTAATGAATTAAAAACGTCTCATTTGACATACTGTCAACATATTAAATGATCATAACATAATTTGTTATTTTTCTAAAATGAAAGAAAAACAAGTCTTACAGAGTAAATATATAATAATTTATTAATTGCATATACCTTTACTTCATACTATCCCAACATCACTGGTCTATCAACAGAAGGTCAGACATGTCAACCACAATTAAAATCAGTCATCCTTTACATTTTCTAAATTGGAGTTATATAAAAATAACATTACTCTTCACATTTTTCTATTTCTATCATTGTAAATAGAATTTTGTCAATATAGGAGAATAAAGCATATTTTATTTAATAATGTTAGCTAAATTTTTAACATGTAAATATTCAGGAATATAGTATATAAGCCTATATAACTGCGAGAGCAGATTTATTAAAAGGCATTATATAAATGTATAGAGTAAATATTGTTTCATTGTCAAGGAACTGAGGATTTATATCATATTTACCTGCCTTGTTTACAGTTTCTCAGCAGATATAATTTATGACACTGAAAACAGATTACTCTCCACATTAAAGAACCCCATTGAAGATTGCAAAACAAAGCCAAAGTGCATTAATAGGATAACAATAAAAATTGGTTACTCATTAAGTTGTTGAATCTGTATTGTTTTATTTCCTGTCCTACAGAAACAGTTTATTTCTTAGAGCTTTATTATAATCTAATAAATATAACCTATAGGTACTGATGGAATTATTAGATATATCATGTCAGACTTTATTGACATATCAGAGTTAAAAAGATTCAAACAGAACTATTAGAAAAAAGTAAATTTATTATATTAGAACTATCCTATTAGAATCTTAGAGATGCAAATTTAATAATTAGGTCGATTTATTTATTGATAACGCTTAGTCCTATTAAATACGTAAGTAAGTTTGTGATAAAGATGGCAGCTTTGATCTTGACCCAGGAGCTTTTGAGACTCCCCATTCCTAAAGTTACCAACATTTCTAAATGTGAATTATTCTAGTTTCTTAGACAATAAAAACATATTTAAGACAGCCTTTATTATTAAAATACATTTTATATTATTTTATTGCTACATCTCTTTCTTCCCCAGAGTATTTCTTCTATATCAAGCAAATTTTCGATGTCTGCCTTGCAATATATATATTCCCTATTTTGAAGATTTCCCAGTGGGTGAACCCCAACTTCTCAGTAATACAGGCAGTTTCCATTCATGGTATACAGTAGGTCATCAAGAAGATGTGTTTCCACTGGAAGTGAGTGGGAAGGGGGAAGAATGGAAGTATGTTTGGGGAAATGGCTAAAGAAAAAGGAAATCTAGCAGTCGATGGAGGATTTGAGAAAGTGCAAATGTAACTGTGACCTGAAGAAATTTAGAGAAAGAAGACCGATGTGTAAAGGGTGTGTTATGGAGTTTGCCATATGATTTGCTACTAAGACTCATCCCCCTTCGCTTTATAGTCTTTAAGTGAGTTTCATTTGTAGGTTATCGTCTTTTCTAATATCACCAAAAAGAAATACTGACCTATTAAGGTAAAAAATTTTCAACCATCTACTATCTGAAATCATCTTTATGTATGAGTTGTACATGAAAATGGATAGAAAAAACAAAGGTCTTAGGACCAAGCCCTAAGAAGCTGCCATCTTGAAATTGTAGTGAAGAAGCAATAAAAGGGCAGAAGGCAATAGAGGAAGAGGAGGAGCAACAATGTGGTCTCCTGGAAATCAAGAAAAGACAGTGTCACGCAGCTGAAAGGTAGAAGCAGAAAACTGACCCTTAGGTTTGGCAATGTGACAAGAACATTTTTGGAAGCCTAATGGGAATGAAAGCCAGATATAAGTTGGTTGAAAAGAAACTCATAGGTGAAAAAGTGACAATTATCTGCATACCAAAGCCTTATGAGAAGGTTTTCAGTGAAGGAGAACAAAGAAAATATAGCTACTGGAAGGAAGCCTGTGGGAGGAAGAGGAGCTCTATCTTAGCTACAAGAAGACAAAGCAGGAGCAAACGGGTGCAGATGCAGAAGGGGGCATGTTTGACGTTGGTAGGAGAGCATGTTTTCATGAAATGAGATCGACTAAGATTGAGGGCGTGGAGGTTGGTTAGGTTACTGATTCTCAAACTTAGCTGCACTTGGAGAGTTTTAAATAGTACTCATGCTTACATCCCACCCCCAGAGACTCTGATCTAATTGGTATGGTGTGAAGCTAGGGCATTGTGAGTTTCCAAACCTCTGCAGCAAATTTTAATAATCACCACATAACATTTTCTGGGGATAGAGAGGTAAGAGGCATTAACTGTTTGCATCAATTTAGACTACCTGCTATGTGGAAAACAAAAGAAATAAACTTCTTGCTTTCAAGGATCCTACAAATCTGTAAGCTGTTTGGAAATCTGAAATTAACTATGGGAACATTAGGAAGTTTAATCATATTAAAGAAAATAACTTGGGAACGTTAGGAAGTTTAACCATATTAAAGAAAGTAGGGTATAAGCCACATTCATATTAAAGAAAGTAGGGTATAAACCACATTCACATATCATAAGAGAAATAAGGGATCAATTTTAGAGATGATGGTTAAGGGAAAGTTCATTAAAAGAGAGTATTAAGCTACATTTTGAAGAAGTGAGAGACAAAAATTGAAGATGTTTGAAGGACATTCAATAAGGGAAGCAATGTGCACAACAGCGAGTGACCAAAGAAAATATGGGGAAAGCACATATTTCTAGGTAACTAAGGGACAGTTTTTTTAACCTTTTAAATATTGAAGCATGTAAAGGTTTAACCTTTCAATAAACAAATAGTTTTTTAAATGGAAAAAGAGCCATCCGGATTGAAAGACGATTAAGAATACTGAAAACTGAAGACAAGAAAACAGAAAAGCCAGTCAATGAAGATATTGGGAATGCTAACAGTATCCCCAGGAATGTAATCTATGTTTTTAATAACATTTCACCTAAAGAGACAGAATAATAATTTAACTCAATAAGGTCTCTGTAGTTAAATGAGGCTTAGCAGGCATAAAGTAAAAAGCCAATGTGGAACTCTGTGTTTGTTGAGCTGATCTAATCCTTTTACTGATGGAAATATGGAGAGTCAGATGAAATGTGTTTCTTATTGCTGTTTAGTAGGGGGGAAATCTTGTTGTTGTTTTTTTTCCAAAGTATTTTGTAGCCCTTAAGCCATTAATTGCTTTAAAAAGATACTCATGGTCTTTCATGTAGCATTTTTTTCTGAAGCGAAGATAGAGAAAAAAAGGTTACATTTACAATTATAAGAACAACTTTTTGTTAATGCAAGATGCTTAAGTGCCTTAAACCCCGGGTCT
>NW_006441953.1:360935-371665 GCF_000325575.1 Pteropus alecto | reverse complement strand
CCACCCCCAGCCCCGGCTGTGGACCAGTACCAATGCATGGCCTGTTGGGAATCAGGCCACCTAGAAGGAGGTGAGTGGCGGGCCAGTGAGCAAAGCTTCGTCTGTATTTGCAGCCGCTCCCCAGCGCTAGCATCACCATCTCAGCTCCACCTCAGATCATCAGGCATTAGAATCTTATAGGAGCAACGGTCCTTGGTGCCAAAGAAGGTTGGAGACCGCTGCCTTAAACAATTTACAGTAAAACTGTGTTCAAGGGCATGACAGACATTAACAACACTGACTATTGACTGCAAACTGAAATTATAAATTACCGAAAACAGTCTAAGTCACAGTTCATGCTGCCTCTTGCTCCTTGTATAGTACTAAATTTTCCTATAAGTTTTTGAAGAGGTGGAATTAAGTGCTGAATTAAAATAAACACACACAAAAAAACTTGATATATTAAAGATAAGGCATAGAACAGTAAAATGAGGTAATTATCTGTATTATGAAATTATTTTTTCTTTATTCTGGTATCTTTTCATGGAAAATTTTGGTGCGCTTATTTGATTTACTTTTAAAGTTAATTTAGATCATTTTTCGCTTTTGTAAGGTAAAAATAGTCATATGAAATATTGCCAGTATTCATTCTGCATGCTAATAATGTTTTTCTTGGTATGGTGCTTTAGAATAGAAAAGATACCTCTCATGGCTTCTGAGATCTTTACAATAGCCTGTTACCATTCCTATGGTAACCAAGAGAAGTGTAATGTTCCCAGAGGTTGATTTGACCAATGTCTCTCAGTTGGGAAGTATCAGTGTCAAATGCATGTTGTCTGATTTCAGTTTTCCTTTTTTTCTCATTACTGCTTCATTGCTCCTTATCTTTTGAGGTCCACGTTGGTACTCTGTGAACTCTTGTATGAATTCCTTGTATGTCATTTTAGTATAATCCAAGCAAAACAAAATTAACAACAAAAACATTTGTTTAGATAAACATATCTGTTAGAGACACCTAAGCACCTCAACCAATAAAGTATCTTTTACATGGTGAAACCAGAATGGCTGAGAAGCTAGTCTGGCTTGTTCAAATCAGATATCAGGGTTGCTCTTTATTTTAAAAAATAAATAAATAAGTGCAAACTATCATGAAAATAGTTTTGCCCCAAACAATGGGCAAACCGCATGACTACCAAGCAATTTACAATTTTTTTCTCTCTTACATGAAGATATCATTTGTAGTAGTTTTACCACCTTTGAAAAAAATTTTCTTTCAAATTTTCCTGAAATTTTCAAAAGGTAAATACCCAATTTCAACAATCGGTGTTTTGCCATATTGTTTATCTCTCCTGCACTTTAAACAAACATTTTTTTAGTAAGAACATTTTAAAGCAAATTCTAGAAAATCATTTCATCTTTCCCCTAAATATTTTAGTGTACATCTTTAAAAATAATAAAATAAGAGACATTTCTTATATAACCAAATGCCATTATTTTATCTAATAACATTAAAAACAATTCCTGGATATTACCTAATACTAAGTTCATATTCAAACATCTCCAATTATCTAAAAATTTAAAAAATAAAAAATAAACTGGGGATGCAGACATCAATTTCCAAACAGGGTTCACACATTTTATTGGGTTGTTCTGTTTCTTATTCTTTTTAAAATCTCTTAATCAATAAAAGCTTTCCAGTCTCTTTCTCTGTCTGTCTGTCTGTCTGTCTGTCTGTCTCTCTCTCTCTCTCTCTCTTGCCCTTCCTCTACTTTCAATGCTGTTTCCTTTTGAGGAAACCAGGTCCATTCCCCACATTCTACGTGTGACTAATGCTCCCTTGCATTGTCTATCTGGTGTCCTTTCATTTCCAGTGGCCAAGAAGTTCGTTCTGAAGACTTGAATAAATATGAACTACACAGCCCCATCTATGAAATATTCTTAAAAAAATTTTTTTCTGAGTAAACTTAGAAATAGTATTACTCTCAATCTTCATTGGAATATACTATAAAGACAAGATGGTTTTACCATAGATTGATGACCTTTAAATGATTCAGGTGAAGATTATAAACGGAATTTTTTTTTAAATGTATTATTTCTACTGTATTAGCTGGAAGTTTTTGTTTAGAAGAATTTTTCTTCAGCAGTTAGTTCAGTGTAAACTGGAATATAGTTCACAGCATAGAGACAAGATAAATGTTCAAATCTTCACCTTTCATTATTAATCTTTGTAAGTAAGGAGGTGGTACTGTGGACACTTCCAGTAGCAACCAATGAAATCTCTTTTCTCTGTTTCTCTCTCTTCTTCCCTTCTCCTACCCTTTCCATTCTCTCTCCTCCTCTTTTCTCTCTGACTTCTCCTCTCTTTTCTCTGCCATTTGAACTCATTCGTTTTTCTAAATTCAATGCATTTGACTTAAACTTATAGTTATTATTCTTTTGATGTTTAAATTACCTCATTTGGGCCAGCGGGAGATTCTTCAAACTTTTTTCTGTGTTCTTTTAGCAAGACTCTACAGCCTTTGATAGTGTCCTTACTTTAGGGGACAATATAACCTCACGAGCTCATCATGTGCATTTTTTGCACCAGTCCTGGAGTCAGAGATATCTCCAGATTCCTTTTAGTGGGAAAAGGTACTTAGAGACCACGATCTTGCCACTAGGGGTATTTACTGCTGTTGGCTTGTCATTGCTTCTAAGGCTTTTCCTTGGACAGACCTAAGATGTGTTTTTTAAAGAGGAGGAGGAAAATCGTGTATTTTCACTGATATTCAAATATAAGATTATTTGTTTGCAATATATAAGTGTATCGAATCAACAGGTTGTACACCTTAACCTTAACAATGTTACATGTCAATTATATCTCAATAAAGCTTGAAAAAATTTGTCTTAAAAAAACAAATATAAGAATACAGGGTTTTAACTTTTTAAATTTTATATTAATATCTCTTTTTTCTTATACTAAATTATTGACTTTTTATGCTAAATTATTGATGCTTAAGAAAACCAACAAATTTAATAATTTCTTTTATCCTATAATGTACATACAATAATTTTTAAAATAACAGTAATAATATTTTTTTCAATGTTGACTATTGAATGAAGTGTAACACTTCTTGGTAGTTCTTTTTGACAATATAGTATTTCCTACTGAAGAATGAGAATAATACTATTCTTTTAGAATATGGCATCAACTTAATATTCAGATTTATGTAGTTTAGTTTGCTTTCAATATTTATAAATTGCTTATTAAATTTTTATTTTTAATAGTATAAAAACATTCACAGCCTACCAAAATAAAAACTGTAAAACAAGTTTTGCTTCCATCCCTGTCCTTTCTCCCTCTCGCTATAATAATTTTTATTAATTTTTAGCTTATCCATCCACTATTGCAATATGAGCAAATATGCAAGTTCTTATACAAAACAGCATACTAGATACTCTATTCTGTACTTTATTTCTTTCATTTGCTTTATTCTGAAGGTCACTAAATATCAGTGTGTAGAGATTTTCCTCACTCTTTTTTTACAGCTCTGTCTTACTTTATTATGTCAATATACCATAGTTTATAAGTTCTCTATTAATGAGCATCTGGGTTATGTACAATCTTTTGTTATTACAAATACTGCCATAATAAATAATCTATGTGTAAGTTATTTTGTATTTCTGCAAAGCACAGTCTTTCTTAAAAGTAGGGAATAATGAAAACAAGGATTATTTAGTAGGAAATGTTTGTCAAAAAATCTTCTATTATACAGTATTAGCAAATGAGAGGAATGGATTACACAGATATAGGTCTCTCAAAATCACCTTCATTTTGATTGTTTTGTGGCTATAAACTTGGTGAAATATTTAGGTAAAGCTAACTGCTATAACAAACAATCAAAATAATTTTAGTGACAACACAATAAAAGTATTGGGTGCATTCCTGGTTGGCAGGTGGTCTTTTGTGTAACTGATCTTGAGGATCTAACCTCCTCTCTTACTTTGGAAACTCCTGCTCTGTGTACAACTCTCAACTACAGAAAATGAGGGTGGACAAGTCTCACCTACTTTTTAAAAGCCTTGATGTAGAAATAACACATGCCACTCCCACGCACTTTGCCAAGAATCCATTATGTTGATACCCTTCCTTCCAAGAGAGAAAGATTTCTGGTGGAAGCTCAGGAAGAAGTAGATTTGATGAACAGTAAGCCTGTCTCAGCCATTCAGGGCTCTGATTGTCTACTTCATATTCTTCAGTATATTCACTCCTATGTTCATATACAAATCTGTAACCCATAGAAAAATCATGTCAGTGAAGAGACACTTTGACCTTCTTTCAAAATAGCCTTTAGAAATGTGTGAAGCAAATGGAGTGAGGGAGCTTACAGCAGGTGCAATCTTATAAATGTTTGTATTTTCACATGAGCTATCATTCAAGGCAAAGTTTCAGCACCTAGGGATGGCCTGAGAGATCTGACAACCTCCAAAATATGCAGTCTAAATAAAAATGTGATGCTTATTGTATGCAATTTCAAGTCATGCCCCCAAGTTTTTGAGGCCAATCAGATGGCCAGGGGCAACCAAGAGTAGAGCCTCAATACCTCAGGTCCTATTCATTTGGAATTTTCAATATGTCATTGGAAATTGAACTATAGTTTTCAGTATTCATAAAAATATTTATAAACCAACTTAGAAAACACAAAATATAGAAAATTTTAAATATATACTTTAAAAATTCTTGAGGTTTGATGCATTTACAAGTATAAATGTATCAGTTATAACAGCATTACAATTAGTGCTACTATAAATTCTTTTTTTTTTAAGCAAATCTAATATTTGTTCTTGGCAAAATCGTTTAGCAGCCACGTGGAGTTTTACATATATTCATATGTAAAAGTACTATAAATTTGTTATATATTTATATATATCATATGTATTTATCTTCAAGATATTGTATTTATCTTAAAGTGCTCTATTCATGATAATATTAATTTGAACAAGGTCTTTCTGCAAATTAGTAAAGTTTATGCAATTTCAAGTCATGCCCCCAAGTTTTTGAGGCCAATCAGATGGCCAGGGGCAACCAAGAGTAGAGCCTCAATACCTCAGGTCCTATTCATTTGGAATTTTCAATATGTCATTGGAAATTGAACTATAGTTTTCAGTATTCATAAAAATATTTATAAACCAACTTAGAAAACACAAAATATAGAAATTTTTAAATATATACTTTAAAAGTTCTTGAGCTTTGATGCATTTACAAGTATAAATGTATCACTTATAATAGCATTACAATTAGTGCTATTATAAATTCTTTTTTTTTTAAGCAAATCTAATATTTGTTCTTGGCAAAATCGTTTAGCAGCCACGTGGAGTTTTACATATATTCATATGTAAAAGTACTATAAATTTGTTATATATTTATATATATCATATGTATTTATCTTCAAGATATTGTATTTATCTTAAAGTGCTCTATAATTCATGATATTAATTTGAACAAGGTCTTTCTGCAAATTAGTAAAGTTTTACTACATTATAAAATGTGAAACAAATGCTTCCACGTTATAACGATATACAATAGCACTGATTTACCAGGATTTTCACTCTACTTATAGATTTTGTAAAATTCCTGAATTGTTGGCTTAGTTTGGAGAAAAAGTGACTTGTTTCACTTTTGAGAATTAAGATGAATAAATATTTTAATTTTAAAACAAGAAATAAAAATCTAAACAAAGAGCCAGCATGTAAGTTTCCATATCCTGTGGTGAAATATGATAAATGACTTAGACAGCTCTTGCCTAGAGTAGTTGGACTAATCTATTAATGGAGGAAGAGATCTTCTCAGACTATTTCCTGTTGAGATTCTGAGCAGTAGAAATGTCTTAATTGAAGAAATTAATGACTATTTCATGAAAATCAGGACACTAGAAGACAATGAAAAGAGTATCTAGAAAGAATAATATTGATGTCTTAAAAAGGGTTCAGTTAGAGAGTTTATATATTTTGTTTAAGACAGAAAATCACAGGTATGTATGGTTATAGGCAGTAATTAAATCCTCTTCTAAAAAAATCTAAGAAGTTTTTCATACAGAAGTACAAAGCTATTGGAAGAGCATGGAGAATCTACATCTCCTCCTTGTATCCCTAAATGTCCCCTAAGTTTGTTCTTCATCTTTTAAAATGAAGATAAGCCATGAAGATGTCTACCTCATACATTTTTAGGTTGAAATGGGCCTATATGTTAAATTCCACTGAGAACTCATAAAATACCATATAAATGTAAAGAATCATTAGGGAATATTTTTGAGCAATTGATCTTACTTAATATCATGTCTCAAATATCCTAAATCTACTGACTCATTAATCATCATCTGATAATCATATATCTATGCCTATGAACAAAAGCACTGCTATTTCATTCTTTGCCTGGGCCCTGACAATATTAAATCTCAATAAAAGTCATTCTATAACCAAATGGGGAAGACTCCTTAGAGCAGTTATAATACCTAGCAAGATGATTCTCAAATGTATTGTTAGCTACCTTTAGTTATCTTTCAATAGGTTATTCTGTGCTAACAATTTCAAACTACCCACCCTACCCTGCATACACACACACACACACACACACACACACACACACTTCACGCCAAATGAAATTGGGAAAGTCTAAGGGGGTGGAAAAACCTTTAGATTCTTCTCTGAGTCTAATTAAGAGGGCTGAGAAGTCACATTTATCTGTATAAGGTTGTAACAACAGGTGTTAATGGCCACACCTTTTATATGGTTTTTGCCCTGGGGCTGAGTCTATGGAGGGGTATGAAGTATATGTTGTGTGGTTTTAGACTCTTTTTTTGTGATGCCTCCCTCTCCTCAAGATGAGGTTGGTTTACCTGGCACTGTCTATCCCTATTTAACAAATAAAGAAACTGCGGCTTAGAGTTAAACTTACTTCAGGCCATATAGCAAGTGAGTGGCTGCCCAGACTCATTCCTGGTTCTTTTACTCTAGGTCAATATTTTGTATTATACTTCACTGAATCTCAGTTATTGACAACTGAGTCTTTGAAGGCACATTCTTTCCTGGATGCCCTAGGTAGAGAGAACCAAGATTTTAATGTGGATTTCCTGAAGAATCGCGCCATTATCTATCTAGGGTAATATCCTCTGAAATAACCGGAAAGTCTGTTCATATTTGCTTTAAATTGGTGTTTAAAGCAAGATGTATTTGAGAAATTTGAGATTCCCAAGTGCAAAACTATTTCCCAAATTCTCAAAATCAAAAGTCAAGGACAATGGTAGTTAATATATATGCTAGTGTTTGACAGGAGATAGTAACTGGCTGAGTTAGAAAAAAGTCTGGAGTTAAGAAAAAGCTGTCAAGGAGAGAGTCAATAATAGCGGAGCCATCTACTTCTTATTAGTTGAGCTTTTACGACAAAAGAGGAGTTACAATCATGCACCATATGATGAGGTTTTGGTCAATGACAAACTGCATGAACTACAATGGTCCCATAAGATTACAACAGAGCTGAAAAATTTCTAACACCTAGTGATTTTGTAGCCGTCTTAATGTCATAGTGCAACACATTACTCATGCGATTGTGGTAATGGTATAAACAAACCTACTGTGCTGCCGGTCATAGCACATCAATTATGTACGGTACATAATACTTGATAATGATAATAAATGACTGTTACTGGTTTATGTATGGTTTGTGTATTTAATATATTATACCTTTTACCATTATTTTAGAGTGTACTCTTTCTATTGATTAAAAAAAAGTTCGGCGTAAAACCGTATGCCATTACGTACGCCAGCAGCAGCCTCATACATCTCATGTTTACTACGTCTCTTGATTGAGTTTCTCTTGTGCTTGGTTTAATCTTGTGTTGTTTTATATATAGTAACATGCTGTACTGGCTTGTAGCCTAAGAGCATTAAACTAAACCATATAGCTTAGGTGTGTAGTAGGCTACACCACCTAGGTTTGTATACATGCACTCTATGATGTTCTCACAATGACGAAATCCTCAATGATGCATTTCTCAGAATGCCTCCTCATCAGTAAGCAGGACATGACTGTATTAAGTAACTAACAGGTATGGCATTGAACGATAAGAGTTATATGGCTCTGGCTACGTATATTGTATACAAGTATTAGCATAAACACCGGTTGAAAAGAGATAGGCCAAGAATATTAACATATTTGCTCCATGCCTTTTCAGAGCAGCAAAGAGAGTAAGAAATTTTCACACAATTGCTGTGAAAAGTGGAGAAACTGATACTGTCCTTTTCTCCAAAGGAAGAAGAAACCTAATGAATGTATTAAACCAATTTTGGACTTTAGTTTCGATGTTGGATGACTTGGTTATATTTCTTTAGGCAGGTTTCAGACTTGCTGCTTTCACAGCAAAGGAAGACAATGTAGTAAATGAAAAAAAAAAAAAAAGATTTAGGAATCTAAGATACTTTATTTCATCCCTTCCCAGAATCCCGGTATCCACTGCAGAAGATAACAGCAATTATCATTGACTGCTTATTGTGTGAAAAACACATGCTAGAGTATATATTGCATACCTCTCCTTCAGTCTTTCAACAGCCACATGAAACAGGCATTACTATACTTTTTTACAGAAGAACTTGAACTCCAAAAGGGTAGTAACAAAGATGATATAGTGAGAAGGAAACAGAGTAGAATTCACATTTAGCTGCTCCTGAGCTCATTCTCTCAACCAATACCCAGGGAGGCAATAGTGAATTTCTTTAGTTGGGCCTCACAGCAGAGTACATATTCTCTAAACAGGAAAAGGTATTAATGTTGGCTTGTGAGTTATACATGAGGAAGCCTTAGTGGAGCCCAGGTTAATTATTCCATCAGGTTTCATGGCTTTTTATGATCATTATATCAATTAAATGGGGGAATTGATTAATTCTTGGTATTCATGGTATCATAAGAATGTCTCAGTTCCAAAGGGAAGAAATAATAACCCTTGTGTGAAAATTGCTGGGAACACCTCTTCTAGAATTTATCTTCCAAAAATAGAGAGGTCCTCTAATTTAATAAAATCTTTCAAATTGAAACCCAGTCGAAAGTACTTGAATACATAATTTTAAATTTCTTCACGTCGGAAATATTGAAATATGTTATGTAATACACTATTAAACACTACAGATAGGAAAGATTTAGATCCTTGTCTCCAAGCAGCTGGAGATGTACACAGGTGTTATTAATCTATTAGCTGGAAGACTAAATAGTTGGCATTACGATAGTACTGTGGGTACAGTACTATTTCTTTTAAGTCTGCCATTTGCAAATGATTAGATGGACCATCTGTAACCGCCTGTGAATCATGTTAGGAGTTATCCAATGACATTTATCGAACATTTGTCATGTAGCAAAATGTTTAGTACAGAAAAATGGACACATAATCGTTTTAAGGTTTTACTAAATCAACTTTAGATACCACGCTATAGGTATACACATTGATGTGTAGTCTCCAGGAAAATATGGTTTATGATTTGATTAAAGAATACTGCCTCACCCCAAGCCCTCCGTGCACAAACCAAAAGGTATTTTATGCCCAGCGAGGTGACTTTGCTCCGCCGTTTGTTCCTGTGGGGAGTTTCAAAAGTGGTGAGGAAAGGAGATGGGAGATACAGCTGAAAATTAAGTAGAGGAAGCGGGTCATGATCAGTCGATGGCTGGGGACTGGCCTGGCGGGGAAGTAACGTGGAATCTCTATCGAGGCTGTGGTTTGCGGAGGAGTCGGGGCTCCTCTCATAGGACGTGTTCGCGCCACCTGTCAGATTAGAGGAGCCGCCGGGGATGGAGAGTGGGTGGGGAGGAGGATGCCCTGGAAGAAAGCTGTAGGCCAGCGAATCTCCACTAGCGATACGCTAGGGGGCGGGAAAAGGGTACGAGGGCGCGCTAGACCCGGAGGCGACTTCACATGGTTACCGGAACCTGGCTAGGAGACCGGGACGCGAGGCGGGCGGGGGGGGGCGCGACTGCGTGCTCCTCCCCTGAGCTACTCAGCGCCTCCTCCCAGACACGTGACCACATGCGGTGGGTGTCCTCGCTCCCGCAGCGTAGTTCGCTCTGTTTCTTCCCTCCCGCCGCGGTGCCCTTCTTCTCCCCTGTTCCCATCCCACCTCCCTTCCTCACCTCCCTCCCTACGTCCCAATAGTGGCTCGAGCTGCTAAGCGCCCGCCCCTCCGCCCTTTTCTGAGATTGCTCATTGGCTGAGGTGTCAAGGACGCGTCCCGAGGGCGGCTGGCAGCCATTGGTGGGATGAGCAATCCGAGTTCCCGGATGAGGGAACATTCTGCAGTATAAAGGGAGCGGGGAAGGCGGGAGACAGCGCAGTTTGAATCGCGGTGCGACGAAGGAGTAGGCGGTGGGATCTCGTTGGGTGTTTGACTAGTCCTTTCTCTGCCTTGCTTGTTTGAGCTTCAGCAGAATTTGAAATGGTAAACTTCGCCGAGCTGCTCCAAGACTCCGCGGGTTTTTGCCAGTGGGAGAAAAACCCGGTATAAAGGGAGCGGGGAAGGCGGGAGACAGCGCAGTTTGAATCGCGGTGCGACGAAGGAGTAGGCGGTGGGATCTCGTTGGGTGTTTGACTAGTCCTTTCTCTGCCTTGCTTGTTTGAGCTTCAGCAGAATTTGAAATGGTAAACTTCGCCGAGCTGCTCCAAGACTCCGCGGGTTTTTGCCAGTGGGAGAAAAACCCGTTACAAACGGAGATGAGGGTGAAGTGGACGGTTGGG
>NW_006441953.1:357711-360718 GCF_000325575.1 Pteropus alecto | reverse complement strand
CTCGGGGGCGCGCTCGCGCCCAGGCCGCGCTGTGGTGGGGGAGGGGCGCTCCGCCTTGGTAATCCTATATTCTCCGTTCCTCCTTCGCTCCCGGGCGTGTGCGCGCTGCAGGCTGGCGGTAAGGCTGGGAAAGACTCCGGAAAAGCCAAGACAAAGGCGGTTTCCCGCTCGCAGAGAGCCGGCTTGCAGGTCAGTGGTTGTTCGTGCGGTTTGGAAATTGTGGCGTTTTTCTTTCCTCCTTGTTTATTATCGCTCTAGATGGGCGTTTTATCTTTGCGTGGGTGGTACGGTGTCGCGACTTGGTTCGCCGATAACGATAAATATCGGCGGCGGTGGGGGGGGGGAGCAATCACGTGTGTCGATGCTGGAGCGCTTTGCTGCACCAGCGTCCGTGCCCCTTGATTTGGCGTGCGTATTATTATCTTCGACTCATATCTTCGTGCATTTATGTTTGTATGTGCTTAACATTAGTTTCCGGTGGGCCGTATTCATCGACACCTAAAATCTAGGACGACCAGCCATGGACGTGTGGGCGCGACTGCTGCTGTGTACAGCGCAGCCATCCTGGAGTACCTCACCGCAGAGGTAAATGGGTGTACGCCTATAATCTGGAAAAGGTTTGGTGGTGGAGGGGGCGGGGGGACAGCGGCGAGAGGGAAGGAGGAAAGTGATGCAAGAAAACTCCCAGGCCCTAAATGCGGTGAGAAGCCTCTGAGAACGCTAGAGGGAGCTGGAGATCATGAAGGAATCCTGCGCTTGAGCTGCTCTTGGAAATAAAATTGCGTGTCCCTTTTATAGCTTTTGCGTATCTTGCCGTCCAAGTAGTGGGGGGAACCACAATTGGTCGTTCATGGAGACTGGATACCGCTCTGGCTCTTGGCTTTAAGGAGAGTTGGAAGGAAATTGATTATACTCTGCCTTCTAGGTACTTGAATTGGCAGGAAATGCATCAAAAGACTTAAAGGTAAAGCGTATTACCCCTCGTCATTTGCAACTTGCTATTCGTGGAGATGAAGAATTGGACTCTCTCATCAAGGCTACAATTGCTGGTGGTGGTATGTAAATACTAGAATTTTATTTTAAATTCTTTTAAGAGGAAAGGATTCTTTGCTTTAATTTCCACTAGTAATTTTTAGTCTAGAAGAGGGCACGTGAGTATATTTTCACTGATATGCGGCATGGTCGCATCATGAAATATGATTTCCGAACATAACTGAATTTTTATTCTGCATACTTGATCTTCAGATTTAAAGACATTTCCAGTGTGATTTTTTTTTTTTTTTAACGTGTGTATAAAACAATTTATTCCTGTCCCTCTCGTAGGTGTCATTCCACACATCCACAAATCTCTGATTGGGAAGAAAGGACAACAGAAGACTGTCTAAAGGATGCCTGGATTTCTTATCATCTCAGGACTCTAAATACTCTAACAGCTGTCCAGTGTTGGTGATTCCAGTGGACTGTATCTCTGTGAAAAACACAATTTTGCCTTTTTGTAATTCTATTTGAGCAAGTTGGAAGTTTAATTAGCTTTCCAACCAACCAAATTTCTGCATTCGAGTCTTAACCATATTTAAGTGTTACTGTGGCTTCAAAGAAGCTATTGATTCTGAAGTAGTGGGTTTTGATTGAGTTGACTGTTTTTAAAAAACTGTTCGGATTTTAATTGTGATGCAGAAGTTATAGTAACAAACATTTGGTTTTGTACAGACATTATTTCCACTCCGGTGGATAAGCTCAATAAAGGTCATATCCCAAACTGGTTGTGTTTTAAATTTGCTTCACTAATAGGAACTTTTCTTTTGAATGGGTATCTCATCTAGCAATAATTTAAGTGTATTTTCTGGAAATTTCTCAAGAGCAACAAAGAAGGCCCAACTGTAAATTTTAACGTTTTGTAATAAGCTATTAAAATAATTTAAACTGGCACAAGTATTTTAGGCTGTTTGACTAAGTCTTTTGACAGCTTTCTGTATGTGACAGCCCTACTACACTGTTGTGCAACTGCTGTGGTGGAGAGCCAGGCAGGTAGGAAAGTCCTGTCTAGCTTAGACTGGAGATGCTTTCTGTGTGCTACACTTTTGAAATCATCTGAAATAAATTGCTCAATCAGTAACATCTTTGGGAATTACTATTCTCATTTTACAGGAGAGAGGATTTCTTAGGAAGTCCTGAGTTTTGGTATTTCCTTGCATGGCTAACAGCTTGACTGAATATTGTAAAAAATGCTTATTTTATGATTAGGTCGAGCGGATTGTTTTGCACTATGGTTTCTGGCAAATTAGTCAAGTTTTTTTAAATTTGGTTGAGAACATTGCCAAGAATTAAGTGGCGCTTTCCTCCCACTGAGGAAACCAACATAATATGGTAAGCATTTCACAGGGGCAATGTCATGAAAAAAGGGAGAAAACCAAGTTCTATGACGGTACCTGGAGAGCTGGTTCCTGCCTTGTTTTGGTCATAAAGGGTTAGGGTTAAAGGCTTTTCACCAGAATAATTGCAAATTGCTTTGTACCTCCTAGGTATCCTGAGAATTTAATGGAATCTGGGTCAGAAAAATGTGTAGCTGAAGTAGGCAACAAAACAAGCCCCAGAGTTAGGGTCTAAGGACGCTGTAATGTGTTCGACACCTGTGCCGGAAGCCCTGCGTAGGGACTGACCGCGTCCTCACCTGACTGAATCCTCCAAAGGCTATAGGGTTCCGGAGTCGGGGCCTTCGATTCCTGGTAATTTTCCTGGAAACAAGCATCCTTCAGTTTGCATGTATCCGTCGCCCCCGCGGACTCAGGGCCGCGCGCGTTGGTAATGGGGCAGTGCACCGCCAATGCTGGTGGCAGGTCCCCGCCTCGGCGGAATACCCCAGTAGGCCGCGGTGCTAGTGTCGCCTGCCCGCCCCCTCGGGTTGTGCGGCCCTGAGCCTCCCCGCGCCGCGCACGGACTACGGAGTCGGCTCGAACACCCAGGCCCTGGAGCTCGACCCCGGGGCTGGGAGATGCGGCTCGCGCAG